>NW_006408804.1:897286-919047 GCF_000296735.1 Chrysochloris asiatica
TCCTTCCAGAATGTAGTCCATGTCTACCTCTAGGTCATTTGTCTCAGACATTTTATCTTGTTTCTGGACATGTGCTGATATGGTCATCTGCTTTTTCTTCTTGGACATGTTTAGTGTTTATCTGTGGCCTTAATACTTAATTGAGTATGTTTTTTGGTATTTTTTATGCTTCCTGATTGTTTCCAGGAAGATGTGATCAGGATGTGGGTTTCCCTTTCACTCTTCTTATTCCTTAACTCAGAGCAACTTTCACAGGTGTTGTCTGCCTCCAGGCAGTCGGTATTTGTTCTTGACTGGATTTTGGTGTTTTATAGAGCGTGATTGTAGCTTGACTATATGGCAGCAGTTGCTGTCTCTTCTTGGGTAATATAGGGAGAGAAAGAGTCCCCAAAGGTAGAAGGGGGAGCATAAAACAGCAAAACAGCAACAGCAAAAAAAAAACCAACAACAACAAAAAAAACCCAACAACAACAAGGAAGCAAACAAACACCAAAACAACAACAACCACAAAAAACCTAGACTGGATACTATAATCTATAATTGCAGAAAAGGGAGAGGAGTGAGAGAAGAAGAAGAAGAAAATCTGTAGCCTAATATGAGTATGACTTTAATGTCCTCTTTCAGCTTCTTGCCTTCAAAGCTGTCTGATAGATTTCAAGAAGCCACTGTTGGTTGTTATGCTATACTCAGGATTTTATTTAATTTTCATCCTGTTTTGTTTTTAAACTCTCTTTCCCACTCCAAACCCCTTTTTCTGGCTTTTTCCATATTTAAAAAAAAGACAGTTCAGGGCTGGCTCTTGGGCTGAGAGTATTTGTGCTCATGCGTGGCAGAAGAACCCACCAGTGGTGAGGGTGGGGGGTGTCCACTCGCTTAGGCACCCCCTCTAGTCACCAGAATGGAGGTGTGCAAACAGTGGGGGGCCAATGAACAGATACCAAAAAACAAGAAAATCAGAACAAAGCAAAACCAACAAAGTGTATTGTCTACCTTTGCTCTGAGGTTCCCATGACATTTTTCTGTGGTGTGTCTGCTCCCCCACTTGGTCTTGCTGTTTGGTCTCACCTAAGTTGTTGGTTCCAGGCCACGGAGCTCAGCAGATTTAAAAGTATGCTTCTAGTTCTACTTCAAGTTCCACTAGCTATAAACCTTCAAACTTTAAAAATATTCCTTCCTATATGGTTCCGAGCCTTGGAGCTCTGCCCTGAATCTGCTTTGCCTGGTATTCTGTGGTATTGCTGATGGAGAACCTCACTGCACCTCTACCCTAGCCTCCATCAATCCCCGCCTCCGACATTTGATTTCTTGACTGCTGCTTCCATGATTGTTGATGGTTGATCCGAGCAAATTGAAGTCTTTGACAACATCAATCTTTTCTCCATTTATATGCATGCTGTTTATTGGTCCGATAGAAAGGATTTTTATTTTCTTTACATTGAGATGCAACCCATACAAAAGGCTGTGGTCTTTCACCTACATTAGTAAGTATTTTAAGTCCTCTTCGCTTTCAGCAAGCAAGGTTGTATCATCGGCATATCACAGGTTGTTAATAAGTCTTCCTCCAATCCTGATGCCACACTTTTCTTCATATAACCCAGTTTCTAGGATTATATGCTCAACATAGAGATGGAATAAGTATGGGGAAAGAATACAACCCTGCACACACCTTTCCTAATTTTAGAACATTTGGTGTTCCATTGTTCTGTTTGAACAACTGCCTCTTGGTCTATGTACAGGTTCCTCATGAGCACAATTAAGTGTTCTGAAATACTCATTCTCTGCAATGTTGTCCATGGCTTGTCATGACCACACAATCAAAAGCCTTTGTGTAGTCAATAAAACGCATCTTTCTGGTATCTCTGCTTTGAGCCAAGATCCATCTGACATCAGCAATGATATCCCTTGTTCCATATCCTCTTCTGAACCCAGCTTGAACCTCTGGAACTTCTCTGTCTGTGCACTGTTACAGCCATTTTTGTATTGTTTTTAGCAAGATTTTATTTGCATGCAATATTAATGATATTGTTTGATGATTTCTGTATTCCATTGGGTCACTTCTCTTTGAAATGGTCACAAATATGGATCTCTTCTAGTCTGTTGACCAGGTAGTTGTCTTCCAAATTTCTTGGCATAGATGAATAAGTGCCTCCAGTACTGCATCATTTGTTGAAAGACTTCAGTTGGAATTCCATCCATTCCCAAAGCCCTGTTCTTTGCCAATGCTTTCAATGCACCTTGGACTTCTTCCTTCAGTATAATTGATTCATCATCATATGCTTTTGATCAATAGCCTCATATGCATGTGAAAATTTTACAATAAACAAAGAAGATCATATAAGAATTGATGTCTTAGAGTTATGGTCTTGGAGGAGCACATTAAAATTACCATGGACCGCCAAAAGAACAAATCAATCTGTGTTAGATGAAGTACAGCCAGAATGCTCCTTAGAGACCAGGATGGCCAGACTTTGTCTCTCACACTTCGGACATATTATCAGAAGGTACTTGTCCCAGGTTAAGAACATCATGCTTGGTAAAGTGAAGGGTCAAGGAAATAGAAGAATATCCCCAAAAGAGGTGGAGTCACACAGTGGCAGGAGCAATGGGCTCAAATGTATCAATGATTGTGTGAGCTTTGCACAAAACTGGGTAGTGTTCCTGTTCTGTTGTGCATAAGATATCTAAGAGTCAGTACCGACTCGACAACATCTCACAACAATGTTATGACTGGAACTACAGTTGCCTTGGTAGTGCCAGACCAAATGATTTTGAGGGTCTCATACAGCTGTGGGCTGGACGCTCCCCACTCCTGGTTTCTAAAGAGTGGCTGGTGAGTTTGAACTGCCAACCTTGCAATTCAAACCGACCTTGTGGTCCAGTGCTTTATCATACGGTGCCATATCAGGACAGATCTATAACTCTGAGTTGCAGCAGAATATTGTTTTTTAGTGCTGTCAAGTGGTTTCTGACTCATAGCGCCTCAATATAGGGTTTCAGAGGTGCTGATGGTGAGTTTAAACCACCGACCTCAAATCAACATTTCAGTCCTGTGCTTATCCTACAGCCCCACACAGGACGTCAAATGAGTTACAACAGTATGTTGTTGTTGTTAAGTGCCATCAAGTCAATTCTGACCCATAGCGACCCTGTATAGGACTTCCGAGGAGCAGCTGGTGAGCTTGAACCACCTACCTTGCAGTTCAAATGGATTTGTAGTCTGGCGCATTAACCCACAGAGCCATACCAGGACTCCTAGGTATTTTGTATTTAGAATCTCTCATGAAATTGAATTTCACAGCCTATCTAGAATTTATGTTCTATGTCAAGAATAGTTTTCCTGGATGCTTCATACATTTATTTTATGAATAATGGGTCCAAATATTTTAATGTCAATATAGCTTTTTGTAAAAGTGTCACTAGATAAACATTTAAAAGAGAATTGAACATTTATTATTTACCAGGACTTTTATAATATAATATTGTTGCTTAATACTGACAGGTGTGGTGCTGCAGGATAAGCACTGGACTGCTAACCTCTGGGTTGGCAGTTCAAGCCTTGGAAACTCTATACAGGGTTGCTATGAGTTGGAACCAACTCAACAGCATTTAACAACAACTAGCTATTAAAACACACTAAAGCATTCTCTACGATCACAATTGACTTTTGATATTAAGACTGTATTAAATTATTTCTTTTGAAACCTTGATATTTTCTATCAATACTGTATGAATTTGGTTGTTGTTATTGTTAAATGCTGTTGAATCATTTTGACTTATAGTGACCCTGTTATAGAGTTTCCAAGAAGCAGCTGGTGTGTTTGAACTGCTGACCTTGTGATTTACAATCCGGGGCTGATCCTATAGCTAGGAGTCCCTGGGTATGGTAGTATGGTGGTTTATGAGCTGGGCTACTAACCACAAGGTCAGAAGTTTGAATCTACCAGTTGCTCTGTGAGAGAAAGATGAGGCATTCTGCTCCTGGAAACATTTACAACCTCAGAAATCCTAAACAGGGTGGCTATGAGTGGGAACCAACTTTGTGGCACATAACTACCACCACCACCATCATATGGATAAATGAGAATGTCCTTCTAGGCAGAAAAATATTTCATCCAACACATTGGCTACAATGAACAATTTAAACAATTATTTAAATTAATAGCTTTAGAAAGAATTTTTATGAGAGATGCTTTACAAAAATAGTCTTGGTAGAAAACCTTAGATTTTCTAGCTTTATTTTTTGTATTGGATGATTGTCAACTCAGGTACACCCCTAATGTTAACAATACAGTGAAATGCTTCATGGTTTTAAGAAAAGCACCTAGTGAAGTATATTCTGTTTTCATATTTTAGTTATGAGTGAACTACTGATAGCCAGTCCCCAGGTTACCAGTAAGATCCGTTTCTAACTCTATCTGTAAAAACTTGTAGGCCAGTCAGACTGGTGCATATGGTTGTTATTTAGCCATAGTTCAGTGCAAGAAAGGAGTTTTGGTGTGGTGCTGTGGGTTGTTGGGACGGCAAAGTCGGTTAGAGCTGCAAGGTCAGCAGTTCAAGCTCACCAGCCACTCATCAGAACCCTATACAGGGTTGTATTGGGTTGGAACCGACTCAATGGCACTTAACAGCAGCAACAACAAAGTGCAAGAAAAGGCTTAAAGCCTTTTCAATGACTTAAAGCTGTACTTGCAGCAAGTGACGGTGATTTTGATGAAGACTTTGTTGTAAGGGTTGATTCAATTATTTCGATGTGAGGGCAAATTTACATACATTAAAGGGCAAAAAGGAGTTATCCAGGTACCCCTGGTTACGCTGTAGACTAAACATTAAACTGGTTACCACAAGGTCTATGGTTCAAATCCACCCCTGCTCCATAGGAGAAAGACGAGGCTGTCTGCTCCAATAGGATCACTATGAGTCACAATAGATTTGATGGCAGTGGGGTAGGTAGGAGTTGTCCATAAATTGAATATTCATAATTCAAGGACTGCCTTTAATTCATTTCTTTCCTACATATGCTCTTCATTTATTGGATTTAGAAGTCAACATGGAAAACTGCTGAAGAGAAAAGTGATTATGAGTTGACTCTGAGATACAACATGAAAAATAAAGAATATGAATGGGTGGTGGATTTTTCTTGCAAGAATGACCATTAAAATTGTTGCCTTTATCTTCACCAAAGAAATATTTCCACTTGTCAAAATGAAACTAAAGCAAGCTTTAGACTAGACAGTGGTGCTTAATAAACATTCTTAGAAACTAAGAAGGACTGTCTAATGAACAGCAGTTGTTTTATAGAGGATCTGGTATGTTAAAATGGCATAGAAATCATAACACTTTCCATAAATGAATCAGAACATAGTGAATTATTTTAGAATTATTAAAATGACAAGCCTAAATTTTGTATAGAAAAAAGAAAAGAGTAAGAAAATGGTTTACTGTGAGAAAGAGTAATGTGATTTAAAAAAAATCAGCTCTGGATATATATGCACTGCAATTAATCTTGTCAAACTGGCTTAATTATTTATCATAAACATCTGGTAAACTAACACCTGGTTGCTTTCACTTGAAAAGTTGACTATGTGGATGGGTAACTTCATATTTAAAAAAAAAAAAGTCAATTTCCTATATATTTTTTGAAGGGCAGTAAATTAATTATTATGGCCCTTCTAGCCAAACTCCTTCATTTTGTGATACGTTATAAATCCTAGTACTGGTTACGAATCGGGCTGTGAACCACAAGGTCAGCAGTTCGAAACTACCAGCTGCTCCGAGGGAGAAAGATGAGGCTTCCTGCTCCAGTAAAGATTTACAGCCTCGGAAACCCTGTTCAGGGTCGCTATGGGTCGAAACCGACTGGACAGCACTTAACAACAAACCTATATTCCTTTGATTATGGACCCATTTTGATATGAGTTGCTAAGGAGTAAAAATTAAAATAGAGCTAAGGAGTAAAGATGGAGTCCTGGTGTGGCTATGTAGGTTAATGCGCCAGACTGCTAAGCCGTTTGAACTGCAAGGTCGGTCGGCGGTTCAAGCTCAGCAGCTGCTCCTTGGAAACCCTATACAGGGTCGCTATGGGTCGGAATCGACTCGATGGTACTTAACAACAACAACAACAACAAGGAGTAAAGATAAGGAGCTCTGGTAGCGTAGTGATTACGAGTCAGGCTGTCAACCTCAAGGTCATCAATTCGAAAAACTACCAGCGGTTCCGCGGGAGAAAGATGAGGCGTTCTGCTTCCGTAAAGATTTACAGCCTTTACGGAAACCCTGTGCACTGACTCCACGCTATTAACAGCAACAACAAATAGTAAAGATGGCGTAGTGGTTATGAATCAGGCTGCTAATTTTACAGTCAGCAGTTCGAAACTACCAGCTGTTCCGCAGGAGAAAGATGAGGCTTTCTACTCCCATAAAGATTTGCAGCCTTGGAAACCTTGTACAGGGTCGCTGTAAATCGGAACCGACTCCATGGCACATAACAACAAGGAGTAAAGATTACAGTGGCACTATGGATTAAGGATAAGGAGCTCTGGCAGCGAAGTGGTTATGAATCCGCCTGAGAGCCGCAAGATCAGCAGTTGGAAACTACCAGCTGTTCCGCGGGAGAAAGATGGGGCTTTCTGTTCCCGTAAAGATTTACAGCCTCGGAAACCCTGTGCAGGGTCGCTGTGAGTCGGAACCGACTCCATGGCACACAACAACAACAACAACATGGATTAAGGATACCCCCATTTTAGTAAAGGGTGTGACTCAAGTCACCACCTTTAGTTTCCCTTGGGGGCATGGTCCGACTCCAATTTATAAGACTGCTTTGGAAAAGCTTGCTCTCTTGCCCTGAATCTTGCTTCTGGCTCATTATCTGACCTTTAGTTCGTGGGACTTTCCACCCATCACCTGACCTGATTCATCAACTCTGCTGCCTTATGCATCAACAGCCTGTTGTCGAACCTGTCGATCTCTGAACTACAGATTTGGGACCTGCCAGCTTCCACAATTGCGTGAGTCATTTCTTTTGACAATTATGAGTTTTGTGAGACCTTGCAGCATGTAATTTCATATGCTTAAACATAAGCTTTAGCTGATTATGTATTTCTTTTTATTTCTTTAACATGAGAGAAGAAATAAAAATCAATTACAAACAGCTGTATTTTAGAAGGCAACATAGGACACCAAACAAATCAATTCCATAACAAATCAAATTCATAGCAACCCTGTGGGACAGAGTCCAACTGCTTGATCAGGTTTCCAAGGCTGTTAATCTGTATGGGAGCAGACTGCCACATCTTTTTCTCACAGAGCAGTTAGTAGGTGTGAACCACTGACCTTTTGGTTAACAGCCACATGCTTCACCACTTGGGGGTATGGTCTGACTCCAATTTATAAGACTGCTTTGGATAAGCTCGCTCTTTTGCCCTGGATCTTGCACTAGAGCTTCTGAAGTCACCATATTGTTGTTGCTAAGAACTGTCAAGTTGGTTCTGACTCATAGACACCCTGTATAGGGTTTCTGATGAGTGATTGCAAGGTTTGAACTGCTGTCCTTATGGTTAGCAATTCAGTGTTATTCTACAGCACCACACCAGGATCCTGAACGCACGGTGTTATTGATATTAAGTACCATGGAGTCATTCGGACTCCTATGAATCCTATACAGGGTTTCTGAGGCTTTTTTATTCTTTGAAGGAGCAGAAAGCCGTCTTCTCCCTCTAAGCAGCCAGTGGGCTTCCCGAAGCACCATTGTTTTTAAGTGTCGAGTCGGTTCTAACTCATAACGACCCTGTATAGAGTTTCCGAGGAATGGTTGGTAGCTTTGAACTATTGACCTTGTGTTTAGCAGTCCAGTGATTATCCTACAGTTCCACACCAGAACTTTAGAGGAACCAGAGATGGATTATTCTGGTGCTAAACCATAATTTGGATGCATCATGTGATCATTGAGTTAAAGAAGTTATTTCTAAAGCCTGAAGTGTCTAAATTCCTAATTCAACCTCAGAAGATAATTTTATGGTAGTTACTTACATAGTCCTTGAATAATGAGTCTTGCTATTCTGTCACTTCTACAAAAATATACAATATAGAAGACTTACCATTTTAGAGCTTAAAGCCCTTTTTGAGTATCAAATAAAATTTTTTAGTTCCTTCAGAAAATGTGAACGCATATACAAACATTTGGATATAATCTCAAGACGTCCAAAGCCTTCTGAAGCTTCCGTGTGTCTAGTCCCAGAATATGAAATTGTTTTACAGTGTCACTTGTGCTCAAAGCTTGCTGTGAAAACAGCCTTTTTCCTGCCACTGAAGTTTATATAACTTCCATGATATAATATTCTTTCCCACCAGTAAGTGTAACAATTGCTGGAGGAGAGAACTACAGAAGAGAGGAGCTTTTTCTACTGCCTATAGTAAATCCCAGAAGGCTACACACTAACACACAAAAGGAACAAACAAGCCCTAGGTATTACTGACACCCCCAAAGAGGTAAATCTAAACTTTGCCTATTATTTAATTATTGTAGCACCTGATTTTACATTAGATCTGATAAATAAAAGTGTGCTTTACATAAATAATTATAGAAGAATTAATATCTTTTTTCCCTTTTCAATGTTAAAAAAAAAAAAGCCAAGTCTTTATGATGTTCTAACTCATCCTGGTGGCAACAAATGGACACAATAAAGGATATGGCTAGTTTCCAAGATTTTCTGCAAAGAATAATAGTACAGTGGTGAAGAAAAATTAGGCATAGTAGTTAAATCTTTTGCTTAGATTTTTTTTTTTTTAATAATTAGAGAATGCATGCATCATACAAAGTCTTACTGTCAAATTTATCCCAGCAGCCTACACTGCAGACCTTTTATGAAACTGATGGGTGAAAATTATATGAGACAAGCAATAAGCTGAATAAAACAGTGAAATGTGCCATTCTTCTCCCCTCCCCTCACACAGGGGAAAGTAGAATTTTTAAAAACTGTCGAAGTTTTAAAACACTACTTAAAAGAAAAACAAGCACAATGTAAAAAATATAAGTTGGTCAAATTTGGATGAAATAAATGTTTTTAAATTGCAGAAGAGATTCCTGCTTCTAACAAGGTGAAATAATAAGGATTGAATTTACTTTCTTGCAAGAGACAAATAAAAAAATCAAACAAAATGTATGATACTTTGATTTTTAAGATATTTGATATCAAACAATGAAGGACAGTGGTCCCAAAAGAGACAGGAAACAAATTAAGCAAGAACAAAGATTGCTCTAGCTTATTTCCTGGAAATCGTTTCCAGACAATTGTGTAGATGGAAAGTGATAGTCTCCCTGAGTTCAAGAGGCATAATTGGGAGTCCAGGGAGGCCACTGCTGTTAGAGTTTACAGGGCATGGAGAAGAGACCTGTACAAAGACAGATTTACTGGTATCTTCAGAAAGTCTTTCTTTAGTACTAAACAGAAGAGTGATCATTTCATACCTGTGAGCAAAGTACCTGAGAGCAAGAAAAGAACCACCCAAAATAAATAGAAGTAATGATCACTAGAGCTCACATAGGACCAAGAATAGCTTCTGTTGTCATTAGTCACATTAGAAAACCTCATAATTCATGTCACATTAGGTAGTCAGAAGATATGTTAATATTATCTGGTGTGGCACTGTAGTCTAATGCACTAGATGACAAGGTCAGTTTGAATCACAAGGTCAGCTGTTCAAACTCACCAGCCACTCCTTGGAAACCCTATACAGGGTTGCTATGAGTCAGAATCAACTTGATGGCACTTAACAACAACAACAGCAAACTTTAAAAGCTATTACAAAAGAAATCAAAATAGTTTCTCATTAGATTAACTGTATCCCAAAACATGTCTCCAGAAGATTTACAGATAGAATGGCACTGTAGGATACACACTGGACTGCTAATTCCAAGGTTGGTGACTCAAACCCACAGTCACTCCTTGGAAATCCTATACAGGGTCACTATAAGTTGCAAATAACTTGCCAGTATTTAAGAACAACAACAACCCAACATGGTACAATTTACAATGTCTTTCATCTAGTTAAAAAAATTGGTAGGCATGCAAAGAACAGAACAATAATAAGGAGATAAAGCACTCAATAAAAAGTGATCCATTGGTTTTGTCCAAACTAGGCAAGAACATTAAAACAGCTATTATAACTTTATTCCACATGATGAAGAAGCTAGATGAATGATTTAAAATGCTAAGAAAATATATGAAAGATGAAAAACAAATAAACAAGCTCAAAACCCAAACCAAACTTCTGGAGATAAATTACAATGTAGGGATAGGATCAACAACAGCTTAGAGACTACAAAAGAAACTATTAGTGAACTTGAATACGTAAGAACAGAAAGTATCCAAAGGAAAGCACACAGAGAAGAAACAAAAAAAAAAGAGAGAGAAAAATTAAAAGCACCAGTAAATGTGCAACATCTTCAATCATCCTTCTTGTTGTTGTTAAGTGCTATCAAGTCAATTCCAATCCATAGTGACCCTATATAAGGTTTCTGAGGATTGGCTGGTAAGCTTGTACCACTGATCTTGCAGTTCAAACCGACTGTATAGTCCAGTGCATTAACCCACGAGGTTGCCAATAATGTTCTTAATTTTTCCAAATTTTATGAAAGCAAAAACCCATAGATCCAAAAAGCTCAATGATGCCAAATCATGAGAAACATGAATTAAAATAAATACAAACACATCATAATCAAATAGCAGAAAACCACTGTGGAAGAGAAAACCTGAGCAGAGGAAATAGACTTATGACAGCAGATTTCTTGTTGGAAACAATGCAATACAAAAGGTAGTGGGAAATCATTTTTTAAATGACCAAGAGTAAGTTATCAACCTACAATTCTATACCAGCAAAAATAAATTTTAAAAACAATGACAAAATACAAACATTTTCAGATAAACAAATTTTTTAAAATTTATCACTATAAGAAGACCTGCACTATAAGAAAGTCCATCAGGGAGAAGGACTTAAGAATAATGATATCAGATGGCAATATAGGCTTACATACATAAAGTGATAAAGAGCGCTGGAAATGGTAGCTATGTGAGTAAACAGAAGAAATATTTTTCATTTAGAAGAAGAAAAAGGGTCTTGTTTTGTTTTGTGTTTATCATTTAAATCCATTTAAAATATCATTTACTGTTTAAAGCAAAAAATAATACCAATGTTTTGTGGACTTTATAACACATGCAGATGTGAAAGGTATGATAAATATATGAAAAAATAGCACAAAGACTTCTTGTTGTTGTTAAGTGCCGTCGAGTTGGTTCCGACCCATAGCGACCCTATATAGGGTTTCCAAGGAGTGACTGGTAAGCTTGAACCACCGACCCTGTAGTTCAAACAGCTTTGCAGTCTGGTGCACTAACCCACAGCACCACACCACGACTCCAGCACAAAGACTAGGAAGAGAGAAATGTAAGGATATAATACTTACTTACAGATCTGGAAATGAACTCATCTCATAGCTCAGTTTTCAGCCAAACAACAGACTATAAGGAGAACAATGACAGGACAGAAATAAGCACAGTTGAGAATAATCAACCATTTGCGATCAAAAGTGCAGTATTTTCCCAAGAATAAAGTTCAAAACAGTTAGGAAAGGAGGAGGAATGGAAACAGAAAACACAGAGAGGAAATGCGATAATTGATACTACATTGTGGCAATTGTAATAAATGAGATGAAACAAAATGCCTATGAATTATTGAATGGAAAATTGATAAATTCTGTAAATCTTCACCCAATTCACAATACAAAACAAAAGTTTTAAATGTTGTTATTAGGTACCATTGAGAAGATTCTAACACACAGCAACCCTAAGCACAACACAACTAAACACTGTTTGGTCCTGTACAATCTTCACAATTGTTATATATAATCCTGTTGTTGCTGCCACTGTGTCAATTCATATGCTTGAAGCTTTCCTCTTTTTTACGACCCTCCACTTTCTCAAGCTTGATGTCCTTCTCCAATGATTGTTGGCTCCTAACAACATGACCAATGTACGAGGGACAAAATTCTACCATCTCACTTCAAAGAATCATTTTGGTTACACTTCTTCCATGACAGATTTGTTCTGGTCTTCTGACAGTCCATGATACTTTTAATATTTCTCCAACAACATAATTCACATGCATCAATTCTTCTATAGTCTTCCTTATTCCTTGTCCAACTTTCTCACGCAGATGAAGTGATTGAAAATACCATGGTTGACAACAGGAAACCTTGGAGCTCAAACTGACATCTTTGCTCTTTAACCCTCTTGTTGTTGTTAGGTGCCATGGAGTGGGTACCAATTCACAGTGACCCTATGCACAACAAAATGAAACATTGCCTGGTCCTGAGCCAACCTCTCAACTCTTGCTACACCGGAGTCCATTGTTGCTGCCACTGTGCCAATCTATTTATTGGGGGTATTCCTTATTCACCATCAAACTTTCATATTCATATAAGGTTATTGAAAATACTATGACTTGGTTCAGGTTCACTTTAGTCCTCAAACTTACATCTTTGCCTTTGAACACTTTGCTTATTGCAAAACGTTGTTTGATTTCTTGATGGTTGCTTCCAGGAGTGCTGATGGTTGAGCTGAGCAAAATGAAATCTTTGACAACTTCAATCTTTTCTCTACTTATATGGCTGTTGTTTATTGTTCAGTGGTAAGGATTTTTGGTTTCTTTACATTAAGGTACAACCCATACTGAAGGCTGTGGTCTTTGATCTTCATCAGTAATTACTTTAAGCCCTCTTCACTTTCAGCAAGTAAGATTGAATCATCTACATATCACAGGTTGTTAATGAGTCTTTCTCCAATCTTGATGCCATGTTTCTCTTCATAGAATCCAGCTTCTTGGATTATGTGCTCAGCATACAGATGAATAAATATGGTGAAAGAATACAACCTGGTGTACAGCTTTCCTAGTTTTAAACCATTCGGTTTTCCCTTGTTCAGTTCAAACAACTGCCCTTTGGTCTCATTAGCACAGTTAAGTGTTTTAGAATATCTGTTCTGCTCAATGTTGTCCATAGCTTGTCGTGATCCACATAATTGAAAGCTTTTGCATAGTCAATAAAGCACATGTAAACATCTTTCTGGTGTTCTCTGCTTTCAGCCAAGATCCATCTGACATCAGCAATGATATCCCTCATTCCACAGTCTCTTCTGAATCCAGCTTGAACCTCTGGAAGTTCTCTGTCAATGTATGGTTACAGTTGTTTTTGAATTATTTTTAGCAAGATTTATTTGCATGTGATATTAATGACAGTATCTGATGATTTCCACATTCATTTGGGACACCTCTCTTTGGAATGGGCACAAATATGCATCTCTTCCAGTCAGTTATCTTCCAAATTTCTTGGAATAGATGAGTGAGTGCTGCTAGTACTGATAAATTTGTTGAAAGATTTCAATTTATATTCCATCAATTCCTGGTGCCTTGTTCTTTGCCAGTACCTTCATTTAACTTTGGACTTCGTCCTTTAGTATCATTGCCTCTTAGTCATGCTACTCTTGAAATGATTGAACATCAACCCTTTCTGTTTGTTACAGTGACTCTGTATATTGCTTCTATACTATTTTTAAAAAATGTTTTATTGTGAATTATATGATAGTTTACATGGGAGAACATTAGCTTTACATTCATCCTATTGTATATTGTTTCATTACAATGGTTACAATCCCCTCCATGCATCATCAACCAACCAAAGGGTACCCTGGTCGTCACTCTGAAAGCCTGTCCCCTGGTCATCAGCACACAGCCCCTCTCCCTCTCTGGGTCTAGAGTCCCCAGCTGCTCCATCTCGCCACATCATCTTCTCTGCCTCCATCTCTGGTGTCAGTCGCTGTTTCTCTGGGTAGGGTCCCACACTTGGCTCTGATCCTGGACTGCAAAGTCAATCACTCCCCTCCTTTTGCTACAAAATATCTACCTCACATTTCCTATTTGCTTCCAGCAAGCATGGTGTTCCATCTGCATATTGTAGTCTGTTAATGAGTCTTCTTCTAATCCTGATCTTCATATAATCCCATACTTCATATAATCCAGTTTCTCAGATTATTTGCTCTGCAAACAGATTGAATATGTATGATAAAAGGATAAATTTTGACACACACCATTACTAATTTTAAACCACTAACAAAAAACATCCTCTTTTTCTGTTCTAAAAAAGCATCCTCTTTCTCTGTTCTAATTACTGCCTCTTGGTCAGTATACAGGTTCCTCATAAGAACAATTAAGTGTGCTGAAATACTCATTCTTCACAATGATCCACACAGTGAAATGTCTTTGCAAAGTCAATAAAGCACAATTAAACATCTTTTTTATGCTCTCTGCTTTCAGACAAGATCAATCTGATGTCTGCAATGATATCCATAGTTCCACATCCTCTTTTGAATCCAGCTTTTGCATTCCTTTTAGTAGGTGACTCTTTACAATGGAAAAAAAAATATGTATCTCTTCCAGTTTGCCAGGTAGCTGTCTTCTAAATGTTTTGGTATAGGTGAGTGAGGGCCTCCAGTACTGCATCATTTTGTTGAAACATTTCCATTTGTATTCTGTCTGTTTCTGCAGCCTTGTTTTTTTCCAGTGCTTTCAATGCATCTTGGACTTCTTCTTGGTTCTTAATCATATGGCACCTCCTGAAATTATTGAACATCTACCAATTCTTCTTCATGCAGAATCTGTGTATTCCTTCCATCTTTATTTGAAACTTCCTGCCTCATTCAACATTTTGCCCATAGAATCTATCAGTATGGCTTGATTTTTTTTTCAGTTTTTTGAACTTGAGAAATGCTGAGCATCTTCATCCCTTTTGGTTTTCTAATTCCAGATCTTTGTACCTTTTATTAAAATATTTTACTTTGTCTTTTCAAGTAACCTTTTGAAATTTTCTGTTCAGCTCTTTTCCTTCCTCATTTCTTCTAGTTGCTTTAGCTTGCCTATGTTTAAGAGCAAGTTTCATTGCTCTTCTAACATTCACTTTGATCTTTTCTTCCTTTCCTGTAATTTTAATGATCTTTTGCTTTCTTCAAGGATGATGTACTTGATGTCATCCCACAATTCTTCTGATCTTCGATCATTTGTGACTAATGCATAAAATCTGTTCTTGCGATGATCTCTAAAATATACTCAAGGTCATATTTTGGCTCTCATGGACTTGCTTTAATTTTCTTCAACTTCAGCCCAAACTTGCATATGATCTGTTCCACAGTCTATCCATCCTTGTTTTAGTGGATGTTGTTGAGCTTTTCCATCACCTCTTCCCACAGATGTAGTCAATTAGATTTCTTTGCATTCCATCTGGTGAGGTCCACATGTATTTGTTGTTGTCATTATGTGCCATCAAGTTGGTACCAACTCATAGTGACCCTATGTACAACAGGATAAAACACTGCCCAGTCCTGGACCAACCTCACAATTGTTGCCACGCTTGAGCCTATTGATGCTGTCAATTTGCCAATCCATCTCGCTGGGGGTCATCCTCTTTTTCTCTGACCCTCCACCTTACCAAATATGATATCCTTCTCCAGAAGCTGGTCCTTCCTGACAATATGTCCAAAGTATGATAGACAAAGTTTGGCCATCCTGGCCTCCAAGGAGCACTCTGGCTGCACTTCTTCAACACAGATCTGTTGGTTCTTTTGACAGCCCATGGCACCTTCAATATTCTCCTCCAACACCATAACTCAAAAGCATCAATTCTTCTACAGTCTTCCTTATTCACATGTATAGTTACTGTTTATGTTGTTGAAAAAAGGTATTTGCAAGTAATAAGTCATTGGTCTTAAAAAATTCTATCATGTGATTTCCAGCATTATTTCTATCACCAAGGCCATGTTTTCCAACTACAGAGCCTTCCTCTTTATTTCCAACTTTGGCATTCCAATCACCAGAAATTATTAATGCATCTTGATTGAATATATGATCCCTTTCAGACAGAAGAATTTGGTAGAATTCAGCTTCATCATTATTTTAGTGGTTGGCACATAAATTTTATTAATAATGGCATTAACTGATCTTCTTTGTAGGCATATTGGTATTACCCTATCATAGACAGCATTGTATGTCAAGATAGATCTTGAAAAGCTCTTTTTGACAACGAATGTGGCATCATTCCTCTTCAGTTTGTTGTTCCCAGCATAGTAAACCATATGATTGTCTAATTCACAACGGCCAATACCACTCCATTTCAGTTCATTAGTCCCTAAGATATGGATCTTTATGTGTTCCATTTAATTCTTAATGAAATTAAATTTTCCTAGATTCGTGCTTTGTACATGCCATCTTCTGATTACTAATGGATATTTGTAGCAATTTCTCCTCATTTTGAGTTGTTCCTCATCAGCAAATGTAGGTTCTGAAAGCTTAACTACATCCACATCATTCAGGTCAACACAACTTTGAGGAGGCAGCTCTTCCCCTGTCGTATTTTGGGTGACTTCCAACCATCTCTACTTCTTCCTAGTCTGTCTTGGTCTGGAAGCTCTTCTGAAACCTATCCACCATGAGTAACCCTGATTGTATTTAAAATACCAGTGGAATAGCTGTCAGCATCACAGTAACAAACAAGCCACCACAGTACAATAAACAGTACAAGTGGGGGGATACAAAGATAACAGATTTAAATCTGACCATATCAGTAATTAAATTAAAACCATTTAAACACTCCAATTAAAAGACAACAATTATGAAATTGGATTAAGAAGGCAAGATCAAATATAAACTAGCTAACAGAATTCCAATTTAATTACAATGATACAAATAGATTAAAAGCAAAAGTATGAATAAAATATACCATGCTAACACTATATTACTGGAAATAAAGATGGTCATTTGCTAATGACAAAGGTATTGTTCTTCAAGAATACACAAAAATCCTAGACATTAATGTACTGAATAGCAAAGATTTAAAATACATGAAGCAAAAACTGGTAGAACTAAAAAAATAAATCCACAATTATAGTCAGATTTTTCAACATTCCTTTCTCAGAAGTTGAAAGAACAAGTATACATAAAATAAATATACAGAAGTATTGAATAAAACTACCAACCAACTTAGCCTCATTAATATTTATAGAATACTTCATCCAAAAACAGCAGAACACACATTTTGCCCAAGTGAACATGGAACACTTACTAAGATATATCATATTCTTGGCTATAAAACAAGTCTTAATAAATTTAAAGAATTCTTATCATGCAAGGCATGCCTTCTGAGAACAATGAAATTATGTTAGAATTTAATAACAGAAAGATATCTGGAAAATCCCCAGTTGGAAGCTAACTAACATACTTCTAAAAATATCATGGAAAACAGAAGAAAATAAAAGAGACACTGGAAATTATTTTGAACTGAATATACAACATATCATAATCCTTGGGGTAAAATTAAAGCAGAATTTAAAGGAAAATTTATAGCTCTGAACACCAAGGTCAGATATTACAGAACAAAAAAAAGCCTCAAATCAATGGTCTTAACTGTCACTTTAAGACACTAGAAAATGAAGTTCAAATGAAGCCAAAAGGAAATAGCGAAAAGAAATCATGAGAATCAAAGTAAAAAATAAATAGAATAGAAAACAGAAAAAATTAAAAAAGAAAATACAACCAAAAGCTGAATGTTTGCAAAAATCAATAAAAGTGATAAACCTCTAGCTAGGCTGGTCAAAGTAAAATGAGAGAAGATAAAATTATTATCATTAAAACTGTTATCAAGGATGAGGGCAGTAACATGACAAGAAATTTTACAGCAGGGATTTTCAATGTTGGCACTATCAACATTTTGGGCTAGATAATTCTTGTTGTAGGTCTGCCTTGTATAAAATGCTTAATTGTAAAATGCTTAAGTACATCCTTGGTATGTATCTACTGGATGCCAATCATTCCCCAAGTTCTGACAACCAAAACTGTATGCAGACAGTGCCAAAACTGCCCTAATGATAACCTCTGCTCTCTCTCCAAATGCTAAGAAGTTAATAAGGGAATGTTATGAACAGCTTTGTGCCTATAAATTTGAAAACTTCTAACAAATTAAAAAAAAAAATGTTTAATTTAAAAAATTTTGTAATTTAAAAGAGACACACTAATACATGTCACTCAAGTAGAATTTTGTTGTTGTTAAGTACCATTGAGACATGTCACTATTAAATGAATTAAGTTTTTAATTAATAGTATTTTCACAATGAAAACTTTAAGTCCAGATATTTCTATTAATAAACTTTATCTCTTTAAGGAAGACAAACTCTGCCAGAAAATATAAGGAGAGAAAATATTTCTTAACTCATTCTATGAGTCCAGATTTTACTCAGATAGAAAATTAAACAAAATTTTTACAGTAAGAAAATAATAGACTAATATTTTGCATAAATATTGATTCAAAAAATGCTAATAAATTTTAACAATTTGGATTTTTAAAAGAAATGGATTCCAAGTGGGGTCTTTCCCTCAAAATGATAAGTTGGTTTAACAGTCAAGAATCTATTAGTGTAATTATTCGTACTAACAGACTTAAAAATGGAAAAGCAGCCAACAATTCAATAGACATAGAAAAAAATTTTAACAAAATCCAGCATTCATTCTTGATTAAAACTAAAAATAGAGCAAAGAGAGGAATGCCCACAATTTGAGAAACAACATCTATGAAAAGCACACAGGTAATATCAGACTTAATGGTGAAAGACTTAATGTTTATCTTAATGTCAATAACACAGCAAATATATCTCCACCAGTTCTACTCACTGTTTTCTTGGTGATTTGTTGTTGTTGTTGTTGTGTGCCATCGAGTCGGGTCCGACCCATAGCGACCCTGTACAGGGTTTCCGAGGGTGTAAATCTTTACGGGAGTAGAAAGCCTCATCTTTCTCCCGCGGAGCGGCTGGTAGTTTCGAACTGCTGACCTTAAGGTTCGCAGCCCGATTCGTAACCACTACGCTACCAGAGCTCCTTTTTCTTGGTGATAGGACAAGTAAATTGAATAAAAGGAACTGAATGAAAGAGAATGAAGTGAAATAGCTTTTATTCATCAGCAATGTAACTTTTCTATCTGGGAAAATCATAATGAACCTAAAAAAAACTTATTAAAATTATTAGAGTTTAGCAAGTTTGTACCACACAAGATAAGCATATGAAATCTTTGCAGGAACATAAAGCCTTATCTTTCTCCTGTGGAACAGCTGGTGGGCTCAAACCACCTACCTTGTGGTTCTCAGTCCAGTGATTATATGGAATTACTTTGCTCTCCAAGACTCAACATAAGGGTCTAATAATCAAGAGAAGATGGTATTGGTGTAAAATGACCAAAAGCGAAATCCATTGCTGCTGAAGTGATTCTGACTGATAGGACAGGACAGAGTCAAATTGCCCCATAGCGTTTCAAAGTCTATCAATTTTACAGAAGCAGACTGCCACATCTTTCTGCCCCCACAGAGAGGCTGGTAGGTTCAAACTGTCAGCTTTTTGGTTAGCAACCCAGTGCTTAACAAATGTGCCACCAGTGCTCTGGTATTGCTCTAAAGATAGACAAATGGCTCAAGACACAATGCACCAATAAATGAACCTAAGCAAATATCCCAATTGATTTTTGGAAGGCAGCTATGCTAACCACCAATGAGTCAATTGATTTTCCATATAGGAATAGACACAAGTCAGTGGATTAAGGATATTCTTTTTAACAAATTGTAGAACATTTGGATATCTATATGTCTGAAAAGTTATGGTTAATTTCTACCTTGCATCAATCCAAAAATTAACTCAAAAAGGATCATACAACTTAATGTAAAATATAAGACTATAAAACTTCTACAAGAAGACATAGTAGCAAAATCTTGGGTTAGACCAATGCTTTGTAGATATGATCCAAAAGCTTGATCCATAAACATAAAAACTTTATAAATTGGGATTCAACAAAATTATAAATTTTTGCTCTTCAAAAGACACTGTTAAGAGAATGGCTTTTTTCCAGTTACTGCGTCACTAGGCACCATGAGCAGCAAAGTCTCTCCAAACCTTCTACAAGGTAGTGCAGGAAGTCCTGCAGAGGAACCAGTTTAAGCCCGGAAGTTTTTTGAAACGGAAGAGGCTGCAGATCATCTTGAAGAACTATGACCCTCAGGTGCTCCTTGGGCATCATCAGGCTTAAGTTCACCCCCCCACACACACAAGTTCTCTGTATGTATCCTTGAGGATCAGCAGCACTGTGATGTCTCTCACATGGATATCGAGGTGCTCAAGAAACTCAACGAGAATAAGAAGTTGGTCAAAAAGCTGGCCAAGAAGTATAATGTCTCTTGGGCCTCCTAGACCCTTACCAAGCAAATCCCAATGGTTCTAGGACCAGGCCTAAATAAGACTGTCAGATTTCCTTCCCTGCTTACCTGCAATGAGAATATGGTGGCTAAAGTAGATGAGGTGAAGCCCACCATCAAATTCCAGATAAAGAAGATACTGTATGGCAGTAGCTGTTGGCCATGTGAAGATGACAGATGATGAACTCGTTTACAACATCCGCTTGGCTGTCTAATTTCTTATTTCACTGCTAAAGAAGAATTGGTAAAATGTTCCAGCTTTGTACATCAAGAACACAATGGGCAAACCTAGCATCTGTACTAAGGCACAACTCAATAAACTATTGTTAACTATCAAAATCAAAAGCAGAGAGAGATTGAGGAGACATTTGAAAAGAAATTGGCATTTTAATTTAAAGTTAAACATGTACTTCCATATTCTCAGCCATTTTACTCCAAATATTTATCTAAGAGAAAAAGAAATACACTAAAACCTGGAAAGCTGGAACCTGTGTAAGATGGAAACCTGACAGAGAAGGAAAATTCAAATATTTCCCATTAAAATCAGAGAAACAGAAACGTCAAAGGCAGAAATGGAAAAAAACAAAAAGACATTTCTGTCAAATTACAGCTCACACAGGTTCAACTGCATATGTCCATACAGAGTGGTGGTAGTGATGGTTGTATGCTGTCAAGTTGATCTGATTCATAGCAACCCTGTATAGCATATTCAATGCTTTTTGGGAACAGAGAGTCTCAACTTTCTCCCATGGAGTGGCTGGTGGATTTGAACTGCTGACCTTGCAGTTAGCAGCCCAACACCTAATCCACTACATCACCAGGACTGCTTCCATACAGAGACTCAAAACTGCAAACGTTGGAACCAACTCGATGGCACTTAACAACAACAACAATAGTCGCCTCTTATGCTGTCTAATGAAGTTATTTGAAATGAACAAATCATTGATTTTGCAGAACTCTATCATGTGATCTCCAGCATCATTTCTATAACCAAGGCCATATTTTCCAACTACTGATCCTTCCTCTTTGCTCTCAACCTTTGCATTCCAATCACCGATAATGATCAATACATCTTGATTGCATGTTGGATCAATTTCAGGTTGAAGAAGTTGGTAGGATTCTTCTATTTCATCTTCATTAACTTTAGTGGTTGGTGCATAAATTTGAATAATAGTGGTATTAACTGGTCTTCCCTGTAGGTGCATGGATATTATCCTATCATAGACAGCGTTGTACTTCATGCGACGCAACATGGGAACCCAGAATGGTTTAAAATTAAGAAAGGTATGCAACAGGGTTGTATTCTTTCACCATACTTATTCAACCTGTATGCTCAGCAAATAATCTGAGACTGGGTTATATGAAGAAAATCATGGCATCAGTATTGGAGGAAGACTCATTAACTACCTGCGATATGCAGGTACGCTTGCTGAAAGC
>NW_006408804.1:919562-920225 GCF_000296735.1 Chrysochloris asiatica
TGGCCAAACTTCATCTCTTATACTTTGGACATATTGTCAGGAGGGACCAGTTGCTGGAGAAGGATATCATGTTTGGTAAGATGGAGGGTCAGGGAAAAAGAGGAAGACCCCCAGTGAGATGGATTGGCAAAGTGGCAGCATCAATGGACTCAAGCATGGCAATGATAGTGAAGTTGGCCCAGGATCAGGAAGTGTTTCATTCTGTTGTGCATAAGGTTGCTATGAGTCAGTACTGACTCATTGGCACCTAACAACAACAACATACATACATACACACACACAAATTAGACTACAAAAACGGAATGAACTATTGATGCTTGTAACAATATCGATGAATTTCAAAATAATTGTGTTGACAAAAAAAGTACATACTATATGATGCCATTCATATAAAATTCTAGAAAATACAAACTATAATGTTGAAAAGTAGATTCACATCAGCATAAAATGTGAATGGTGGTGAATGTCAAGAAAGGGGTTACAAAGAACACAAATAATCCTTTTTGAAGTGATGTGTATATGCCAAAACTTTTCAAAGTACACTTTAAAGTACAAGGATACCTCATCAAAAGATTCAGCAAAGTGGCAGGGTATAAGATCAACACACAAAAATCAATTGGATTTCTCTATAGCAACAGCAATAATGATGAAAAGGACATTAGG
>NW_006408804.1:921908-926073 GCF_000296735.1 Chrysochloris asiatica
GGGGGGGGGGGCAGGCTTGTAGGGTATACCCTTTGGTTGGGTGATGATGCATGGATGGGATGGTAACTAGGCAATGTAACGATGTATAATAGAATGAATGTAAAAATAAATAAATAAATAAATAAAGTACAAGGATTAGTCAAAAGGTATTGCTATGAGGGTTCCAGTTCATGCATGCATGGATTTTTTGAAAAATGCTTTTAAACATGACTCTGAGATCAGTGGATTGCTACTGATACTTGTCTTAGTCTCATTAGGGTGCCTTAAAAAAAAAGGTACAATCACAGCAGTGGTTTCTGAGGAAATCTGCTTGGCTAGTTCAATTCAAAGGAAAAAGGTCAGCCCAGAAGGTTATGGTGAGGCAATAAGATGGTAGATTAGAAAGAAAGACTATAGGGACATGCTACCTCTCATACTTGGCTACGTTCTGGGAGGGAAATAAGCTGATCCCCCAGCTGCTTTGGGTCTGCATGAATTACTTCTGGATTCAGTACCCAGAACACATAATAGTTAGTCCTATAAGAACTCCATCTAGAGTTGAGGGTTGCCATCTCATTTCTTATCTAACCATGCATGACATGAGGTTCTTGATTATAAGGAGATCCCAGAATTTTCTCATCTTCGGGTATGGTACCTGCTCTAGCTTTTTCCTTTCATTGTTTTTCTTTGTTTATTCTTTCTTCCTCACCTTCCTTTCCCTTGCTTTCTATCTCCTCGTTTTCTTCTTTTTTTCTCTCTACTACTTTCTGGTCTCTGTTTAAATCTTTTTATTTTCTCTCATTTATTCTCTTTTATATTATTTTATTTTTCTCTCCCTCTTTATTCTCTGGTTTTTGTATTCTTTTTCTAGATGTTGCCTGCTTTATTTTTCTTTACTATTTTCTTTTTTGCTAGTGTTTGCTTGCATGTTTGTGTGTTTTCCTTCTCTACAACCCCACCCATTGGGTAAGAGCCAATGCCAGCTGCTATACACCAGATATACAACAACAACCAACATCAGCTGACTCCATCCTGAACTGAACAGCATAAACAGTGAAGACAGAAGAATGCACACACTCATCTCCTGATCACACCCACCAGGAGGGAGTTGGTGAGTGCTTAAGAACATACAAACATACAATCATCAAGTTAATACAAATACACTACCATAAAGTTTCAAAAGTGGCAGACAATTCTGTTTACAAAAAGAAAGAGACACAGTGACTTAAACAAGTGGCCAAAAGGCAGAGCTAGAAAACATTTTTGAGGGAAAAAGAGCATTGGAACTACCTGAAAAAGAATTCAAGGGAATTATATTCAGGTACCCCCAAATGATTGAAGGAGTCCTGGCATCACACCGTAGGAGAAGTACTCAACCTCAAAGTCAGTTTGAACCACGGTTGGCAGTTCAAAGTCACCAACTGCTCCTCAGATATCCTATACAGGTTTGCTGAGTTGGCACAAACTCAACAACACTAAACAACAACAACAAATGATTGAAAGGTTAAGGGAAACAAAGAAGAATTCAGGAAAGCATGACAGGAAAAATAAAATAAATTAAGGATTGGAGACAATATAAATCCTGCAACTAGAAATCCAGAAGATTAATACTAAGATTTCAGAAATGGATAATACATTCAAAAGGCAAAAGAGTAGAAACAATGGAAGCCCAAATTAGTAAATTTGAAGATAAATATCTCAATACTAGCAAGCTAGATGAACAATCAGAAAAAAAGAATGAAAAATCAGAAGAAAGCCTAAGATTCATGTGGGACACCAGGAAGAGGAATAACTTATGGGTTATCAGAATTCCAGAACACGAAGAGACAAAGTCACAGAAAAGATTGTCAAAGAGCTGCTGGAAGAAAATTTCCTTAACATCATGAAAGACAACGTAAATGTTCAAAAAGCTGAATGAATTTCAAACAGGATAGACCCCAAAAGAAACTCACCAAGACATATCATGTTCAAAATTAAAGACAAGGAAAGAATTCTAAAATCAGCTCAGGAAAAAATGAAAAGTTACCTACAAAGGAGAACCAATAAGATTAAGCTCCAATTTTTTCAACAGAAACCATGCACTAAAGAAGGCAATGGGAAGACATTTACAAAACTCTGAAAGAAAAAAATTTCCTACAAAAATCATATGCCCAACAAAACTGTCCCTCAAATATGATGGTGAAATTAGAACATTTCCAGATAGACAAAAATTAAAGGAATTTGTAATAAGCAGGCCAACTTTACAAAAATTACTAAAGGAAGTGCTCTATACTGAGAACCAGCAACAGCAGGCAACAACTGAAGATCGACATACGTGACAATACCACCCAGAATTCAATCCAGATATAAAAGTATGCAAAGTAAAACAGGGAATCAGAGATATTAATTTATAATGAAGACAACTACAAACAAAAAGAGAAAAGAGTATAGTTACAGAATCCCAAATGACAAAGAAGTAAAATAGATTTCAAGATAAAGATTGCTTTAAACTGGGGAAGAAATCAATAAATTACAAGGTAACCACAAAGAAAATGTGTACAACTTCACATCAAATCAAGAAAAGGGAAAACCATGAAGATTTTGTAAACATTAAGAAAAACAGCAATGAAGAAGTTGACAAGAAACACACAAATAAAATAAACTCAGCACAGAAAAATATGTGGAACAAAGAAACCAGCAGCACCACAAAAACACACACAGCAAAATGACTGCAACCAATTCATCCCTATTGATAATTACACTGAATGTCAGTGGACTAATTGCACCAGTCAAGAGATGGAGAGTAGGAGAATGGATGAAAAACAGAACCCTTCAATATACCCAAAACACAAAGACAAAAATAGAATAAAAATCAAAGGATAGAAAAATGGCAATCAAAAAGGAGCAGGAATAGCAATATTAATTTCTGATTAAAAAAAAGACTTTAAGAAAGGGAACAAATCTTACAGCGAGGATCATTCCCACCCCCTCAGTACACAGGGTAGACAGGAATGGGCAACTTAGACATTGGCTACCCAAAATTGGGGGCTACAAAGGCAAGAAGTGACTGGCTTATAAGCTTTCAAGAGGGAGCATAGATCCAGAGGACGTGGGGGAAAGTAGAATCTCCACAGAGTGGTATACAATGTGTCTGGATGGCTTGATGAAAGGAGACGGGGATAAGACTCTTGTGGTACAATAGTGAATAATTGTTATCAGGACTGACTATGAGGGTTGGAAATGTAAAGGTGGACATTTTGTAGAAAAATAAGGGGAGTGGTTGACTTTGCAGTCCAGAAGCAGAGGTCCCTGGAACCACCAAAGGAGAAGAGCAGAGTGCAGGACTCTACCTAGAGAAGTAGAGATGATGACGTGGAGAGATGGAGCAGCTGCGGACTCTGGACCCAGAGAGGGAGAGGGGCTGTGTGCTGACAAGGGGGCAGAATTGCAGGGTGTACCCTTTGGTTGTTTGATGATGCATGGAGGGAACTGTAATCGTGGCAGTGAAGCGATGTACAATAGGAAGAATGTAAGCTGATGTTCTGCCATGTAAACTATAATTTACAATAAACACTTAGAAAAAAAAGAGAGATAGGGATAAGATTCTTATGATTCAATAGTGAGTAATTGTTATCATGACTAGTTGTGACTGTCACAATTGTAAAGGTAGAGGTTTTGTAACAAAAACGGGAGAATGGTTCATCTTACAGTCTAGAAACAAAGGACACTAGGACCATCAAGGGAGAAGAGCACAAGCGGAATGCAGGACCTTATCCAGAGAAACAGAAGCACCAGAGATAGAGGCAGAGATGGGGACATGGAGAGAGGGAGCAGCGGAGGACTCTACATTCATAGAGAGGGACTGATAGCTGACAACAGGGAGGCAGGCTTGCAGAATGTGCCCATTGGTGGTGTAAATTATTATATATGCCTGAGTGGTTAAAAAAAACAAAACAAACAAACAAAAAACAACTAAAGTGAATAGAAATACTGTTAACTAATGGTACGTGGAGGGGATTATGATCATTGTAATGAAACAAGCTGTATGATTTGTTGAATGTACAACTGATGATCTGCCCTGTAAACTTTCACTCAATTCACAACAAAAACTTAAAAAAAAAAAAAAGACCAGCATAAGAGACAAAGAAATACATTATCTCATGATTAAAGAGGTCAATTGAACAAGAGGATATAGCCATAATAAATA
>NW_006408804.1:930991-941595 GCF_000296735.1 Chrysochloris asiatica
GACCACTGTCGCCATGTAGTATATTTAAAGTCGGGGAGTGACAGGCCTCCAACCTTCTTCTTGTTCTTGAAATGTTCTTTTTGATGATGACTATGACACCCTTCCTCTTCATGTTCTCAGCATGGTAAACCATAAAATATTCTGATTCAAATTGTCCAAATTTCGGTCTATTTCAGCTCACTGATGCCTTGAATATCAATCTTTATGTGTCCCGTTTCATTTCTGACAACTTCCAATTTTCCTAGATTCATACTTCATATTGAATTCTATGTTCTGATTATTAATGGATGTTTGCCATTGTTTAACCTAGTTTTGAGTTGTGCAGATGAAGGTCCTGAAAGCTTTGCTCCATTCACATCACTAAGACTGGTAAGTCACTAGTCCATGGGGCAGATGTCAGGCTGGAGGCTTTCTTGACTCATGTAGCAAAAGGGACTGACAAACCCGAGATAACATGTCAGATGGCTAACGGCTCAGCAGCTGATAAATCCAAGGCTGACAGGTATTATAACAGGAAGCTTAAGTTCGAAGAACCAAAGGTCAGATGATGAGTCAGAAGCAGGATCCAGATGGAGCAAAAAGCTAGAGAGCTTTGCCAGAATGCTCTTATCTATTGGCAGCAAACCATTCCCTTTTAACTGATATCTCATCAAGGTGGTGATTACATTGCTATATAATTGTCAAACTACATCATAATTGCCAAAGAAAAGAATCATAGCCCAGCCAAGTTGACAATCAACCTTAACCACCACAGTTAGAATACACACACACACACACACACACATATACAGTGCCTATGGAAACTATGGCTACATTATTTTTATAAGTTAAAGATGTGTGTTTATATCTCATTAATAGCTTCACTCCAATCCCGTCTCTAACTTATAAAAGCAGCTTTAACTTGGAGAAGTAAATTATTTATCAAATTTCAGTCCATCATGTCTCAGACTTATGCAATATTTTAGCTTTAGTCATTATTGATTACTGATGGAATGCTTTATTTTATTTGCTAGATAGTCCAAGAATCTAGAGTAATAAAGACTGCTATTCACTATGCCACTGGTGTTTCAAATACCAGCAGGGTAACCCACGGTGGACAGGTTTCAGTGGAGTTTATAGGTGAAGAGCAAACTAGAAAGGAAGAATAGGTGGGTGGATGACTTCTAAAGGGATAACCCCTGAAAACCTTTTGAATAGCAGTGGGACACAGTCTGATATAGTGTCAGAAGATGAGCCCCTCAGATTCAACAATCCTAAAATATATACATAAATCTCACTGTAGTTAGTGAGTTAAAATAAATGATAATATAGCTGAATATTGTGCTATGGGTGGGACATACAGAAGATGTTCTGGAAGTGCAGAAGATGAACACCTAGCCTTTTTTTTTTTTTTTTTTTTTTGTTTTATTGTGAATTATGTGATAGTTTACATGGGAGAACGTTAGTTTTACATTCATCCTATCATATATTTTTTTTTTTTTTTTTTTTTCACCTGGGAGCCAAAGCATAAGGCCAGGCTTTCCAGAGACAATGATTGGACATTGCCTTGAAAAATTCCTGGGCATTGGTCAGATTGAGAGGGGAAGATTCCAGAAAGAGGGACCAGCATGGAGAGAAAAGAAAAGAAAAAAAGTAGACATTTGGAAAACTAAATATTTCCAGGTAGGAATGACTTTGGGTGTTTATTGCTAGTGATAAAGTTGAGTGTGGAGTGGTTGAGAGGACACAGATCAAGCCATACTAACGATTGAAGAGGCATTGATTGGATTTAAGCAATTGAGTGATATGATTTATTAGCAGTTTACATAAGAGAACTTCTTAGAAAGTGTTGTAATGACCTTGTCCAGCCAATCAATTTCTAGGGCTTAATTCAGTTTCTAGAGTATGGTGGATGCTTAGCTAATCTTTGATATTTGTTGTTGCTGTTAAGTGCTGTCAACTTGGTTCCGATTCATAGCGACCCTGTATAAGGTTTACAAGGAGCATCTGGTGAGTATGAATTGCTGACCTTGCAGTTCAAATCGATCTTGCAGTCTAGTGCTTTATCCCACAGTGCCACACCACAACTCCCAATGTTTAATATATGAGGAAGTAAATAAATGAATAAATAATTCAACAAAAGAACTAATCTAGAGAGAAATTTACTTCTGGACTACATATTAAATTACTTCTAGTAGTAAATGATATGATGTCTGAGATTTTCTTTGAAATAGTTAAGCGAAAAAGTGAAATG
The DNA here is from genome assembly GCF_000296735.1 of Chrysochloris asiatica. Taxonomy (NCBI): domain Eukaryota; kingdom Metazoa; phylum Chordata; class Mammalia; order Afrosoricida; family Chrysochloridae; genus Chrysochloris; species Chrysochloris asiatica. The sequence continues at coordinate 933,225 of NW_006408804.1, forward strand.
ATTGGGGAGGATAAATAAAATAAGATTGGACAATTGTTGATGGTAAGAACAGGTGCATGAAGGGTCACAATTCTATCCCCTTTTCTTTTTGAGTGTTTTATATTTTTCCATAATAAAAAAGTTTTGAAAATTGTTCTCCAGTGACAGTGATTTGGTTTCTAGATTACAAATATTAGTTTGTTGGCACATAGAAATCTTAGTACAAAGATGTAAACTTTTAACGAATGACAATGTGGATAATTTTTTAAATGCTAAAACAGAAAAAGAACCCTCCAAAATTTTGGAGGCTTAACAACTTTTAACTCTAGCTTGTTCATTTTCAATTTAATTGTGACTAACGAAGACTATTTTTCATTCAAATCTCTCCTTAGTTAATATTGTATAAACTGAAGCAGTTTTGTTTCAAGAGTAGTTGTTGTTGATAGAGGTCATGGAGCTGATTCTGACTCATAGCGACCCTGCAGATAACAGAATGAATCACGGCTTGGTCCTGTGCTGTCTGTCCTCATAATTGTTGCTCTGTTTGAGCTTATTGTAGTCACTGTGTCCATCCATCTTCCTCTTTTTCACTGACCCTTTACTTTACCTGGCATGATGTTCTTCTTCAGGGACTAGTCCCTTTAGATACCATGCCCAAAGTATGTGGGACAAAACCTTGTCATCTACATTTCTAAGGAGCATTCTCGCTGTACCTCCTCCAAGGTAGATTTGTTCATTCTTCTGGCAGTCCACAGTATATTCAATATTTGTCTACAGTAAAAAATTAGTTGCTACCTTTTAAAAACATGGCCATCATATTCTTCAGAAATGTGTTGAAGAAATGCTTTTATTAATACACATTGATCTATATCACAATCAAGTAATCATTTCATACAATTTTATGAATGCTTAATATGTTGGTAGATTTTATTCATGCTATTACTTGCAAAATATCCATATTTTGTGCTAAAAGCTATCAGATTAAGGCAAAAAACAAATTCTTTTATTTCAAAATAAGTACGCTCATTGTTTTTGTTTCAGGAATAAAAACTCGTTATAGCTAAATTGGAACAGTATGTATAGTGGTTGATTCATATGCCTTGTAGTCTATTCAATACATTCAGTTATTTTTGCTAAATACATCAGGCTTAAATAATTAATGATTTCTGGAGACTGATCAGACTACCACTGAAACCATTGGTTTCCAGGTATAGCCATTGAAGGGGTTACTGCTACCCTAGATCAGCCCTCTGGTGAGCTGAGCATCTCTATGTGCAGACTAAAGCAACTCCCATGCCATCGAGTCAAGTACAACTCATAGAGAATCCTGTATGACTGACTAGAACTGCTCCATAGGGTCTCCAAGGCTGAAATCTTTATGGAAGCAGACTGCCACATCTTTCTCCCATAGAAGAACAAGTTTGAACTGCCAACTTTTGTTAGTAGCTGAGCTCCTTAACCACCGAGCCACCAGGCCTTCTCTAAATTACATGTTGTTGTTGTTGATTGACATGGAGTCCATTACAATTCATAACAACCCTGGATAAGATTTCCAAGAGAGAGGCTGGTGGGTTTGAACCGTCAATGTTGTATAAACAGACCAGTGCTCATCCTACAGTGCCATTCCAAGCTGAGTGCTTAAATGATGGTTCTTTAGCTGACACATGAAAGAACGTTAAGAAAGTTGCAGTGAGAATACCATAGTAATGGGAGTGGTATATGGGGATTGGCAGATTTCAAATGTTGACTTTGGGTTCTTGGAAAAAGAAACACAGCTTCAAAGAAGTAGTACAGGTCATGAGACTTTTGTGGCAGAATTTCTTTTAAATATTTTAAAGTAAATTACTAATAAAATGTTAGTATTCTTGTAGTAATAAAAATGAAAAAGAATAGACCACATGAGAAATTGGGTTACTGAAAAGAGAAATGACTCTCACAATTATTATTCTAATAGAATATCTGTTAATAGGCATTATGGAGAAATAGCTTCACTATTTTGCCATGGAAGTGTCCATCGTGTGTTCAACACAGATTGTTTTCTAGGAACCTGAAATAAGTGAGCTTCCAAGTCTAAATATCTCCGTAAAACAGTTTGAGTCAATGAGTCTGCTTCAGTCACAATTAGATCAGAAACTTTACAAACTGAAGTATCTCCTGAGATACTTCAAAAGACGTTGTGTGTGTGTTTTGTTTTGTTTTGTTTCCAGTCAGAAATTACTCTAATCCAGCTGAATCTAGTATCTGAAGAAGCCATATTTAGCTCGGACTTTGGCAAAAATGTTGAAATAAAAATTTAGTAACACAAATATGAATATACACTTCCCACAAACGTAGAAAATTCTTGCTACTTAGTACGTCATTTCTTTCCTTATGGAAAAAGATGAGGAAGGACGATGGTTTGTCCTCCTTGTCAAACAATTGTGAAAATTACTTCTCTACCCTTTTGTACTGAAACCAGGAGATCTGAAAATTAGAAATATTGAACATTTTAAAGTATGACAGTTCTAAATATATGAACCAAAGAATATTTTCATAATTTCATTTTATAACTCTTATTGACATATTCAAACTGGTGATACAAAATGGGAATTACCAAATTAATTACAGATTTCCCATATTTTGTTTACCACTGGCAATTAAAATTTTGGTAATGAAAGAGTAGGTAAATTTTAAAGAGGACACCTTGAAAAAAGACAAAAAAACTGACAATGTGAGAAAATCCAAAATGGAAATCCTATACAAACACTAATAAAAACCCCCAAAACCAAATGGTGAAAACAAGTGTAAATAATACAGTGGTGAGGATGGTATGCTAAAAAGACAGCATACGTCTTCCTTCTCATATGATATGTTATTCAACATTCTTAAGGAAGGTATTCACCACCACCCCCTTTTTTTTTCCAACACAAATATCTCACTTGTGGGCACTCTGGGGCTCTGATCTTATTCTTCAAAAATAGTTATTCTCCTTCTTCTCCAGCAGTGTCTACCTGGATGAGGAAAGGGTATATGTTGGCCTAAACCATGAGCATTTATACATTTTGGCCTTCAGCATCCAAACTTCTTCCTACTTCAGGAGAAATCTCCCACTGTATGAGTAGGTTCTGACTCATAGAGACCCTGCATAGGGCTTCTGAGGCAGTAAATCTTTACAGGACCAGAAAACCTCAGTTTTCTCCTGCAGGACAGCTGGTAGTTTCAAACTGCTGAATACCACTCCAAGAACCAAATTAACCAGCAGCTAGGATATGAATGAAGCCCTGTAGGATAAGCACTGTACCGTAAGATCAGTTTGAACAGCAAGATCAGCAGTTCAAATTCATCAGCCACTCCTCGGTAACTCTATACAGGGTTACTGTGAGTCAGAACCAATTTGATTGTGCTTGACAACAACAACAGGACAAGAGTAGGAGTCCTGGTGTGGTACTGTAGGATAAGTAATGGACTGCTCAAACCCATGAGTAGCTCCTTGGAAATCCTATGAATCAGAACTAATTCAAGATCACTGAACAATAGGACATGAACATGAACCCTTGGCTTGGTCAATCAGACTTCGGGCTTTGACTCTTAAGGATGTCACACAAACGGGAACAAATGATTAAAATATATTTTCAGCAGCCAGTGGTTCCATCATGCTGTCTGATTCTTGTTTCTTATATAGAGGTTCCCCAATAACTTTTTAGACACTATGCCCTGACCCCTAATTTTTATATAACTAAAACAAATTTTCGTCTTTGAGGTTCTTGAAGTGTATGAATTCACACATATGTAAAGGCAAGTCCTACCTGAATTCTGTCTTAAAATCACATTGATAATAGTATACTTTATTTAAAACACCACCAGCAGCAATTTTAAGAACCTTTCCCCCCCAAGTCTATCTTCTCTTCTACTGCTCTCTGCTCAACCCAGCCCACTCCCGGCCCGTCAGACATCTTTCTGTGATAGAACATGCCTACAGACTTCTCCTTTGCGTTTCCTGCCATCTGGAACAAGTTTTTCTATTTCATCCACTGTGTCACTCTAAATTTTGGGAGAATATGTCTTAAAATTATTTTTCTCCTTTAATCTTCTAATTGTACTTTTAAACTCATAAAGATTTTTAAAAAAACCTTATAAATAAGTCTGTGAAGATGTGTATTTCTCATGCAATCTGAGGCATTAAAAAAAAAAAAAAGGCATACTAGTGAATTATTTACAACATTTAAATAAATATATATGTTGACTGGTGACCAGCTAACTTCCTTTGTTATAGATTATGAGGAAATGTGCTCTAATTTAAAAGGTTCTCCAGTGAGATATAAGGGAGACAAGAAAAATAGATAAATAGTAGAACTGGCTTAGTAAAGTTAGTCATCCCTATTCCTTTCATAGGAGCCATTAAATAGTATATTTGCTCATGTGCTTTAAACTGGATATATATATTAAAACTTTGTGAAGGAGAAAGTATGTGTGTGCGGAAAGCCAGACAGACATGGACAAAAGTTTATAATATTGGGGAGCAAATCAGAAGAGTGATGTGTTAAACAAGATCCTTTATTGGGGCATATGAGTACGAAAAATGTTGTGTTTTGAAGAGTGCTTTCTACTCTTCTATTTCTATACTTCATAGAATAAAAGATTTGCGATAAAAAAGCATAATGTCAAAACAAGATTTAACATACAATATTTAAAGTTTTATTTTCAGAGATCTTTTGTTTAGTATACTAAAATTTCATAAATGTGGTAGATTCTCTTATTTATACATACTATCCCACTTTGTTCCAGAAAGAACTGGGATGACAGCATTTGAGTATTTTATTAGACTAATAATCTTTCAAGATCAAGATTTGAAGTTTTTGTTAAATGTTTAACTTGTTTCACATGATGCCAAGTGATGAACTTTAGAAACTTTCAAGGATAGTTTATAATTCTCCTAAAGAGACCGTATTATGTAAAACATTTGTTGTTGTTTTTGAAAACTTTTAATATCTGTTAGTCTTTTATCTAAACAGTCATGGTGATCTTCTTAAATTGACAGTTGATTTTTGAAGTCCACGAAAAAGTTAATAATTCCATTAAAGTAAACAAACAGAAAGAGATGTGGATGGAATCTAAACTATGTTTATTATGCCAAAGTTAGCTGAGAAAAGAATTGCAAATGTCATTGCCATGTGAACTAAAACAGAATTTACAGATAAGATTTTTTTAATCTGATATATACAGACATGCTTTATGCATATGGATAATAAAGAACTTAATGAACCACATAATTAACTCATATCAAAATTCAGAAATGTGTTCCCTATGAGTAAAGAAATTAAAAACAATAAGCAGTATATGTTACAGTTGAAGGACTGAGTAAAATTCAGTTTAGTATCCATTGTTAAAAACAAATAATTTGGCTTAAGCGTTTTAACTTTTAGCAGACAATCTGTATTTTCTTATAACTGACAGTTATTACTTATTCATAGGCAAGGCCACAACTATCTTCATATTAGATAATAAACAAAACAAAACAACAACTATAAACACTGTGAAAGGTTAGTTTTTAACTAACTGACAGGAGCATCATAGAAAACGTACAAGGGAAATTTTCTGGAAATTTTTTAGGGGTTAGGTAGTATACTTAGGAAAAAGCTTTAGTGGCTTCTAAATGAAAAGCATACATAAGCTAATCATATTAGGTTTTACATTTACATAACACCCACAAGATACTTACAGAAAACTTTACCTAGAGCAATTTTATATATTCTAAATTATAATTTGGATTATTTTCCTTCCTAAAGAGAAAACATCTATCAATTAACAATCAGATTAATATTAACATTTTGAACCCAGAAAATTCCCAATACAATTTTTGTTTCCCAAAATCTGTTTATCTGAAGAACACCATGGCAATGTAAAATACATTTGAAGAACCTGATACTTTTTTTAAAGTTTGGGTAAAAAAGAAAGCAAAAGTCACAGAAATGAATACAATTGCAATAAGGCATATAAAAGGTCTATATTTTGAAACCTAATTATCTGCAAGCAGGCTACTTTACCTTTAATAGTGAAAAAGAAATTAATGTCTTCACAAATTCAAATATTTTCAGTATTTGAAGACCAATCCCTATACTCTGATAATTAGCAGCAATAGGGTAAGTCACGATAGGCTCCTATTATTATTCTACTGAGTTTACAAAGGCAGTTTTTACATCCTGTTATTCCAAAGCGGTTCAGGCTTTTTTTCTTCTTCCTGATATATATGATGAATTCTGGGTGTTTTAGTATAGGGTATCAACCCTGTTGCAGTCTTTCATTGCAGCCCAAAGCAGCTGCACCAAGTATTTCCCACTAGGAATGTGAGGAGCTAGGAGGTACAAGGCTTGAGGAAACAATCTAGAAAACCACAATACAGCTTGTGGGTCCTTTCCCGCAAATAACCTTTTAAAACCAGACCAATAAAATACAGTTTGTTATCCAAAAAATTTAAGGGGGCTCTTTTGTTAACTGTTAACAAAAGAACGACTATCATATTGCCTTAAAATGCAGTCCTGAAGGAAAAGTAAAACAACAAACAAACATTTGAACTCTCAATTCTTTTTGTAAAGTGCTTAAATCATTTGGAGATAAATATCACTTGATGTCCTTGTTTTCTAACAAATGGCTTTTTCCATTGTTTCCATTAATTCCACCCATATTCGTTTTTAAGAAAACAAGGCCCTTATCCTCATCAGGAAAACAGAGATACATGGTTTAGCATATAAAATCAGTAATTACATACTGCACTAATTTACAAAAGATTTTTCCCCTCTTTTCGTCAGTTTTCAAGAAGTCTTCCCGTGATTAACTGTAAACATGAATGGGTTACACCTCAAATTAGAAGCCATTAATTAGCACGACGATGTCAACTGCAAGATACACAGATAATTTAAATTATTTAATCACTAACCACCTTGGCTAAACGACAGTATACTTTTTCAATATCCTTTGGTAGGCTATCGATCTGTCACTAAATTACCTGCAGATCAGTTAGAGATAGATATTACCATCGCGTCCTTTCCTCAGATTTACACTATCCCTTTTTGTAAACACTTTAAAAAGCTTTAAGGTTCCTTAATCTCAAATTCCTAAATAGCCATCCCCGGTCGTTTTTCTTCTTCTTCTTATAATCAGGAAAACGAGTATCTCAAGTACAAATCAGGAGTTCGCTTGGCCAGTATAACAATAAAAAACATTTTTTAAATGTACGTTTAAGGCAATGGCAGTAATAAAAGAAATATGCAGAGGTGGCTTCAGCAAATGGGCTTGCAAAATGCAAGTGCTAAACAAAAAGCAGCCTGAACCTCTGTAGCAATATATAGCACTCCGATAAATTACACAACACTTGCATAAGCTGCAGAAATAACGCAGGACAAGACTTACACAGATGCCAATCCGCAGCATTTATACACATGCACATGGCTAGAGACAGAAACCAAACACTATCATTCAACTCGGGCAGTAGCGCAATCCGAGTTTGCCCAGCGTGAGAGTGCTCTCTGCGTTTGTGTCTGTGTGCGCGCGTGAGAGTGAGACCCATCCTCGGGGCATTTCCCCTCTTTGGACAGTTTTGCTTCATTTGTTTCCTATTTCTGCTACATAGAAACTAACTTCCATCTCACTCCCAGTCAGAGCCGCTGAATAGAGCCTGTGCTGCGGCTCCGTGTGCGTCAGATCCCTCCGCGGAGCTGTTCCCGGCCCCCTCCCTCCTCCGATCGGCCTCCACAGAAAAAACGCTTTCCAGCCAACAGGCGGCTCGAGCTCCGACATCTTCTCCAACTGGAAATAAATAAATAAATCGGACTCTCTGCAAAGGAGGAGGGGGCCGGGGTCGCGCTGAGCTGGTTGTGGGGGTGTTGGTGAGGGGGCTGGAGGCACTCCTTTTTTGCGCCGGGGGCGGGGGCGCGGGCTGAGCACGGAGACGCGAAGGAGGCGGACTCTTTTCTGCGGCGGAGTGATCCACGGCGGACGCGACGGCGGCGTCTGTAGCCGCTGCCTGAGAGTTGTTGTTTCCTCCTCCTCCTCCGCCTCCGCCGCCGTTGGTTGAATGGTGGAGCCGAGGCTCGGCTCGTGAACACACAGTGACAGCTATAGGGCAGGCGGCGGCACCGTCCCCGCTTCCCCTCGGCGGCGGGGTGCCCCGCCAGCGGCCCTGAAGTGACCCATAAACATGTCTTGTGAGAGGAAAGGCCTCTCGGAGCTGCGATCGGGTAAGTCGGAGGGCTCCCGGGGCCGCTGGCACCGGGCGATTCCGCCCGCGGTCCCCCGCCCCCCGTCGCCCATCCGCTCAGCCTGTGTATCTCTCCGTCCCTCTCTCCCGCGCAGAGCTCTACTTCCTCATCGCTCGGTTCCTGGAAGATGGACCCTGTCAGCAGGCGGCTCAGGTACG
>NW_006408804.1:941695-943785 GCF_000296735.1 Chrysochloris asiatica
AAAAAAAAAAAAAAGACCAGCATAAGAGACAAAGAAATACATTATCTCATGATTAAAGAGGTCAATTGAACAAGAGGATATAGCCATAATAAATATGCTGCCAATGAAAGAACCTCAAAATACATAAATCAAACTCTAATAGAATTGAAGGCAGAAATAGACAACTCTATAATCCTGGCGTGGCTCTGTAAGATAAGCACTGGGCTGTGAACCACAAGGTCTGAGGTTCAAACATACCAACTGCTCCTTAGAAACCCTATACAGGGTCATATGAAATAGAATCCATACAATGGCACTTAACAAAAACAATAATAGTAGAGGATTTTAATGTACATCTTTCTATAAAACACAGAACTAGAAAGTAACAAGACACAGAACTATATAACACAATCAATCAACTTGGCCTCATAGATTTAAACAGGGCATTTAGCCCAACAACAACACAATATACATTATTTTCCAGTGTACATGGAACAGTCTCCAGAATAGACCATATGTAAGGCCACAAAGCAAACTTCAGAAAATTTAAAAACACTGAAATACTACAAAACATCTTTTCAGATCACAGTGCTATAAAATTAGAAATCAACAATAAGAAGATCAAGAAAATAAATTCAAATACATGGAAATTGAATAATACCCTGTTGAAAAGCTACTGCATAATAGAATAAAAAAAATATATATTTGAATCAAATGAGAATGAAAACACAGCATACCAAAACCTTTGGGACACAACAAAAACAGTGCTTAGACAGCAATTTGGAGTCCTGGTGTGGCACTGCTTTTTGCTGTGTACCAAAGTTTTCTGCATTCCATTGGGTCACCTCTCTTTGGAATGGACACAAATATGGATCTCTTCCAATAAATTGGCCAAGTAGCTGTCTTCCAAATCTCTTGACATAGATGAGTGAGCACCTCCAGTGCTGCATCGGTTTGTTGAAAGATTTATATTTTTATTTTGTCAATCCCTGGAACCTTGTTTTTTCCAATGCCTTCAGGGCAGGTTGGACTTTTTCCTTAAATACTATCAATTCTTGATCATATGCTACCTTTTGAAATGATTGAATATCGACCATTTCTTTTGGGCACAGTGGTTGTGTATTCCTTCCATCTTCTTTAAATGTTTTCTGGCTCATTCATTATTTTGCCTTTAGAATCTTTCAATAGTGCTAGTCAAAGAGTGAAGTTTTCCTTCAGTTCTTTTGGCTTTAGAAATGTTGAGCATGTTCTTCCTCTTTGTTTTTCTAACTCCAGGCCTTTGCATATTTCATTATAATACTTGATGTTGTTTTCTCAAGGTTCCCTTTGAAATTTTCTGCTCAGCTCTTTTTACCTTCTTATTTCTTCCATTTATTTTAGCTTCTCTCAATTCAAGAGCAAGTTTCAGAGTCTCTTCTGATATCCACTTTAGTCTTTTCTTTCTTTCCCGTCTTTTAATGTCCTTTTGCTTTCTTCTGGTCTGATGTTCTTGGTGTCTTTCCTCAACTCTTTTGGTCTTCAGTCATTAGTGTCCAGTGCATCCAATCTGTTCTTAACATGGTCTCTAAATTAAGATGGGATGTATTCAAGGTCGTATTTTGGCTCTTGTGGACTTTTAAAGATCAGCTTCAGCCTGAATTTGCATATGAGCAATTGATGGTCTGTTCCATAGTCAGTGTCTGAGCTTCTTCACAGTCTCTTCCACAGATGTATACAATTTGATTCTTATGTATTCCATCTGGTGAGTTCCATGTGTATAGTCACCTTTTATATTGTTTTAAAAGATATTTTCAAGGATTTAAGTTGGTCTTGCAAAATTCTATTACATGATTGCTAGCACCATTTCTATCACCAAGCCTTGTTTTTCAACCACTGATTCTTCCTCTTTGATTCCTACTTTCACATTCCAATCACCAGTAATTATCAATGCATCTTAATTATATGTTTAATTTCAGACTGAAGAAGTTGGTAGAATTTTATCATCGCTGACTTTAGTGGTTGATGCATAAATTTGAGTATGGTCTTTCTTGTAGGGATATAGATATTTTCCAATCATAGACAGCACTGCACTCAAGATACATCTTGAATTTTTTTTTTTTTTTAATGTTTTT
>NW_006408804.1:957736-965922 GCF_000296735.1 Chrysochloris asiatica
GGGGCCGGGGGCCGGGCTCACGGGGCGTCCTCTCCCCGCAGCTGTTGCCCCGGCGCACCGACTGGACCGGGAAGGAGCATCCCAGGACCTACCAGAATCTGGTGAGACATTCACGGCGCGGAGCAAAGAAACTTTTCCCCGAGTCGAATAAAAATTGAATTTCCCGCAATTTTTTACAGAGACAAAAACTTGGCCCCAGAACGTGAAAGCTCCAAAGGCCTCGGGGAGGGTTGGGAGGCCGGCGCGGAGGCTGCGGGGGGCAGTAGTCGGGGGGACGTGCACCTTGAGGCCACAGGGGCTGTCGCCAATTTATTTGTGATATTTTGTTAATGTGCTAGAAATAAAGATACGTCATGAGTGTTGTGCAGTGCAAGGCCGGAGGAGGAGGGGCCGGCGCGCGCATCCGTGCGGGCGGGCGGACGCGCGCGCGGCGGTGGCGGCGGCGGCGGCGGCGGCAGGAGGAGGAGGGAGCGCGCTCACTCGCTCGCTTTGCACGCGCGGCCGGCTCGGCTTTCTCCAGCCCCACACAATAGCTGGTGACTAACTGCTTGGAAGTGGCATTAGCATTTCACCAGCCGGCTATTCAGCCTCAGCGGAACCGTGGCAAGACATTATCATTTTTTCTCCTCGCCTTTCTTTTTCTCTTTTCACCTTAAATTCAGAGCCAGGTTTTCTGTTGTTGTTGAAGGTTCAGACGCAGGCGAGTTGGGGAACGGCATTTTTTTAAAAAAAGCCTTTAACAGTATTTATCTGCAGCAGTTTAAAAAGCTTGGAACATCCTGAAATCAGAAATTTAACAGGGTTTTTTGTCAGTACTCAGTTTTGTCTTGGGATTCTTAATTATAAACCATTACTGGAACCCATCGAAGAATTTTTATTTTTCTCCCTACTTATCTACTGTGGGATGGAACTTGGCAAGTAAAAGTTTTTCTGTTTATACTTCGGTGTGTATGAATAGCTTGGAAAATACCTGTTTGTTATTTTTTGTATGTTTTTAGAGTGAATATTTTAGGGATTTCTAAAAATGGACTAACAAGAGTGGACCTTTATTACATACGTTTTGTATATGGAAAAAGTAAGTTATATGGAGGAATTAGATTTGCCTAAAATTTCATGATTTAAATTATTTGTATAGATTATGTTTGTTGGTCAGTTAAAGCAGTCCCACCAGGGCAAATCAAAGCTTTGAAATCTATGCAGTGAGTTGATATTTCTGTAATGTATTTGCAACTGCTGCTTTGAGGTAGTTACAGTATCATCTCTGACACGTCAGGGCTGCTGAAATGACTAAAAACTTTCAGCTGAATACCTTCTGTTAAGGTGGATTTGGAGATTGTATGTTTTCTGATTTTTGGGTCTACTTCTCTTATGACTTAATACAGGTTATTGATGAGTGCTCACAACTGTTGAAATAAGCAAGGATTCTTAGGTTTAAAAAATGTAGTGGACGTGGGACTGAGTATTCATTTCCAAGCTTCTTTAGTAGTGATTTAGGATGTTGTTGGTAAATGACATGAAGTCAGTTCTGACTCATAAGGACCCTGTATAGGGTTTCCAAGGAGCAGCTGGTGGGTTTGAACTGCTAACCTTGTAGTCAGCAGTCCAGTGCTGATCTTGCCTAAAGTGAATAAATTGAATTTGAAGCAAACAATTTCTAAAATTAATTTTAAGATTTGTGAATAATTGGCAATCTTCAATGAATTTCAATGTCGTCCTTGCTATTTGAAAAAAAAAAATTAAAAGGGTATCTGTTTTTTAAGAGTGGGGTGGTTAAGTTCCTTAGAGTCTGCTACAACTCCTAGCAATCCTATTTAGGGGCTGCAGCTGGTGGGTTTCAACCACCCACTTTGTGATTAGCAATCTAATTCTTAAACAAGCACCACACCAGGGACTCCAGAACTCATCTTTGCATTCTTAAAACTCAGACCTCAAGTCATTGAAAATTACTGTGCTCCTTTAACTAGGAAACATTTGGTAATGTTATATTTTCTATTAAGATGCTAATGTTGTCTGGCCAGATTATGGGAATGTCTAATCCTTGTAGGAACATATTTTCTACAATAAAACAGACAACACATCAATCTTAATTTTGTTACTTAATTTTTCCTTTTTTTGAGAGGTTGTCTTCTCAAATATGAATAAGGTAATTTTATATTCCTAGTTTATTTGTGAGATTTAAGATACAATAAGCAATGTTGGTCAAAGTTTCAAATCCACCCATAAAATCATATACGGGGTCGCTGTTGCTTGGAATCAACTCGACAACAGTGTTGTCTTTATCAGTTTGTATTATTTATGAAAATCCACCTATTTGCTCATTAATGGGTTTTTTTTGTTGTTGCTGAAATGTGGTTACCTTTTTGTTTGAGCAGGCATTTTGGCATAGTTAAGATTTCTCATTAGGATTGGGTTCTTTGACTTATTTTCTCTTCGTTCAGCATATTGCTCACTCTGTCTACAGGAAAAAGCATCATCTAAGGTGCTTTCATGTACATGAAACTATTTAGGTTTGTTGATGTGTGGTTTAATGATATTTGATTGTTTAGTGAGATTTAATCATTCTAGAACACATGGTATCTAACCACATTTTTGTTTAATAGTAGGTCTTAAAATTTTATGTCTAGTTTATCATATGTTAAGTCTCTACTGGAGTATTCTCTAATGTTTTAACTTACTGTGTGACTCAAAAGATTTTACTTTGTTGCTTATCAAATTGTATTTTGTTAGTGAAATTGCAGTTTTTCAGTTGTGTCTGCTTCTGTTTCAGCAGTGTCTCCTACCTAGAACTGATTTTTTTTTTTTGGTCACATTAGCTTAAAAGTTAATTTAAAAGGGGAGAACTCATATGGCAGGTTGAAATTTCTTAGAAAGTCTCCAAGCACCTGGGAGTTAAAAAGTACACATCAATCAGCATGTGTAGTCAGTCTATAGATATTTTGACAGTGATTGAGCTTTGACCAAGAGGAAAGTAGAGTTTTCAGTAGTTTTTACAGCTAATAGGTTTTAAAAAGTAGTAACACTAATGTGTTTTATTTAAAATGTGATTGAAAAAGGAATGCTCATAATCTAAGGGTTAATTTTGCCAATGATACTGTAAAAACACAACTGATTTTATCATTTTACATAAGATATGAAACGTTTTTAGCAAAGTTGGAATTTGATAGGAAGTGAAAATTTTTTGGCTTTATTGTTGTTAAGGGCCTTGGAGTCGGTTCCGACACATAATGACCCTGAACAGGGTTTCCGAGGCTGTAAATCTTTACGGGAGCAGAAAGCCTCATCTTTCTCCCGAGGAGCAACTGGTAGTTTTGAACCTTGCGGTTCACAGTCCGATTTGTAACCACTACACTACCAGAGCTCCTTTTTTTTTGGCTTTAAGAAGGTGTATTTTATCACATTTTATATTTTTTAAATATGAGCTTGATTTTTAAAGCAAAAGGCCATTTTCTTTTTTTATTCAGGATTCTTAATTTTTATGTGGAACCAACATAGGCAAACTCTAAAAGAAAAATCTTAACTGTTTTGGGGATAAGATAAAGCTTTTGTTACTTGTTTAATAGTTTGAATACTGAAACTAGTTTGTTTATTAAATCTGACTTGCCAGCTTTAACCTTAATTTGTGGTGAATGCATACTTCGGAGATCTTGAGGCAAAAATTCTAACCATTTTTACCAGATTTGGGACTTTGATTATACTTTGTGCATATTTTATTTCAGAATTAAATTCATGTTTTGCTCATTTGTTAAAATGATAAAAAAAAATTTTATCTTTTGGTGGTAGTTGTTTTTTTCAAATCTGTTCCACTTAACTAGAGATCTTTGTTAATCAACTGAAAGGGCTAGAAGTTAGATGTGGGTCATAGTCTCAGCCCTGCAGAAAGTTAGCTTGCTGTATATACTTGGGCAAGTCATGGAATATTTCGGGGTCCCCATTACCACATCTGATTTTTGAACTAGAATTAGCAGTACAGTATCTGTAAAAGTTCAACTTTATTAGATTCCTGGAGTCTAATCTTCCAAAATAAAAGTTAATCTAGAATCTTCATTGTATAGATTCGGAAATTCTCCTTAGCAAAGGTTATACAGATACTTCCCACATTGTTGAATACCTCTTATTTTCTCTGCACTTGGTATGTTTTTCCAACATGGTTTACTCGTTTTCATAAATTATTGGTGGTCTCAAATTCTGGATACTTAGCTAAATCCATGAATAGGATTTACTTCCTTACCTAATATGTATCTTAGGTAGACATTTATATAAAAGTGGTGCTGTGGGTAAGCACTGGACTGCCAATAGCGTATCTTTGTTGTTATGTGCTGTGGAGTTGGTTCTGACTCATAGCGACCCTGCACAGGGTTTCTGAGACTGTTAATCTTTATGGGAGCAGAACGCCTCATCTTTCTCCCACGGAGCAGCTGGTAGTTTCGAACTGCTGGCCTTGCGGTTCTTAACCCGATTCGTAACCACTACGCTACTAGAGCTCCTTATAGTGTATCTTAGGTAGACATTTACATAAATGTGGCGCTGTGGATAAGCACTGGATTGCCAATAGCAAGGTTAGAGTTCACCAGCCCAGCAGCTCCTCAGAAACCCTATACAGGACTTTTGTGAGTCATAATCCACTCAGTGGCACTTAACAAAGTTTAAGATCTAGGAGCTGAATTTTAGGAAAATAACGTTAACTCTTTCTAAACCACAGAATATCATTCTATATTGAAGATAAAATACTTTGAAGACTTGTATCTTTTTTTAAAAAATATTTTTTTCCATATAATGAAGTAAATATATGTGGCATATTTACTAATTCCTTTTTAAAATGAATATCAGTGAGATAGTAGGCTTTGCTTACTTTTGAAGCATTTACAGAAGAAATAAAAAATACATAAAATCAGTACTTGTTAGATTTTTTTAATACTGTTAAACAACTGCAAAGTGGCATAAACATAAAAGGGAAGTTGGACTGTTCCTGTGCCATACATAGCACACAGGTGTTTTATATGACTTTTCTGAGGCAGGAAATTAGTGGTCTTTGAGGGAGTTTTTCACAGTCTGTAAAATGGGATAGTAATAGATCCTGCTTTGTAAAGTTCTGTGAGTATTAACTGACTGGCATAAATGAAGTATTATGTAAGAGTTTAGATTTGGTGTTATTAGAACTTTAAAAATGGTAGTAAACATACCAATTAAAATAGTTTTGTTGTTAAGTGCCTTCAAGTTAGATCTGACTCTTAGCCACTCTGTATAGGGTTTCTGAGGAGTGGCTGAACATATCAATTCCAGTGTAAAAAAATACTGCTTTAAAACTTTGGAAAATATTTTTAGCATAATTAAGTATGGCTAAAAACAGCATTGTGTTGTTGTGATGTGCCGTGGAGTTGGTTCCGACTCATAGCGACCCTGCACATGGTTTCCGAGGCTGTAAATGTTTACAGGAGCAGACTGCCTCATCTTTCTCCTGCGGAACCGCTGGTAGTTTCGAACTGCTGACCTTGCGGCTCGCAGCCCGATTCGTAACCACTACGCTACCAGAGCTCCTTAAAAACAGCATAGTAATTAGCAAAAATAAATCATTAAAATATAGGTTGGTGTCTATGATGTGCTCTGGGAGCCTGGTGGCTGTGTAGGATAAGCACTAGACTGAGAACCACAGAAAGATGAGACTTTATGCTCTTGCAAAGACTTAACAGCCTTGGAAACCTTATGTAAACTCAATGGCACTTAATTACAGCATAATAGTGGTTCTAACTATGACTTAAAAGAAAAAAAAAAAAAAGCTTTAAGAAATGGGTGATGGAAATATACTGAATTGATTAGATAGGATGCTTTTTTTTTCTTTTGGTAATGATCAGATGGTATTTTGGAATATATGAAAGGAGTTTACCTTCTGTACGGAGACTTGTGTAGTTTAAACCATCACAATGGTTTATATCATGTTTTAGAAATTTTTTTGAAGAGATGTTTGTCTTCTGTTTTATCACTCTGGTTGAAAGATATATGTTGAATAAAGGCCTTTTTTGTTGTTAAATTAATCCTTCAGTAAGCTATGCTGTTAGTCATTGATAAGGTTGTGACTGATGGCTATAGGTTAAGTTAAATTAATCCTACCTATGTCAATTTTTTTTAATCCTTTAAGAATTTCTTTATAAGATAGGGTACAAGTCGCCTTCTGTAATCATTCTTTTCCTTCCCAAATTTTGTAGTTATCTATGACTTTATGGGAGTACTGGTGTGGCTCTGTTGGTTAATGCGCTGGACTGCAAAGTCTACTTGGATCTAAAAGCCAGTGGGTCACGTTCACCAGTTGCTCCTCGGAAAACCCTATACAGGGTCATTATGGGTTGGAACCTGACTCTGTGACACTTAACAAAAATAACTACTTCATTACGCCCTGGTAGTGTAGCAGATTACAAGCTGGACTGTTAACTGTAAAATCAGCAGTTCAAAGGTAACCAGTTGCTCCAAGGAAAAAAGATGAGGCTTTCTGCTCCTATATGATTTATAGCCTGTATAGTAAACCCTATAGGGAGTACTGGTGTGGCGTTGTGTGTAGGCTAATGCGTCAGACTGTGAAGTCGTTTGAACTGCAAGGTTGGTTCAAGCTCACCAGCTGCTCCTTGGAACCCCCCTATACAGGGTTGCTGTGGGTTGGAATTGACTCAGCAGCACTTAACATGTCAATTGGAACCAACTCAATGGCACACAACCACCACTACCACCACCATCATTTTGCTATAGAATGTAACATATAAAAATGTATCTTCATAATTTACCACTAGCTCTGGTAGCATAGTGGTTACGAATTGGGCTGCTAGGTCAGCAGTTCGAAACTACCAGCTGCTCCGTGGGAGAAAGATGAGGCGTTCTGCTCCCATAAAGATTTACAGCCTCAGAAACCCTGTGTAGGGTCACTATGAGTCGGAACCGACGCCACAGCACATAACAACAACAGCAGTTTACCATGGATAAATCACACCAAACAGATTAAGTTCATAGACCATGTGCCTGTAATAGTAAACAAAGTGGCCTTCAGTTACAAGTAAGGAACATAGCCATTTAAAATAACTTTCTTTTTTAATGTATTTGTAATTGATTTCAGAACAGTAAAATATTAAGATGAATGCATTCTAAAAAAATTTTTCTTAGCAGCTGAATATTTATTACAGTATATTCTAGCTTGTTTTGTAACTATATCTAAAAGTAATGAATGCTATTATGAAATAACCAAATTTTAATTTTAGAAATATATTTTAAATATGTAAACATACTGTTTTTGAGAACCAATGTGAAATTGAGTGGTACTGAGAACATTAAATAGTCTATTTGAACCTGGGATCACAGATAAGGAAAAGGATGATTGGATGAGATGTTTTTGATACTAAAAAAATTTGTGTCAACGCATTCTAATGCAGTTTCTGCATAAGTTAGAACTATTTTAAATCGTAAGAATAAGATTTATGGCCTAAGCCCTAGACTGTTCTGTGTACTTTTTTTAAAGAAAGTCATCCTGGATGGTTGTAGAGTACTGTAGAGGAATCAAAGAATCAATTCCATTTGGCCTGTGGTTATGGTGGTATGACCCATTGGTTTAGATCACAGATTTGAGAATAGACATGTATTTTGTCTTGGCAGAGGTTGTAGGATAAGTACTAGTAATTATTATCTTTAATTGTGTCATTTGATTGTTTCAGATTTGGTTATGGAAATACTAAATTCTAGGAGTCCTGGTGTAGGTACCCACTGGACTGCTAACTGCAAAGTCAGCAGTTCAAACTCGCCATCCCTCTTTGGAAACCTGCAGGGTTGCTATGAGTCGGAACTGACTACGGCACTTAACAGCATCAGGCAAATGTAGTAAAATATGTAAACACTAAAATGAATTTTGTTGCTGTTATATATGAAATATTAGTTTAAGTACTGAGTTTGAAACAGAAACATTGTGAAAATGAAATTAGTAGTTATCTTTAGATATTTATATTGGCACTTTATGAATGAAACTTTTAAAGATTTTCCATTTTTAATTTAATAAGCAGTAGCTTTCAACAAATTCATAGATTTGAGATTCAAATTATTCATTACTAAATGAATTAATTTTTAAAAAAGGTTTTATTGTGAATTATGTGATAGTTTACATGGGAGAACATTAGTTTTACATTCATTCTATCATATATCCTCTCATTGCCATGGTT
>NW_006408804.1:970717-982226 GCF_000296735.1 Chrysochloris asiatica
TGTCTTCCAGCTCACTGGTTTTACCTTCCATCTCATCTATTCTACTCCTCTGCCCTTTCAGAGTGTTCTCTATTTCTGTTATTTTGTTATTGATTGTTTGAACCTTTTTCTGTAGGTTTTGAATTGTTTCCAATGCTGTGTCTATCTTATTTGATTATTCCTGTTGCACTTTCCTGGCTTCTTCCTTAAGTTTCTCAACTCCATTGTAAAGTGTTTTGAAACATTTTATGATTATTATTTTGAATTCCATCTCAGGCATTTCCAAGGCCTGCCCTCCTTCCAGAATGGATTCCAGGTCTACTTCTAGGTCATTTGTCTCAGACATTTTATCTTGTTTCTGGACATGTGCTGATACGTCCATCTGCTTTTGCTTCTTGGACATGTTGAATGTTTATCTGTGGCCTTAATACTTAATTGATGAGTATATGTTTTGGTATTTTTTATGCTTTCTGTTTGCTTCCAGGAAGGTGTGATCAAGATGTGGGCTTCCCTTTTCACTCTTCTTATTGTTTAACTCTGAGTAACTTTCACAGGTGTTGTCTGTTTCCCTGCTATATGGCAGTTGGTATTGGTTCTTGCCTGGGTTTTGGTGTTTTATAGGCTGTGATTGTAGGTTGGCTGTATGGCAGCAGTTGCTGACTCTTGTGTAATATAGGGAAACAGAGAGTCCTCCAAAGGCAGAAGGGGCAGCATATAACAGCAAAACAATAAAGACTTAAAAACAACAAAAAAAAAACAAGACTGATACTGCAGTCTCTATTCACAGAAAAAAGAGAGTACGGAGAGAAGAAGAAGAAGGAAGGAAAAAAAAATTTTTTTTAAATTAAAAAAAATCTGTAGCCTAATATGAGGTCTCTTTTCTGTGTTAAAAAACAGAACAAAAAGCAAACAAGAAAAGTTCAAGGCCTGCTCTTGGGCTGAGTGTCTGTTGGCCATTTGGTTTTAAGTGGATACTGTCTCTTTAAATTTTGAGGAGATCTATGCGCATGTGTAGTAGAACCCTCCGAGGGTGGGGCTGGAGTATCCACTAGCTCAGGCACCCCTATGGTTACCAGAATGGAGGTACGCAGACAGCAAGGGACCAAGGAAAAGATACCAAAAAAAAAAAAAGAATGTCCACGCCCCTATCTCTTTGGCTCTGTCAGGCGTCCGTGGCTGCTCTGATCCTTTCCCTGCTTTGCCCCACACAAATTGGCGGCTACTGGAGCACCTGAGTGTCCCGAACCAGGAAACAATGGGTTTCTTGCTTCTGCCACAAACTCCCCAGCTGTAAGTCTTTCAACCTTCTAAATATTCCTTTATATGTGGTTCATAGTACTGGGACCATTCCCTGAGCCTTCTTGGTCCTGTATTCTGTGTTGTTCTCAGCAGAGCTCGTCACTACACTTTCACCCGATCTGCCATCTTTTTCCCGAGATATAAATTAATTTTTTAAAACTTTATTGTGAATTGAGTGAAGGTTTGTGGAGCAGATCATCAGTTTTATATTCAGCAAGTCATATACATCGTTTCATTATAACCCCTTCCATTATACCTCTCAGTTAATAATTATGTGCCTTTGAATTAGTTGCGACTCATGGCAACCCTGTATAGAGTTTCCAATGAGCAGCTGGTGAGTTTGAACTGTTGACCTTGTTTTCAGAGTCTAGCACTGATCCTTCAGTGCCATACTGGGAGTCCTCAGTTAACAATATTTATCTCTCTCTTTCTTTAACTCTTACACTCCTTGCTTCTTCTGCTACCTTCCATCTCTCCTTTACCAACCTCCTTCTTGTTTATTGCCTGGTTTGTCACCCATGTTGAAATGTGTTTAGACTCTAGCCTGTGACTAAGTCTCTTTCCTCCTGCAGTCATCATAGAATGTTCCTTTTATCAAGAATAAGTAAACTCTGTTTTAAAGATGCATGCCTACTGTGGATATTTCTTTTGGCAAATATAACTTGATTTAAGAAAACTTCAAAAGATGTTACTTTAAATGTTAATTTTTTTTCAGAAAAATCTTATATGGGACATACCTACTTTCTGGTTTATAGAAACCTTAATTCTGAATAGCTCTGAGTAAATGAATTAATGGTTCTGGTGTGGTGCTGTCAGTTAATGCAGTAAGCTGCAAAAGTCAAAGGCCGCATTTCCAATCTCACCAGCAGCTCCTCGGAAACCCTGTACAGGATTCTGTACAGGGTCTCTCTGAGTCGTATACCGACTTGACGGCCCTTATCAACAATAACATGTAGCAGTAGCGTAGTGGTTATGAATCGGGCTGCTAACTTCAGGGTCAGCAGTTCGAAACTACCATCTGTTCTGTGGGAGAAAGATGACGTTTTCTGCTCCTGTAAAGAGTTACAGCCTCGGAAACCCTGTACAGGCAGGGTCGCTATGAGTCATAACCGACTCCACGGCACATAACAACAACATGTATTGATGTCAACCATGAATTCAGTTAGATAAGCTTGTATTATCAGAAGTTAATCGATGGAAATTTGCCATTGGAAGAAATGCAGTACTCCTCTTTCAGATTTAATTAATCACTATCTATGTTTTCGGAGTCCTGGTGTGGCGCTGTGGGTTAATGCGCCAGACTGCAAAGCCATTTGAACTGCAAGGTCGGTGGTTCAAACTCACCAGCTGCTTTTCGGAAACTCTGTACAGGGTAGCTATGGGTCGGAACTGACTCAGCAGCACTTAACAACACATGTAGCGATGTAGGCTAACCTCTGGACTGCTAACTGTAAGGTTATGGTTCAAACCCACCGGCCGCTCCTTGGAAAACCCTTTACAGGCTTTCTATGAGTCGGAAATGACTCCACAGCACTTAACAACAACAACAAATCTGAATATAAGACAACCTTTAAACATTTTTATTCACAGTTAATTTAAAAAGTAGACCAATAATAACTTTGATATCTAATAACAGTTCTTCATTAATTTGATTATAATTTCTAATTATGATGAAGTCAGACATTAAAAAGTCAGCCTGAATAGTTACTCAGTTTAGAGGATTTGTATTGAAACATGCTCATATGGGTTCTGTTAAGTTGTTAAACATCAAACCAGTTTAATAATTGATAGAAAACTAAAGTGCTGAAAAGAAAACTGGTTATAATAAAAAAATAAGAGTAGACTTGAATTAGGGGACCTGGGTTTTTCTTATTTTCTAACTATGAGTAAAAATAGCTTTCTAAACTTTTCTTAGTGTGGGCTAGAAATCGTTTGGTTTAGTATTTATTGAACCTTTATACATGGCATCCATAGAAAAAATTTAAATAATTTTAGACATGATTTCTACTCTCAAAGAACAAAAAGTAGATGACATTGGACAAACTGTAACCTTTGGGCATCAGTTTTCCTTAACGTATACAACGGGAAGAATATTTATAAGCCTTTTTTCTTAATAAAGAGTAAATAAGTTCTGGGAACACTTGACACAGATTGAGTACTCTAGACATTTCTATATGAGGAAGCTATTATAGTTCAAAAACATTCTCAGAAAATGCAAATTTTATACATTGTAGATTAAATTTGGAGTCCTGGTGTAGTATTGCAAGATAATGCAGTGAACTGAAAAGTAGATTTGAACTGTAAGCTTGGTGGTTCAAACCCACCACCTGCTCCTCAGAAACTCTAAACAGGGTCGCTATATGAGTCGGAATCGACTTAATGACCCTTAACAACAACAAAAAGATTTAATTTAATTCACACAATTATAAGCTTGTAAATTTTGAGAATTTCAGGGACTAGGATTTTAGTAGTTACAGTGTGATTAGGTGGCAAATAGATTTTTAAAAATTTGTTTTTGGTTTAAATTTTAGAATAGTCATAAAGGAAATTTTTGAAAATTTTAGGAGCTGGGATTTAATATAGTAGATTTTTATAGCATGATTACATAGTAAATAGAGACCTTTAAGTAGAATCCATTAATTCCATTAACTTTTCAATGATGATGACAAAATGATGAGATATGTGAGATCTTAGAAACTAACTTTTAGAACCAATTGGGTAGTGAGTGGGTAGTCAACATTTAGGTATGAATTGAAGAGTCTAGTCGAGTTAGAACCTACTGATAACAAAAACACACTGAGCCAGCTTGTTGATTTTTTGTCTCAAAGTGACCTGTTTGACAGAGTAGAGCTGCCCCATGAGGTTTCCTAGGCTGAAATCTTCATGGGAGCAGATGGCAGAATCTTGTCTCCCATGGAGCTGCTGCTGGTAGCCTTTTGGTTGTCAGTTGAGTGCTAAACCATTGTACCACCACTAGGGGACTTAAATGATAAAGGAAGAGTTAGCATCTTGAGTCTCCACAGGTAAATCAGATACAGGTTATATATTCAAGTTCTGATGAACTACATTCATGACTTTTTTTTAAAATGCATTTTATCATTTATAATATGTAGTACATACAGTGTTTCAATATGTGATTTGTTGATAGTAGTCTCAGATGTTCAGTGTTAGGATTTACTATTGTGGTGAAATGCCATTGAGTCAGTTCTGACTTAACAGCGACCCTGTGTAGAGTTTCTGAGGAGTGGCTGATGAGTTTGAACCGCCGACCTTGCAGTTCAAACCAACCTTGCAGACCAGTGCATTATCCCTCAGAGCCATTCCAGGACTAGTAGGCACTAATAAAATTGGGAGGCAGGGCTGGGAGGAAGGTATCTGGCTTTTGTCATAACTCTGATGTAAGTGAGGGACTACTTGTAGTTGGAATGAATATATTAATCATAACCTTTCATAAAAAGGTCTTTTAAAACAGATACTGAAAGTTTTCTTCCGTATTTAGATCCAGTAAGATAGTTTCAACATGGTCAAGATAGAGTAGGTATAATTAAACAACTCTTATGTCAGGTACAATGCTACTTCATATGGTTATGTAATTTAATAATCTCCGGCAGTTTATGAGGCAAGCAGTAACTATAATAGTCCCATTTTTACAGATGAGGACTTAAAAGCTTAACAGGATTAGATTAAATGCCCTCCCCTGACCCCCAAATTTGACTTTAGCACTAGTAAACTAATGATGTTTAAGATTTGTGTATACATCTTTAGACGAGAAGTTGTAAAACTATGGCTGTTGTAGGAAAATGGGGTAGAAGACCTGCTTTTGTAATGCTCTAAGAATCTTTGTTGTTGTTATGTGGTGTTCTTACTCATAGCAATCCTGTATAGGGTTTCTGAAAATAGCTGGTGGATTTGAAATGCTTACCTTTGGTTACCCATCTAGTTCTTAGACTACAGTGGCACACCAAGGCCCATGAATCTTTAGAATTTGTGTTTTTTATTAAAGATGCAACAGGTAGTATGTGATCCCAAAGCCTAAAGTATTTATTATCAGATCCTTTACTGAAAGAGTTTTTGAAAACGATTTGTTTGTTGTTGTTAAATGCCATTGAGTCAGTTTTGACCTATAACTACCCGAGGAGTGGCTGGTGAGCTTGAAAATGATACTTTTGTTTAATTCAGGTTGTAACCATTAATCATGAACACTTGGCCAAAGATTGTTGTTGTTACATCAAGTGATTTTCAGTTGAGAATGCAAGGAGTGAATAAAAGAAGCTCCCTAGTCTGGCTAGTGAGGTCTTGATGAATTATAATTTCATTTATTTTTCTAAATCTTCGTTTGGTATTTTGTGTGTACATGTGAATACCCTGGATGCTCAGTGGTATTAAAATGTTTGGTTACTGGCCAGATGGTTTGCTGTTAGAACACATGAGCACTGCTATAGGAGGAAAGATCTGTCATCTGCTTCTGTAAAAATTAGAGTCTAGGAATCCTCAATGGCTTTGTCCTATGGAGTTGCTATGAGTTGGAATCAAAGTAATAATAATGCTCCTTGTTGTCTTAACACAAGTGTATTTGTAAAGAGTTAGGTGGTGGTTGTTGCTCCAAGTGTCCTCCAGTTGGTTCCAAATCATAGCGACAGCCCATATAGGGTTTCAGCGGAGCAGCTGGTGGGTTTGAACTGCGGACCTTGAGGTTAACAGTCCAGTGCTTACCCTACAGTGCCACACCAACTTCTTTAAAATAATTGTGGTCTTTGGTTAGACTGTATCAGCTTCTGAAAGATGGGATGGAATGACTTGACCCTTCCATTTTGACCCAAATCATATGAATGTAAGGAATTCACACTAAAATTATTTGTACTCATTGAACTTGAATTAGCAAGTCTCAAAAATTTTGGGCTCAGGACTTTATACTAATAAAAATTGAGAATCCCAAAGAGTTTTGTTTATGTGGGTTATAATTGGTATTTACAATACAAGAAATTTCAGTGGAGAGATTTTTTAAAAATAAAATAATTGCATTGCTATTTGCATTTTTACAGATCTCTTTAATGTCTAGCTTAATGGAAGAAAACTAAATTATCATCCTGCCATTGATATTTCATGTGGCCTCCATGTGCTTATGAGAAAATGAGGGTGAAAAGGCAAATAAAGTCAGTTCCTAATAGGTCATAGTTTGGACCTCAAGAACACTAAGCAGTTCCAAACCTTGAGAACTAGAGAATTTGAATATTACAGTGAAATATTTTTTAACTTGTTGCCTAAATATAGAGTGATAAGATTGTTATTGTTAAGTGTGCTGTTAAGTCAGTTCTGACATAGTATACTTTATTTATTTAGACTTTTGTGCTAATATTGTCTGTCAAAAGACTATCAGGATGGATAATAAAAACTTTGGCATGTCATGGTTTCAAACTCTGGCATTAAATTAAGCAATATTGAAATTGTTCTAAAATGTTTTATAATAGGTTTTTGTTGTTAGGTGCTGTCAAGTTGACTCCAACTCAGAGTGACCCTGTGCACAACAGATTTTAGATTTATTTTACAATTCAAACTTGTTTAAGTCAACAGTTGGAATTTTACTTTTTATCTAAACTTTTTTGTGATTGTAAAATTCAGCGTACTAAGTTGCTCTGGTAATGTAGTGGTTATGAATCAGGCTGCTAATCTCACGGTTAGCAGTTCGAAACTACCAGCTGTTCGTGGGAGAAAGATGAGGCTTTCTGCTCCTGTAAAGATTTACAGCCTCGGAAACCCTGTACAGGGTCACTATGAGCAGAACTGACTCCACGACACATAACAACAGCAACAAGGGTTATTAGATTTTGTAATAAAAACATCATTTTAAAGTTTCTTTAATTCTTAGTTCTAAAGATTTGTTTTTGTATTATCAAAGGTACAAAACCTTGTGTTTACTTTTAATCACTTTAGTTAACATGATTTTTTTTTTGGTTTGGAGTGTTTTAAATTACAATTTTAATTGAAATAAAGCATTTTAAGTTATGTTGTTAAAGTGTCATCAAGTTGGTTCTAACTCATAACAACCCTATATAGGGTGTCCAGACTTTTAATTTACTACATTTAGGTTACTTTGATTCTTTAGCCTTGTTCTCTTCACAAGTGCATAAATGATAGTTGGGTATTTTAGTTTGTGCATCAAGTGGTTCCACAGAATAAATACGAGATTTCTTTCCAAGTAAATGTTGAAAATGTGAACTTTTCCAAGTAAAATTGTTACATAGCAGACAAAGTTACTACATATATCTATATTTTAAATTCATATTTTATTTTACTTTTGGTGAAAGTTGACACAGCAAAAATGCTTCCGTTTTGCCGTTTCTAGACATAATAATGATGCAGTGACATTGGTTACATTCTTCAAATTGAATAAACATTACATCTGCTCTCCCATTAATTTAAACTCCCTGCTCTCCAACCTTATCTATGCTTTAAAACAGCTGTTGAGAATTTGGTCTTCTAAAGATATTTTTTAAAGAATGCATCTTTACTTTTTGAGCCAAACTGTTAGTTTAAAGGTGACTTCAGGGGATAGTTTCAGTTCAAGGTTTTAAGGCTTAACTTAGGTCTTGGGGACTCCTCCAGCATCAATAGATTCCAGTAAGTCTGAGTTCTTTAAGAAAATGTTTCGGTTACTACCAAATGAAAAACCTTTTGGAGACTTAGATAACCTCAAAATTGAATTTCTCTAGCAAATATATTTATTTTTGTTTTTCATGTAATAGGTGAAGTATTACAGACATTTAGCACCTGATCATTTGCTGCAAATTTGTCATCGACTTGGACCTCTTCTTGAACAAGAAATTCCTCAAAGTGTTCCTGGTGTACAAACTTTATTAGGAGCTGGAAGACAGTCCTTGCTACGCACAAATAAAAGTATGAAAACATTCCAAGAGGATTTATGCATTCCTTTCTCACTTATTTTTGTCTTTGTATACATAAAAATGTGTGTGTTTAATAGGCTGCAAGCATGTTGTATGGAAAGGATCTGCTCTTGCTGCATTGCATTGTGGAAGACCACCCGAGTCGCCAATTAACTATGGCAGCCCACCCAGCATTGGTGAGTTGTTTGAATTTATTACCTAGTTGACATCCTCTTGGTAAACAGTGCTTTCACAAGTAAACAAAAATGTTTTCTTAGTTCCTTTCCTGTGAAATCAGAGAACTTCATATTATAATATACATTAGCATTCACAAAGAAGGAGCTGTTAAACTCTACAATTTCTTCTATTAGTAAATTAGTAGCAAAGAAGTCATGATAATGTGTTACACAATTTATATACTACACCTTATTTAGACGAATTACCTCATTGTTGTTTTTACCAGAAATAATTTACTAAAATGTGTATTAGTAAGATTGACTTGGTAGATAACAGTCTCATAATTCAGATTAGTTATAATGATGGAAAATAAAAAGTTTATCTTTTAAAAATAAAACTCTCTTTTTTCTTTTTCATGCATTTAAAACTTGAAAGAGAAAAACTTATGCAGGTTGAAATGCCTCTTAAATTAATTAATTGCTTTTACCTTTACTAGCCTCTGAACCTTTGTCTTGCTCCGAATACTGTCACATCCCCCAAACTAATCTTGCTTTCAGTCTCTTCCCCTCACATCTTCCAAACTAGTCTGCTTGCTTTCAGTCTTTGTTCCCTCCCTTCCAGGTGATAATGTGTAACCCTGTAATAGTATTAGAATCCATTTTACCTTCGCTGGTTTGTGTCAGTCAAGGTAGTATAAAGAGGTTAATTCAGATATTTTAATGATTGTGTACTTCTATGACCACCAGGTCTACACTCCTCTACTTGACTTTCAGAGATCTTGATATTTTCATTATAATCTCTCCCTCCACCCCTGCCCCAACCCTCCTGCATTGCATGTAATTCTCCCTATTTTTCACCTGTCCAAATTCTTCTTTCTTTTCTGAATACGTATTTAGTGATAGTATTAACATTTTTCATAACTTTTGCTTAGTGTTTATATGAAGGGGTTTCAAGAAGTTCATGGAACATGGAATTAAAACATAAAAAACTTTTTTTTTTTTATCTTAAACTTTATTTTTAACATAAGCTCCTGCAAGGTCAAGAAACTTTTGTAAGTGATGGTTGTTGTTTTTAAATGCTGTTGAGTTACTTCCGACCCATAGTGACCCTGTAATAGGGTTTCCTAGAAGTAGCTGGTAAGCTTGTACCACTGACCTTGTGGTTCAAACCGACTTTGCAGTCCAGCGCATTAACCCACAGTGCCACATCAGGACATTTAGTCCATCCTTAAAGAACTAATAGAATTTAAACATGTCGATGTAAACCTTTTTCCATTATTAACTGAAGAAAAATGGGTGTACTTTAAAGATTTTTTTTTAAGATTAGGAAACAAAAAGAAGTCAGAAGAAGCCAAATTAGGACTGTAAGTGGGGGCAAAATGATTTCCCATGAAAACGCTCTCAAAATTGCCCTTCTTAGATGAGAGGAATGAGTCATAGGAGCATTGTCATGGTTGACAACTCTCTTTGTATAGCTTTCGTTGAGTGTTTTTCTGCTAAAGCTTCGGGTAACTCTCCAAAAGCTCTCAGATAATAATCAGATGTTGTCATTCTTCAGCCCTATAGAAAGTCAGTAAGCAAGATGCTGTGAGCAGTCCAAAAAAACTGTTGCTGTAATGACCGTTAACTCTTTTTTTTTTTTTTTTTGGAAATGTTTTGTTGTGAATTATGTGATAGTTTACATGTGAGAACATTAGCTTTACATTCATCCTATTGTATATCATTTCATTACCATGGTTACAGTTCCATTCATGCTTTATCAACCAACGAAAGGGTACACCCTGCAAGCCTGCCTCTTGGTTGTCAGCACACAGCTCATCTCTCTCTCTGGGTCTAGAGTCCCCGGCCGCTTCATCTCTCCATGTCATCGTCTCTGTGTCCATCTCTGGCATCATTCTTTCTCTGGGTAGATGACCCTTGCTCTTGATTGATCTTTTGTTTTTACTGGACCACTTCCACTTGTTGGTAGCCATTGCTTTGATTGTGCTTTGTCTTTGGGGTCAAACTGTTAAAACCATCTTCTGTTAAAATTCAGTAACTTCAGGATCTTGATCCTACTTGTTTAAGATTTCCATGGTTAAGTTCTTCTCTTGTTTGCAGCTGATCTGGATGCAACAGTTTTGATACTTACCAAACAAAGTTTGCTCAACTTTAATTTTTCAGTCATAGTTGTAAATGTAAGCTGGACCATTTGAGATATGCATGGTTTTGGTCATTATTTCTGCTGTTAGTCATTGGTCCTTTAAGTAGGCAATGATCATTAATTTGTTTCTTAGAAAATAGTTATGACTGCTTTGCAGCTGTGGATTTTATCTTTAACATGGTCTTGTCTCTTCTTAAAGTAAGTTATCCATTTGTAAACTGCTGACTTCTATGGGGCATTGTCCCCATAAACTTTTCATTGTTTCCATGATTTCACCATTCTTTTATCCAATCTTCACCATAAATTTGGTGTTTGTTCTTGCTTCAATTGTAGTAGACTTCCTGGTGTTCTGATAGGAGCTCTTTTGAAATTGATATTTTATGCTTCTTAGTGCCTCAAATTAGATCCTGTTCAGACATGTTATCTTTAACTTCTGCAGGTTTGAAGGTGATCTCTTTCTCCAGTTGCTTTAAGATTTTTTTGTGGTTTTCTGAAGTTTGACTACATTTTGTTTGTTTCTTTTTATTTTGGGGTTTCTTGAATTCTTAATGTCTTGATTCTGAAAAACAAAACAAAAAACCACAGCTGTTTTAAAATACCATTTAGTTCTATCTGGGACTCCAGTTAAACAAACCATGGCTGGGTGGCTGGCTGTGTACTGTCTCATTGATTCCAACTCAGAGTGACCCTGTGTAGGTCTTCTGAGATTATAAATCTTTATTGGAGCACAAAGCCTCATCTTTCTCCTGTAGAGCGACTGGTGCACTCTTGAACTTCTGACATTAAGTTTAGCAACCTGATTCGCAACCCAGTATGCCACAAGGGCTCCTTAAACAAATCCTAGACTTTCTTATTTTCTTTCTATTACTCTCTTTTATATTTTCTATCTTTTTATGTCTATGTGATGCATTCTGGATCATGTCTCTGATCTAGTTTCTAGTATTTAGTAATACTGAAATATATATATGATAATTGTATTGTGGATAATGATGGATTTTTATATGTTTATGTATGTATGTATATATATATAT
>NW_006408804.1:982391-988968 GCF_000296735.1 Chrysochloris asiatica
ACACATATATATATAAACATGATTGTCTGTTAAATATATATTCTAATTATAATGAATAATTACTAAGAACAACAAAGAATTTGTGACACAAGTGTTATTTCTACATTTAGAAATTATATGGGGGTCGGGGAATACATTTTCTGAAAGGATAGAAAACTTTAGAAAAAGTTTATCCTTAGTATGAAACTGCATATCCCCATTATAAGGGAATATTTTACTTGCTTCTTCAGCACATTGTCAGCCCTGTGGTAGGCAGTGAAGTATAAGAATGATGGATGGTAAGTAATCTTCCATTCCACATTTGTCGTATGAATAATTAGTATGTACCAGGCACTGTGGTGTGACACTGTAGGATAAGCACTAGACTAGTAATTGCAGGGTCAGCAGCTCAAATACCACCTGCTCTTGGAAACTACAGGGTCACTATGAGCTGGAAAAGACTCAATGGCACTCAACAATAAGGCTCTATAGTGAATATGTTCCATTTATTTTTGGTTTTAGAACCTGAAATACTCTATAAGTAGGAACTAGTTTTGTAGATGGGGTAAAGGAATGGAGAGGTTTGGTAACTTGACCTAGATCATTAAAAATTTACTGTCGTGTAAAGACAGGATTCACTCCAGACTGTCTGACCCTATTTTGCTATTCCTTATTCTTATTGTTAAGTGCCATTGAGTCAGTTACGACCCATAGTGACCTGTGTAGGGGTTTTTGAGGAGCAGTTGGTGAGCTTGAACCACCAACCTTGCTGTTCAAATGGTTTTGCAGTCTGGCATGTTAACCCACAGTGCCACACCAGGACTCCTATTCCTTATTCTTAGGAATCTAAATTTCTCAGTAATAACACTTGGCTACTCGAGAAAATTGGTGCTAGTCTATTTTTTGATAAAAAGATACCAAATATTTACAAAAATCAGATAAAATATTTTAGACTAGTCCTTGATTGTTTGAACCGTAATGTTGTTAAGTGCTGTTGAGTCAGTTTTGACTCATAGCTACCCTGTATAAGGGTTTCCACGGAGTAGCAAGTGTGGTTAGCAGTCAAATACTGATCTTACAGTACCACATCAGCACTCCTTGATCAGTAATACTGCCAGTAATATACTCAAACATAACCCATTGCCATTGAATTGATTCCAACTCATAGTTCCCTATAGGACAGTGTAGAAATGTTCCTTAGGGTTTGCGACATAGGTAGAGAAAATATAAATATGATACAAATATTCTTTTTTTGTTAAGTGAAGAAATATGACTGGGATATTCAGGTAACATTACCAAACAGATAATTATTGTACTTTTCTAAAAGACTTCTATTTTCTAGGTAAAATAATAAATAAATAAAAAATAAAAGTTTTTCCATTTAGATTTTCAAGAAAATCTTGCTTCATTATATTAAGACAGTGTATTAAAATGGAAGCTTTGCTTCTTTTTTTAACATATATTTGTTGAAACCATTCAAGAGAAACTAGACTAATTAAAATGGCAAATTTTATTGTACTTGGAGGTTAATATCCTGTGTGGCATTGCAGGTTAATGCACTGGGCTGCAAGGTTGGTTTGAACTGCAAGTTTCAAGCTCACTAGCCATTCCTCTGCAACTCTATATAGTATCCCTATATAGAGTTGGAGGAATCGACTTGAAGGTACTTTAACAACGACAACAATTTTGTGTCTTGTCAGAGTTTACCTTGGTAGCTTAGTTGCTATGAAAGTGTGAGTGATAGGATGTCAGTGGAAAGTATTTCAGCATACTTCTTAGGCAAAATAATCTGCCTGCATAATGCTGCAGTGTATTATTTTAAGCATCAGCATATGGGTCAGAAGGTGTTTTTTTCCTAATGTTGGGGGAAAGTGACACCAACCATTCCTTCCCGTAACACTTGAACTCATGTTGATTCAATAATTCCTTACAACAAGACGTCATACTCACAGTCACAGGTTTTATTAGGGAAGTTAACAGGTTACAATTCAGGGTCAGAAATGCTCCGACCACTGTTTTTCCAGTCTGGACAGCCTCTCTTCTTCTTTGCAGGCCTGGACAGTGTTTAAAAAGCTGTCTTAGGGCTGCTGATAATCACACACGACATACGACTTCACCCTAAGCCTCAGCTGTAATTACAGTAAGCTTCAGCCTAAAGGCTCTCTGCTCTAGCTCCATGAGTCAGCAACTTAATTCCCCCAATTAAGTGCTTGGAGGTACCTCATTCTGCAAGGAAAGCCTCATGTCAAAGTCACTCAGCTTGAATTGCTCTGTGGCCTGGGAAACTAATTGCTTTTTCTTGTGCTCTGTCGCTTGTTTCTACTGCTGCTGCTCCTCTGCCGCTCCTCTGATGCCACAGCTATCTGTCTGTGGGTACAGGAGGTTCAGTGTGCAGGGATCTCAGGGTCCAAAGGATGGGTTCCACTCCTGGCCCTTTTTTGATGGTAGTGAGAACCCTCCCTCTTGCTTCTGAGATGGCTCATTTTAAAACCAACGGGATGGTTGTGGTGGTGGTATGCCATGGTGTCACTTCTGACAAGTAGTGACTCTAAGTAGGGTCTACGGGAGCAGAAAGTCTCATCTTTTTCCCACAGAATGGCTGGTGGTTTTGAACTGCTGACCTAGAGATTAGCAGCCCAACTCGTTACCATTACACACGCTACCAGAACTCTTTGAATGGATATGTGCCGTGGAGTCAGTTCCGACTCATAGCGACCCTGTACAGAGTTTCTGAGGCTATAATTCTTTACGGGAACAGAAAGCCTGATTTTTCTCTTGTGGAAAACAGCTGATAGGGTTGAACTGCCACCTTGAGGTTAGCAACCTGCCCGACTTGTAACCACTACGCTACCAGAGCTCCTTCAATGGGATGGTAACATTGACTAATTCCCTCATTAGATTTCCAAGTGTTTATTATCGCAATAAGGAGATCTCCTTAACTTTTTACTGAAAATATAGATTCAAATATTTAATATAGATCAAAATGCTAAATTTTGTCCAATTTGGGGTAGTTTTTTCTAATAAATTTTGTATTAGAATAATGAACTATTTGCAGGAAAGCTGTATAGATAATTCAAAAAATTTCTGTATACTCTTACCCAGTCCTCTCTAATGTCAACAATCTTATGTCAAAACCAAACCTGTTACTGTTGAGTAGATTCTCTTAGTGACTTAGTAGGGTAGAGTAGAACTGCTCTGCCCATAGGGTTTCCCATTCTGTAAATCTTAAGTAAACAGTCATCTCTCTTTCCCAGGGAGTGGCTGGTGAGTTCAAACCATTGGCCTTGTGTTTATCAGCCAACTGCTTAACCACTGCACCATCAGGACTCCTAATCTTATATTACTTGGTTCACTTCTCAAAAGTAGGAAACTGGTTTTGCTATATTGCTATTAATTAAACACTGAAAATCTTAACCAACTTTTTTCACTAATTACCTTTTTCATTTCCAGTATCCAATCCAGGATTCATACCGCATCTAGGTTTGATTTTTTTTTTTTTTTTTTGAAGGAAGTTAATTTCTTTTTTGTTCTGTAACATCTTACTTATTTATTTACAGAATAAAACAAAAAAATATATATTCATTTAGATGTCAAAAGGGAACATTCTACAAGCCAACCTCCTGCCTGTAGGCACACAGTCTTATCTTAGTCTTTGGACCTAGCGTTCATAACTGCTGTCTTTCCATGCCACCACCTCTGCTGCCATGTCTACTGTCGTCATTTTTCCAGGCAGGGATCCCGCGCTCCATCCATGCTCTTCCTCAATGATGGTCTTTTTAGATAGTTTGTTCCTGAAATGAAAGATTAACTACTCCCTCCTTTTACTTGAACATCTTCTACAATTATAGTTTTGACGATCACAGTTAACCGTGCTGAAAATTAACACAACTGAAATAATAAAATCCTATCAGCATAATTCCCCCACCCGCTTTCTTTTTTTGTTGTTGTTTTTTTCTTTTAAGTTTTTATTGTGGATTGAGTGGAAGTTTACAGAGCAGATCATTAGCTGTACATTGAACGAATCATACAACTTGTTTCATAACAATGATTACAATCCTCTCCATGTACCATCAGTTAACAGTATTTCTCTCTATTCACTTTAGCTCTTTTTCTTAACTCTGAGGCATATATAATAATTTGCACCACCAAAGGGCACATTCTGCAATTCTGCCTTCTGGCCACTATCCCTTAGTCCCTCTCTTCCCATGAATCTAGAGTCCTCAGCTGCTCCCCCCTTTCCATGTCTCCATCTCTGCCTTTATCGCTGGTGTTGCTACTTCTCTGGATGAGGTCTTGTATTCCTCTTGTGTTTCTGAACTGTAAGATTAACTGCTCCCCCAGTTATATTATAAAACTTCGACCTTTTCAATTGTGACAGTGACAGTCGCAGTTAGTCATAATAACAATTACTCACTATTGAATTATAAGAATCTTATCCCCATCTCTTTTAACCAGACCCATCTAGACAAGATAAAAACTATTCAGTGGGAACTGTCCCCTCCCAAGTCTTAAACTAAACTCCCTCTTGAAAACTTGTAAGCCAGTTACTTCGTGCCTTTATTGCCCCCTCATTTTAGGTGGCCAGTGTCTTAAGTTGCTCATCCCTGTCTACCCTGTGTACTTGATGTGAAGACTCCTTCCCTCTCTGTTGGTATTTAGAGTTTTACTACATAGGGTAGTGGTTAGGAATTGGGCTGTGAACTGCAAGGTCAGCAGTTCGAAACTACCAGATATTCCACAGGAAAAGATGAGGCTTTCTGCTCCCATAAAGATTTATAGTCTCGGAAACCCTCTGCAGGGTCACTATGAGTCGGAACTAACTGCATGGCACATCACCACCACCACCACCACCACCAACCACCTCCATGAGTATAGGTCAGGTTCATTGAATTGTAGCAATTGACCCTTGTTTCCTTTATCAAAAATTTTTATAATTTTCTTCTAGTCGATTCTGATTATTAAGCCATTGAAGCTACATCAAACGGGTACTATGTGCAAGTTTGGGTGTTCTTGTGCATCTCCCCTCACTTCATATCAGCTGAACGTTTCACTCTCAACTCTAGCCCTCTGTTGCTATGTCCTTGCCCGTGGGCTCAGGTGTCCCCAGGTCTGGATTTGTTCATTTTTTATTGAAGTAAACCTACTACTATAACTTGGAGGACTGTTTGAGATCAGATTGGTGACTAAATTGGATTTACCTTTCATAGATGATATTCTCACAATATATGTAAACTATTATACCTGTGTACTTAGATAACTCATATTTGTCTCAAACATCCTAAAACTGAACTTTTAAACAGAATTGTTTTGTTCCTAGCCAGAAGCCTTTCAATTATATTGCTACCAGTTTGGCTGTCAATTTGTCACTGGTAGCTTATGTGTTATGATGATGCTGTAAGCAGTGCCATTGGTATTTTAGGTGCCAACAAGATCACGACCCATGTGGACAGATTTCAATGAAACTGTTAGACTAAGACAGACTAGAAAGAAAGGTCATTTTCTTAGAAAAATAGCCAATGAAAGCATTATGAATCACAACAGAACACTGTCTAGCTCCCTTGCTTTGGATTTACTATCAGAAGAGATTATTCATTGGAATGTGGGACATTTTGTTTGGTGAAGTAGAAGACTGACAAGGCAAGGAAATTCCTCAGATGGATTGACACAGTAGCCTCATTGTGGAAATATGCTGGTGATTTACTTAAGATCACTATAAGTTAGAGTCTGGTGGATGGCAGCTATCTTTTTCTCTATTATATTAGACATTGGGTTAGAATCTGCAGTTACAGAGTGAACAAAGATTCTACTCTGCTAGAACTTTATAGGCTACTTGATCCCCTGTCTATAGTATTCTTCCTGTGGTCTAACATCTAGCTGTAGACCTTGGCAATATTGACATTTTAGGTTGGATAATTCTTTGTTGTAGATAGCTCTCCTGTGCATTGTATGATATTTAGCAATATCCTCGGCTTCTGCCAATTATATGCTTGTAGCATTCTGCCCCACCTCATCCTGCTTCCAGGTGTGATAAACAAAATGCCTTCAGACATTGCCAAATGTACCCTTGGGGCAACCTTGGCCTTCAGTTGAGAAAATTGCTGCAACTTTATAAAATGAGGCTTGGGGGTCATGTATGCTTCTTTCTTCTTTCCAATGACTGTGAATAGTTTCAGCCCTTTTGATATGGCATACAAGACTGGCCTTTCCCACTTTCCCTGCTGTTTCCTCACCTATACCTTGTGCCTTGACTTTGTACAAATCTTTGGCAGTTCTTAACCATGCTCTTTTTCAAAAATCTTTATATCTGTGCATATTTTATTTTTCTTGGGAATTGCCCTCCACCCCTTTATTTTTTTTAAAATCATTTTATGAGCATCTATCTATTAATCCAATAATACTTCAATGTAATGGACAGAATTCCTTAGGATAGCCTCTGTTATGTGATTATATTTATGTGATTACGTATTTGCCTTTGTTTCCTCTACTATATTAAAGGCCCTGGTGGACAGAAATTCCACTTTATTCTTTATAGATCCAACACCTCCACACTGTTGTTAAGGGCCGTTGAGTCAATTTTGACTCATAATGACCCTGTATA
>NW_006408804.1:989139-1164817 GCF_000296735.1 Chrysochloris asiatica
GAGTTGGTTTCAACCCATAGCAACCCTATATAGGGTTTCCTAGGAGAACCTGGTGAGCTTGATCTGCCGACCTTGCAGTTCAAATGGCTTTGCAGTCTGGTGCATTAACCCACAATGCCACACCAGGACTCCTCCTTCTACATTAGTTAATATTAAATGAAAAAGTAGTAGGTAATTGATGAACTGGGGTGGAACAAGAAAACTTTTCTTAGGTGGAAAATGAAATCGCTTGTAGGAACAGAAGAGAAATACTTGTTCCAAGGATAGCTTTGAATCATGGAGGGGGAGAAGGTACAGAAATTGTTTTTTTTAAGAAAGTAAGGATGATAAGTAAACTGGGTTAATTCATTGCAGCTGGGATATTAAAATCCATGTATGTGCAATATGAGATTCCAATCTTTGTCTTGTCCTAGTGCTTTCTTATCCCATTTTACTTTATTTGCTTACCAACCCTGACAAGTAGTCTTGTGTTGTATAAGCAGTTGGTGATTGGCTGCTAACCAAAAGGTTGGCAGTTCAAACCTACCCAGTGCAAGATTGGTTGAACTGCTTCTATAAAGTTTATAGCCAAGAAAACCCTGTGGATCAGTCAGACATGAGGGTCTCCAGAATTAAAATGGATTTGATGGCCACAGGTTTGGGTTCTTGGTTGGTTTGTTCTTTTTAGTTAATCCTCACTACTTTGTACCTCTAAGGAGCTCTGGTAGTGTAGTGGTTACGAATTGGGCTACTAACCTCAAAGTCAACAGTATGAAACTATCAGCTGTTCCGCAGGAGAAAGATGAGACTTTCTGCTCCTGTAAAGATTTACAGCCTTGGAACTGACTCCATGGCCACACCACCACCACTTTGTACCTCTCGTACGTTAGGAGAATTGAACAGGACAGAAAACCCAAAGTGGTCAACTGCTTTCCAGCCATCTAGAAGCTCCTTAATAATTTTTAAAAGCGAACACAGAAAGATCCCACCAATTTGTTACTACTATCCTAACTCATTTTCTGTGGAAGATGTGTGTGGACACGGCATAGTAGCATTTACTTTCCAACATATTAATGAATCTCTTGATTGTCCTTTTTCGTACCTCTTTACCCATAGTAAGTCTATTATCATATTTCGTTTATTCTGTTTGTCTGCAGTAAAACAATCCTACCTTCAGTAATAAATGGGTGTGGTGGGAGGACAGATAAAAGGCTTAGATATATTAATGCAGGTTTTAAAAATAAATACTGGGATTCGTTTAATGAACATTTGACTTGTGGAAAATATTTTAATACTTAAATATTTTGCTGATAACCTTGTTTATGTCTTTATCCCTTTGCCATATTACCAAAGTAAAATTTTTATCTCTAGGTTCTTTCTTTTTTCTGTTTTCTTTTGGTTTTGCCTAAGAACTTTCATGTCTTTGTTGTTTCACATATTGCTTCTATGGCAGGGTTGCTGTTAAGTTCTGTGGTCTTGGCTGGTGGGTGGGATAAGAAGTCTTGGGGAACCTTATTCTTAAAAATTATGTGAGTGTAAAGAAATGGCTTTGCCTTCAAATTCAGCTTTATTCCCCGAAACTCTGTACATAAACCTAGAGCCAGTTGTTTGAGTGGAACACAGGGATATATTGCCTGTTATTTTCAGTTGCCTAATATGCATGCAAAAGCTGGACAGTGAATAAGAAAGACTGAGGAAGAATTATGACTTATGGTGTTGGCGAAGAATATTAAATATACCAGAAGAATGGACAGATGTGTCATGGAAGAAATGTAGCTAGAATACTCCTTTGATGTAAAGATGGTGAGAGTTCATCTCATATACTTTGGACATGTTATCAGGGTGGACGAGTCCTTGAAGAAGGCCTTTATGCTTGGCAAAGTTAGAGGTTCCATGGAAAAGAGGAAGATTGTCAGTGCAATGGATTGACACAGTCATTCTAACAGTGGGCTCAAACATAACAACTGTGAGGATGGTGCCATACTTGGTAGTGTTTCCTTCTGTTGTGGGAAATGACTTGAGTACACAATAACAACCCAAACATCCAGTGAGTACTAAGAAGCGTATACATTAAAACAAGTCTTAGATCTCACTCACTTTTATAATTTTGTGATTCTTAGAGAAAACAAGTTTGACTAAAGGCAGCAAGGAGTCACTTAAAGTGGGATACAGTTAGTCCCTGGGTTGGGAAATCTGATTTAAAGCTACAAATCAGCTCTTACTTCTCCAAGGCATCCAATAACAATTTTTGAATCATTAAATGAGCCAGTAGTAGAATTTTATTAAGAACAAGGTAGATAATTAAATCTATCAGTTTCTACCTTGGAGTTCTGAGTCACTCCCCTTAGACTGCAATCCCTAGTGAAATTGATCAGGCAGGAGGAAGTAAAGTGACGTATACAGAGTGAACAAACGCAAAAACCCAGGGGTTTTCTCCCCACTGTTGGCTAGTCACACCTGGCACTGAAGTGTCTGAGGTTCTGGCCTTGCCCCATGTAGAAGGTCTGCATGTGCAGGTACTTGGGCACCACAGATTAGTCCTGTTCAACACCTGGAACTTAGGACATCACAGCTATAGGTCCATTGGTCTCAGGCTATGATAGATTTTGTCCACCTCGCATCGACTCAGCAGCCATCTACATGCTACTGACCCAAGGCACGTACATTAGTTCTCATGGTACATACAGTGGGTCTCAAAAGCAAACAAGCACTATTTTGTGGCATGGTGAAATTATTACTGTATTATTATGTTACAGATGTTTTAGTGTATGTGGAAGTGTTTTTGTCATAAATACTTTATATACTAATATACACATTGATAAATTGACATCATATATGAACCATATGTAAAACTGACTGATAATCCTGTAATTGATTTAACTCTGCTGTAGTTTACAAATGTAAATTTAGGCATGTCTTAAATTTTGAGCCCTTCGATTTCCTCAACTGTAAAACAGAAGTAATATATTTTATATGTAATTATTTAGTGATTTAAATGAAGTATAGCACAGTGAGGCACAGAGTAGATAATAAATGTTACCGGCTGCCTTTTCTATAATTACCATTTTTTCAATTATTTTGCTACCAAATCGTGAGTACTTTTTAAAGAGAAGATTCATCTCTT
Organism: Chrysochloris asiatica; assembly: GCF_000296735.1. Classification (NCBI taxonomy): domain Eukaryota; kingdom Metazoa; phylum Chordata; class Mammalia; order Afrosoricida; family Chrysochloridae; genus Chrysochloris; species Chrysochloris asiatica. Next base: position 992,243 of record NW_006408804.1, read on the forward strand.
TGTACTTTCAGGGTTACCATATTTCCAGTGTTGTTGTTAGGTGTTGTCAACTCAGTTCTGAACCATAGCGATCATGCGTAGGGTTTCCAAGGAGTGGCTGGTGAGCTTGAACCACTGACCTTGCAGTTCAAACTGACTTCGCAGTCTGGCACATTAACCCACCGTGCCACCAGAACTCGAATGTTATATATGATTTATTTTCTAGTTGGTAATTTCTTAAAATTTATTCAGTCAGTAATTTTTTTTGTTAGACCTTCAGGATTATTATTTTACTCTATAACCACATTTCCTGGTTAATTAATTGAAAGATTGTTTTAAATTATTATGAATACTTGCGATTTAATAAAATTTTAGTATATAATATATAATTAATCATTTAATATATAATTCAGGGATACTAGATAATATCTGGTTTCCTTTCCTAGGAAGTTACTCCTTCCCTAGTAACTTTAGTTAAAGGCAGTAAAGGCCTTGTACTCTTATTTTATCCTTAGTTACTTGCTTATAAGTTACTTAAGTACATTTATTTAGAACTGTTTATGTTTTCAGTAACTTCAATTTTCTACTTCCATTTTATTCTGTTTTCTAGTCATAATTTTTAGTCTTCTATTATTACAATTTGTGTTCAATCATTTCTGACCTAAGTATACTTTTTGTGTGTCTTTGTCTTTTAATCTGTCCCCTGAATGATCTTCATATTTCCCTTTGACATAGTCTTTTTTTCCTTATAAACTTCTTCTTGCCCTCCCCACTCCGTATTCTTTTTAAGCCTTTGAAAAACAAACCTGTAAGAGATTCTCAAGATATATTTGCATTCTCATTATTTTTAGGGAAATAAAGTTCATGTACATTATGCGAAATACATTTACCTTTATTTTTTAATATATACTATAGATATTTATATACTACAGACATTTACTTTTATTTTTTCTTTTGCTTAAATTCCTTTTCAAAATTATGGTTGACAAAAAAAGGGGAGAAACTTTGAAGAATGACATTTTTCCTGGGTGAGTTTAAATTGCTGCTCTTGTAGCTATGTTTTCTTTTGTAAATAATAATGGGAAGTTTATGTTAAGGATTTCTCTTACTCTGTGTGATGTTTGGCAAAAATTCCAGTAATTATTAGGAAGCATTAGCCATTTAACCTTTTCAGATTGCATCATATGCTTCCAGAGTGATTATTGGATTTGATGTTGAATTTTCATATCTGTGTAAGTGAACTAAATTGGCATGTATTTTCTTTTTAAGGTCTCTGACATTTTTAGTTTTCTTATCTGCAGAGATCTTCTAAAATTAAGGATTTAAACACTTTCCTGAATATGTTTTGAAACTAAAATATCCATGATCCGCATTGGAGTAAGCAACTGAACAATAATTAGTTCAGCTCCTTAAAGAAGCTATAGGAAATAAATGATGAGCCACAAAGCCTTAAAAAAGTGTATTAACAAAAATTAAAACCACAGCTATATTTAGTCATATGAACTTTTATAATATGATTTGTTTGGTTAGGGGCAGTTAGATAGATGCTAGTATATAAGTAAGACCTTTTAGTTTATAAAACATTTTGTCTCATTTGCTTTTCATAGCAATTCTGCAAGATACTCTCACTTTTTCTTATGAGGGAACTAAAGCTTAGAGAGGTAATAACTAACTCAAATTATATTCTTGGTTATTTTGCTTCAGATCTTATGTGGTTAACTATAAATCATATTTATATAGCACCTGATGCTTTGCCTTTTCACATTTTTTATCTATTTACTAATATATAGCTGTGTCCATTTACTCTTTCAACTTCTGAAGTATGTCTCAGTTATGTGGACTAAAGACAATGAAATTTTTTCTTTGAAGTTTTTAGCTTGTCACATAAATGCCTATGTTTAAAATTGAGAGAAAACACTCAGTTCTTTGAGAAAGTATTAGAAAACTCTTGGTGTCCATTATTTGTTAATGAAATTTTCGTTTTTTAAACCCTTAGATATCTTTTGCAGAGTCAACTTTTGCTATTATTTATATCCCTTCCAGTTCATTTTCATTGTAGTTAAGAGCTAAAACTGCAACAGAATTATCCTAAAGCAAATCTTAGTTTGTTACTCCACTGCCTTGTCTATAAAAACCTAAAAGACTCAATCTATTGTTTCTAGAATATATACCAAAATGCCTGACATAGTTTAGATAGCAGTCTACACCCTGCTTACCTTCACAGGTCTTTTCTTGACACTTGGCCCTTTGTGTTCTGTGTACTAGTTATACTGGGACGTTACTGCTTGAGTGCTTTCCTCTTTCCAGCCTTAGGCTCATGCCTTTCACTCAGTCTGGATTATGCTGTCCCTCCCTTCAACATTCCTCTTTTAGGTTTTTGTAAATGTCAGTATTCAGAAAAGTCTTTCCTCATTTCCATATCCCCTCCCCCAAATACATTTAAAACCCTTTGCTGTGTATTTTGAAATTCCTCTCTATTTTTTGATAACACTTACCATTATTTTGGAGTCCTTGTGTGGCCCTGTGGGTTAATCCACCAGACTGCAAGTTTGGTGGTTCAAACTCACCAGCTACTCCTTGGAAACCCTATACAGGGTCACTATGGGTCGGAAACGACTTGACAGCACTTAACAAGAACAGCTATTATTTTACGATCTTTTTTCTAAAAACTGAAATCTCTATGAGGGTAAGTACCATAACTTTTCCTTTTTACGGTTATTTTCATTCCTGTTATTAGGTCCATATAAGAACACTTTCGGTCCATATAGGAGTGCGGTAACTTTTATTGACTCAGAATTGGACTGTGTCAAAATGTATGATTTTAACAACAACAAAATATATATAAAACTTAGCATTAGACTGGTTTTCAGGAAAGAGAAAAGGAGGAATAATATAAATACTATTTCTAGTAATGGTAGCAGCTACCTCATTGTGTGTGTACTTGGCTCATGGAATTTTTAGTGTAACTAACCATCTTTTCTTCATTTTTTTTGTATATTGTCTTACTTTGTATTAGGGTCTCCTTTCCAGACATTACTCATTTCAGTTGGTGGTGTTAGGTGCCTTTGAGTTGGTACTGACTCAAAGCGACCTTATGCACCAGCAGAACAAAACACTGCCCGATCCTGGGCCAATCTCACTACTGTTGCCACGCTTGAGTCCCTCGATGCTGCCACTTGGCCAGTTCATTTCGTTGGGGGTCTTCCTCTTTTTCTCTGACCATCTATCTGCCTTACCAAATATGGTAGCCAATATGTCCGAAGTATGAGAGATGAAGTTTGGCCATCTTGGCCTCCAAGGAGCACTCTGGCTGCACTTCTTCCAAAACGAATCTATTGGTTCTTTTGGCAGCCCATGGCACTTTAAATATTTTCCTCCAACACCATAACGCAAAAGCATCAATTTTTCTATGGTCTCTCTTATTCACTGTCCAGCTTTCGCATGCATATGAGGTTACTGAAAATACCATGGCATGGGTCAGGTGCACCTTAGTCCTCAAGCTGACATCTTTGTTCTTCAAGACTTAAAAAAGGTCTTGTGCAGTTGTTAGCCTAATGCAGTACGTCGTTTGATTTCTTGATTGCTGCTTCCGTGAGTGTTGATAGTTGATCCAAGAAGAATAAAGTCCTTGACAACTTCAATTTTTCTCCATTGATAATGTTGTTTATTGGTCCAGTGGTGAGGATTTTTGTTTTCTTTACATTGAGATGTAATCTATATGGAAGGCTGTGCTCGTTGATCTTCATCAGTAAATGTTTTAAATCCTCTTCACTTTCAGCAAGAAAGGTTGTATCATTGCATATCTTCCAATCCTGATGCCACATTTTTCTTCATATAACACAGCTTCTAAGATGATTTGCTCAGCATACAGGTTGAATAAGTATGGTGAAAGAATACAACCTTGTTGCACACCTTTCTTAATTTTAAACCATTCAGTATTCCCATGTTCTGTTCGAACAACTGCCACTTGGTCCAGGTATAGTTTGCTCATGAGCAAAATTAAGTGTTCTGGAATACTCATACATTGCAGTGTTGTCCATAGCTTGTTGTGATCCACACAGTCGAAAGCCTTTGCATAGTCACTAAAGCACAGGTAAACATTTTTCTGATATACTCTGCTTTTAGCCCCATTGGACATCAGCAATGATATCCCTCATTCCATGGCCTCTTCTGAATCCAGCTAGAACGTCTGGGAAGTTCTCTGTCAATGTATGCTTTCGGCTGTTTATTTATTACTTTTAGTAAAACTTGACTCACATGGGAGTCTGATGATATCCTCATTCCGTTGGGTCACCTCTCTTTGGAATGGGCATAAATACGGATCTCTTCTAATCAGTTGGCCAGAGAATTGTCTTCCAAATTTCTTGGTGAGTACTTCCTGTGCTGCCTTACTTTCTTGAAAGATTTCAAGGTTTTATTCCATCAATTCCTGGTGCCTTGTTCTTTGCCAATTCCATCAATGCACCTTGGACTTCATCTTTCAGTATTATTGACCCTTGATCATACGTTGTCTCTTGAAACGGGTGAACATTAACCATTTCCTTTTCCATAATGTGACTCTGTGTATTCCTTCCACCTTCTCTTGATGCTTTCTGCATCATTCAGTAATTTGCCCAGAGAATCTTTGATTAACGCAGGTCGAGGCTTGAATTTTTTCTTCAGTTCCCTCAGCTTGAGAAATGCTGAGTGTGTTCCTCCATTTTGGTTTTCTGACTGCAGATCTTTGCACATTTTGTTGTACTATTTGGCTTTATCTTCTCAAGCTGATCTTTGAAATTCTATGTTCAGCTCTTGTACCTCCTCATTTTCTGTTTGCTTTAGCGTCTCTACACTGTTGAGCAAGTTTCAGTATCTCTTTTGACCTTTTCCTTCTTTCTTGTCTTAATGACTTTTTGTTTTCTATGTGTATTCTGTTCTCGATGTCATCTCCCAACTCTTCTGGTTTTCGGTCTTTAGTGTTTAGTGTATCAAATCTGTTCTTCAGATGATCTCTAAATTCAGGTGGGATAAATTTAAGGTCATATTTTGGATTTTGTGAACTTGTTTTCATTTTCTTAAGCTTCAGTTTGAATTTGCATACGAGTAATTGATGGTTTGTTCCACAGTCTGCCTCTGGCCCTGCTTTCACTGATAACATAGAGCTTTTCCATTGTCTATTTCCGCAGATGTAGATGTAGTCAATTTGATTTCTATGTATTCCATCTGGTGAGTTCCATGTGTATAAGTCGTCGTGTTATGCTGTCTAAAGAAAGTATTTGAAATGAACAAATCATTGGTTTTGCAGGGTCTCTGTGGTTTGGAACTGACTTGACTGTACTTAACAACAACAAGTATTAGTAACTCCAGAGGTGTAGTGTTTATGAATTGGGCTGCAAACCTTAAGGTCAGCAGTTTGAAGCTACCAGCTGTTTGGCAGGAGAAAGACAACGCCTTCTGCCTCATATACAGCCTCGAAAACCATGTACAGGGTCGCTATGAGTCAGAACCGACTCCACGGAACATCATCACCACGACGGCCAGAAGAATTACTCTGGCATCCTTTCCCATTGTAGTTCTATGACAAATTAAATGTCAAAAATTCCTCTTAATGTGATTCCTCACACATAAAGTTTAACTTAAACTGTCTTTGATGTTCTCTTTGACTTTTAAAACTCAGTAAGAATGATTTTACAAACAAAATTGATGACCCATGGTAGTGTTTTATGGATTTCAAATGAAACCATATGTGAATTTAAAAAAAAAATAAGTTTTTCAGTCCATTGTCAAATGTTGTTGTTGTTGTTATGTGCCGTTTAGTCAGTTCTGACTCATAGCGACCCTGTACAGGGTTTCCAAAGCTGTAAATCTTTACGGGAGCAGAACACCTCATCTTTCTCCCACAGAACAGCTGGTAGTTTCTAACTGCTGTCCTTAATATTAAGATTCACAGCCTGATTCGTAACCACTATGCTACAAGTCAAATAGGCAGTGGTTATTCTTTGTAGCATCATATATGTTTGTATTTTTGATAGACTTTGTTGTTGTTGTTGTCAAGTGCTGTCGAGTCGGTTCCGACCCATAGCGACCCTGAGCAGGGTTTCCAAGGCTGTAAATCTTTACGGGAGCAGAAAGCCTCATCTTTCTCCCGCGGAGCAGCTGGTAGTTTCAAACTGCTTACCTTGCGGTTCGCAGCCCGATTCGTAACCACTACGCTACCAGAGCTCCTTTTTGATAGGCTTTGTTGTTGTTGTTGTTGTTGTTGTTGTTGTTATGTGCTGTGGAGTCGGTTCCGACTCATAGCGACCCTACACAGTGTTTCCGAGGCTGTAAATCTTTACAGGAGCAGACCGCCTCGTCTTTCTCCCGCAGAGCGGCTGGTTGTTTCAAACTGCTGACCTTGCGGCTCACAGCCCGATTCGTAACCACTACGCTACCAGAGCTTTGATAGGCTTTAGTATTTTTAAAATAATCTGAATATTTTATTTTGTCCCAGTCTTTGAATTTAGTCTCTTTAGAGGTTTTATGTTTTATCATGTGCTTTTTGAGTTTCAGAAGATAGATTAAGGTATACTTTAATTTTCTTAATTATTTTTCCTTTGCATCTTTCTGTCTTTTCCTAACATCTATCTCTGTAGACAGCAAATGAATGCACAGTTAAGAATGCACACTTTGACATCAGATTGCCTTGTTCAAACCTAAACCTTAGAGAAGTTTACTTACATCATTTTGTTCTTGTTTATTGGCAAAAATGGGAGTAACTAGTTATTGATTCAAAGGATTAAATGAGAATATTTGTCTAGAACAGTGCCTGGCACACAGTAAAGCAAAACCCACCATTGTTGAGGTGATTCCAACTCATGGTGACCTTGTCAAACAAAGTAGAACTGTTCCATACGGTTTCTAAGGCAGTAAATCTTAACATAGGCAAACTGCCTCATCTTTTTCCTGGAGAGCAGCTGGTGGGTTTGAATCACTGATCATCCAGTTTGTTGTTGTTCTTAAGTGCCATTGAGTTAGTTCTGATTCATCCTGACCCTGTATAGATTTCCAGGGAGTGGCTGGTGAATTTGAACTAGTGACCTTGTGGTTCAAACTAACCTTGTGATCAAGTGCTATTCTACAGTGTCACACCAGGACTCCTTATCACAGTACAGCACTTAACAATATTAGCCATCCTGATGTGATGCTATAAGATAAGCACTTGACCATATGGTGAGTTTGAACCTCAAAGGTTGTGGTTCAAATTCACTAGCCATGCCTCTGAAACCCTATTCAGGGTCGATGTGAGTTGGAACTGACTCGATGGCACTTAACAGCAACAACATTTTCCGAACATATTAGACATAACAGTGTTCTTAGTTCCCCCTTATTGTACAATGCATTTTGACATTTATTCGTATCATTAATTGCAGCAGGTAAGACTTTTTTTTTCTATTAAATTCTATAATTCCTTCTAATTAGAACCGCTCTCCTGAAATTTAAAACTTGGTGGGTTTCTCTTCTTTATAGCCATTTTTCAAGGAATTTGGCTCCTGCTTTAGCACAGTTTTTCCTTTAGAAACTTATAGTCATATTTTATGAACCCAATAGTCATTTCTTCTCTTTGTCAGAACACTTTTGCCGTTCTCTAAAACTATGTAGTTTTATGCCTTGTTAAGTACTTAACCTCACTCAGTATATTTATCTGATAGAAATTCTGACATTATCATCTCCATAATACATAACTGTTAGGACTTAAAATGAACTGTGGAGGTCATTTATATAGAAATTGATCTCTGAATGTCAATTTATATATACAAAACATTATTTCCTTGAGAAAACCACTCATTGTTGGCTGTATTTGGAAATAGCATCAATTTAGAATTTGTTTTCATGTGTTCTTAGGTATTTATAAGTCTTGGAGGTTACTCAAGCTTAGTTTCATAGGTTTCCAAAGTGTTACTTTACAGTTATGGTTGTTAATCTTACATGTAGAAAATCTTTATTAATACATATTGTGGAGATTTAAAAAAAGGCAGGTACTGATAATCTATAATTTACTCTCTTAATTTAGAAACTGCTCATATATTATTAATTTCATTATAATTTTTGCTCTCTGAAATCTTGGTAACTTTGCTTCTAAGAGTTCTCTTTAACTAGAATCACAGTCAAAATGAAGTTAGTCAAGACATTGTACAAAAATGAATTTAATGAAAATTAGTAGAAATAACTGGTAAAATACTTTGTCTCCTGTTATGGATTGAGTTGTGTCTTCCAAAAAATTTATATTTAATTCTAACCTCCAGGTCTATAGTTAAAATCTCATGTGGGAATGGATTGTCTTTGTTATGTTAATGAGTCAGGATTAATTGTGGAGTGTGTTTGTCAGTCTCTTAAGATATAAAAAGAGACTCAGTGCAAGCTAGCAGGTCTCAAGCTGGCAAGCCAAGATGGGTAAGAGAGATACCAAGACACATGAAGGGATAGTCAAAGCCTTCAGAGAGAAAAAACTTCCCTAGAGCCAAGCCACTCTGAATTCAGACTCCTAGCTTCCTAAACTGAGTTGGATTTCTGAGGAGTAGTTTGGTGGGTTTGAAGTCTGACTTTGCAGTTAGCATTCCAGTGTTTATCCTACAGTGCTACCCCATGTCTTACTTGTTAATTGTTGTCAAGTCAGTTCTGACTCATTAGCGACAATAGAGTTTCTGAGAAGCAACCTTGTGGTTCGCATTCCAGTGCTGATCCTACAGTGCCATACCAGAAGTCCTCTTACTCTTTAAGGAATACAAAAAAGTAATTACGCTAGATGATATAATTAAAGGATTTTTCTTTTATTTTTTAAGTTGAGTATGCATTATTGCTATTTAGTGTCCTCCAGTTGGTTTTGACTCAGTGACCCTTTATATAGGGTTTCTGAGGTGCATCTCTTGAGTTTCAGTTGCTGATTTTGTGGTTGGCTTTCCAGAGCTTTTCCTACAGTATCACACCAGGATGCCATGCAGTCACATTAATTTCTAAACAGTAAATAGGCATGGTGTAAGAAAACATGATTTATCATATTAGTGCTTAGAGAAGTAATACACAAGAATCCACAGGCTGTGGTTGCTACATAATTATATCCAATTTTAAGAACCACGGGCCTTTTGTTTATAATTGTTTCTGATAAATACTGAGAAAAAAAGTATAAAGATGAACAAGAGGGAGATCAGAAATTGTGGGTAGGAGACGAAGATAGGTTGCAACTGTAATGGGCTGATCAGGTTATGCCTCATTGAGAAAGGTTATAAGACGCTTGAGTAAAGAATAGAGGGAGGTGAATTAGCTTCATTGGGGTGGCAGGTAGGAGAACATTCTATATAGAAGGATGAGTCCTTGTAAGTAAGTTAGGAGAAATGGTGGTGATCAGTGTAGTTGGAACAGAAATAAAATAGCCGGTGAGAGGACAAGATTATGCAGAGTCTTGGTAGACTGATGTATAAGCAATTAAAAATTGAGGAACATTGTAGAGTTTTGCACAGAGGAGTGATACTAGAGGACACTAACTAGGAAAACATTTGTAATTAACTAGATTGTTTTTAGAGAAGGTGACATTTATTTGGCCCTGGAGGGTAAGAAAATTTTCTAAGAAGATGGAGATTTGCTTTGGCAGGCTTAATTTTAAGATTATTTTTCTATCATCAAATTTATGGAAATAAATGTACTTTCAAAGCAAAGTCATATATGCTATTTGGTTTAAGGTTAAATTAGCATAATATCATAAAGAACTTCTTCTCTGTAACCTCTTACCACTGTTAAACTGTTCATTTAAAAAAATTGTTCTTATAATTTGATAAAATTTAAGGAGTTGCCATAATCCAAGGGACATTTCCCCTTTACTGAAAAAGATCCATTTGAGCACAGAGCCTCATCTCCCTCCTCGCCAACTCCGCCACACACACGGAGCAGCTGGTAGACTTAAACCATCAATGCTGTGGTTCTCAGTCCAGCCGCCGTACTCCCCTCAAAGGCCAATTGTGGTTGTTGTTAAGTGACGTGGAGTCGGATCCAACTCATAGCAAACTGAGGAACAGTTGGTGAGTTTGAATCATCATCCTTGCAGTTCAATGCTTATCCTATAGTTCCATACCAGGATTCCAAATGTCTAACTTGTTGTTACTGTTAAGTGCTGTTGAGTCAATTCTGACTGATAGTGACACCCTGTATAGGGTTTCTGAGGAACAACTGTTGAATTTGAATTACCAACCTTGTGGTTCAGCATGACCTTGTGGGACTTTGTGGTTCAATGCATTATCCCACAATACCACACCAGGATTCCAAAAGTTCAGTTGTTGTTGATACGTGGTGGCCAGTCAATTCCAACCCGTAGCTACCTGACCCTTTGTAGGGATTCCAAGGAGCAGCTGGTGAGCTTGAACCCCTGACCTTGAAACGACTTTGCAGTCTTTGCATTAGCCCATAGTGCCACACCAGGATTCCAATTAGCCTATTATAAATTTCTTTAGACAGGGAATAGTTGCCATTTTCTTTTCTGCTTTAATATTATAAATCACTTTATCTTGTATATCTTATTAATGCATGTTTTTTATTTGAAGGGTTCTATACTTGTAGGAGGAGTCCTGGTGTGGCACAATGTGCTAATGCGTCAGATTGCAAAGTCAGTTGAAATGCAAGGTTGGTGGTTCAAGCTCACCAGCTGCCCCTTGGAAACCCTATACAGGGTCACTATGGGTCTGAATTGACTCAATGGCACTTAACAACAACAACAACCCTTGTAGGGAATATGAATAAGATAAAGTACTTAAAAGGTAGTTAACAGAGAGAGACATTATATGAATGGTATCATAAAAGAAAATGTGAGTGTGCATCTTAGAATTTCCTTCCCTTTACCTTTGTAAAAATTTTCTAACTCTACCATCTGGTCACACTTTCCTTAAACTCACTGTATTCAATTTAACTTCAACTTAACCATTCTTTATCTATTTTTACACCCTGTAGTTATTAACTTTGAGCCACTATCTTATTATCTGGGTATTCTTTATATTATTCTCTTTGTAGGTCTTATTTTTTATTGTTGTTAAACAAGTTTGTAATTTGTTTGCAAGCAAGAACTTTGCATATCTCTTGTTGTTAAGTGCTGTCAAGTTGGTTCTGACCCATAGCGACCTTATGTAGTGTGTCTGAGCTGGTCAGCTTGAACCTGTACAAACCTTGCTGTTCAAACTGACCTTGCAATCTAGTGCATTATCCTGTAGTGCTACACCAGAACTCCATATGGTGAGTTATTGTGATTTGCCATGGAATCGGTTCATCCTCATAGCGACCCTGTAGAGGGTTTCTGAGGCTGTAAATCTTTTATGGGAGCAGAAAGCCTCATCTTTCTCCTGCGGAACAGCTATGTTGTTGTTAAGTGTTGTGGATTCGGGTCTGACCCATAGTGACCCTGAACAGGATTTCCGAGGCTGTAAATCTCTATGAGAGCAGAAAGCATCATTTTTCTCCCACAGAGCAGCTGGTAGTTTTGAACTGCTGACCTTGCGGTTCACAGGCTGATTCGTAAGCACTAAGCTGCCAGAGCTCCTTGCTGAACAGCTGTAGGATACATAAATATTCTATCATTAATTCAGCTAAGAATTTTAAAGGATACTATGGAATATAATATATTAGGAGCTCTGGTGGCACAGTGGTTAAGTGCTTGACTGCTGACTAGAAGGTTGGAGTGTTAAATCCATCTAACTAACAACTCCTGAAATGAAAGACCTGGTTACCTGCTCCCATAAAAATTATAACCTAGAAAGCAGTATGAGGTCACATTGTGTAGCTATGAGTCAAAAGTAACTCCATGGCATCCAACAACAGTAATGGTTTACCTAATGGTACAGTTAAGGAGCTCTGGTAGTGTAGTGGTTACAAACTGGGCTGCTAACCTCAGGGTCAACAGTTCAAAACTACCCTCTGGGAGAAAGATGAGGCTTTCTGCTCCTGTAAAGATTTACAGCCTCAGGAACCCATGTGCAGGGTCGCTATGAGTCTGAACTGACTCCACGGCACATAAGCACCACCACCAGTGGTTATACAGTTGTGTTTTTGAAAAGTTGACTGGGAAGTAACTTTTAGAAGAGATATTCTTTTTTCAGATTCCAAAAATGAAAATACTCAATCCCAATTTAAGTCAAAGGTTCAGTAAAAATTATGTTTAAGAAAGTAGTAGTATCTAAAAAAGTGCTTTTTCTCTTTGGAGAATATTTTATTAAACATACGGTGGTGCTGTAGGATAAATACAGGACTGCTGACAGCAGGTTAGCAATTCAAACCCACTGGCCACTCTGCAGGATAAAGATGAGGCTGTCTGTCAGTTCCCATAAAGAATTACAGATTCACTATGAGTCAGAATTGACTCCATAGCAGTGGACTTTTAAAAATAGTTAGCAACTATATAGCATCAGCAAATATATAATTAACAGATATTACATACATATTTTTTACTCCTGGTATACAGTTCTGGCTTAAAAATCATCTTTTCAACAAACTTACCTATCTTTAAAAATTCTGATACATGACTGGACGTAAAAAAGTTCTTGGAAAAATTATTATCTTTGAATCCCATTTTCTCAAGAACGTTTTGAAAGCCCCCGTTTGTATGCGTGTGTGTATGTGTGCCATTGTTATTAAGAAATAACTGTTTTGATAATGTAATTATACCCAGAAGTTCTAGATTTACATTACATGAGCAGTGTTAAATATTTTTATAAAATTTGTTATTTTGTAAATTTGAATAGAACACTGTCAATGTTATTTTGTGTTGTCAGTTCTTGAGTCTGAGATGTCAGTGATCCTTGGCATTTGGATAAGATGATTTGAGTTCTTGTTTCTCAGGATGATTAATATCAGTGGCTTTGTGTGATTCTTGCTCTAAATCAGTTTGGAGTCAAAGCATTAGAGGATGTCATTTATGAGGCCATTTCTGTACATAAAGTAAAAATAACATCAGGGACTAAGCTATGATAGAAACTTACTAAATCACTGTTAAATTATTGTCTAACCAGCTTCAGTCTAAATATGCTAGTCCATACTGTCAGCTCTTCTTAGTCTCATTTGTTAAAATAGATTGTTGTACAGACGTTATATTCTAATAGCAAGAAAACTACTCTTATCAGAATAGTAAATGATAGCTGTAGTCGAACTATAAGGATAATGCATTTGTTCTTTCATATTGCTTTAGAATTTGCAAAACATGCTTCTATGTATCTCCATACTATCCTCCAAGATTATTTTTGTAATTTATTATATAAATAGCAAATTAATAATTATGGAAACTGTACAGTACATCTGAGATATTTCATCAACTTTAGAACATGGTAGGTAGTTTCTAAACTTAGGCTATATCATATTCTGTATATAAATTTTCTTAAGGACTAAATTCAAGTGAGAAGCTCTAGTGCTATCTATCCAATGTACATGGCATAAGGCACAGGATAACCTATAAGGTATTGAATAATATGCCTGCAAATCAGTCTGTGTATTTATTATCTTATTTTTCTATAAATTATCAATATAGATAGAAAATAAATATAGTAGTGTACTAATAGTTGAACATTTGGGACTGGAGATGGCAGAACAAACTTTGAGACAGATAAACCGCACTCAGATCTTGAAAGATACGCATTGAATAGATCTAATAGGTTCTATAGAAGGAATCATGTAAGTTTTTGACAGATTCACAATTTAATTATGCTTTTTAATAATGCAAGTGAATTATTTTTCTGTCTTCATTATGAAAAAATGTTTAAATACTCTGTTAAATTTAGTGTGATTTAGTATTGTTGATGTAAAAGTTACTGATATTTTAAGTGCTACTGTAAGAAAAACGATTTCATATAAATTTTGTTTTTTAGAGGTATCATCATATAAAATGCTTTTGGTTTTTCAAGAGCACTAGCCTTGAAGATTCTAACTTGTAGTGACCCGTGACCCATGTGACAGAGTAGAACTCCCCATAGAGTTTTCTTAGCTGTAATCTTTAAGCAAGCTGATTGACAGTTCTTTGTCTTCTAGTATCTCAACAGTTAAGCACTCACTGTTAACCAACCAAAAGGTTGGTGGTTCAAAGACATCTAGCTGCTGCTCCACTAGAAAAAAACTTGGTACTCTCCTATAAAGAGACCCTGTGAGACAATTCTGCTATGTACATGGTGTTGTTATGAGCCAATAACAGACCCAATGGCAATATATAATAACAGTGATAAACCAGTTTAGGCTTTAATCCTAGTAGGACATTTAACAGCATTTGCTTATTTGTAAAATGAAGATAATAGTGCCTGATTTAACTGTATTTTAGGTGAAACAGTATGTTTAAAATTGTTCTTTACAAGTTGAAGCACTATATATACGTTGTTTTGAATATATTTAAAAATTTTAACTAGAAGTCATATATAAGGGTAAGTAAAAAAATACTGCTGCTAGGCTTTCTAGTACATACATGCATGGGGTTGTTCCATACAAAACATGTTTAAAAATTTCTCTGCCATCAGTGGATGGCTGCAGATATCTTCTCTTAGACAAGTTGTCCTAATCTCATTCGGAACGTGTCTTCCAAATAAAAGATAATTTTTGTACTATGGGGAAAATCATTTTGAGGTCAGGGCTAATACCAGATTTGTACTATATCTCAAAAATGTGTATCTCCCACATCATTGAAGCTTACGGGAATGCTGCTCCAAACAAAACAACTGTTTTCAGGGGGATCAACTGTTTTAAGGAAGGTCAGAAAGACCTCAAAGATAAGTCAAGAAAGGGAGGACCATCAGCCTCAAAGAATAAAGAAACTGTAGCAGAAGTCTAGAAACTGGTAGAAGACTATAGCTCTGAAATTGGGTTGGGAGCTCACATGTATCTTAGACTGGGTTCTCTAAAGAAACAAAACCAGTAAAACATACATGTATTTATAAAGAGAAGTTCATGTCAAGAAAATGGCTCACACAGTTGTAGAGGTGAGATGAACCAAGAAAGATCAGCAGGCAGGTTGACAGGCGATAGAGTAGGTCACTGACTCAAGTCCAAAGAGCTAGAGGTTGGAGGACAAGCCAGGTGCAAGATCCAGACCCAGCAGAGAGAGCAAACAAACTTTGCCTAGGTGTCTAATATATTGGAAGCAGACCATACCCTGAGGAAACATCCTTTCAATAGATTGGCTGTTCATAGCAGAACTCACCATAGAGTTAATTGCATTGTAATAGATCTCATTATGTTGTTTTTGTTGAATTGGTTTTGACCCTTTATATGGTTTCCAAGGAGCAGGTAGTGCGCTTTGAACCACTGCCCTTGTGGTTCAGACATTGTGTTAATCTGTGGCATCATACCAGAACTCCAGATCTCATTACAGGGATAACTATATCTCAACTACCAAACCACTGAGAATCCTAGACCAATCAATTTGATACAAAACCTTAGCTAGCTCATACATGGTTGAGCATTTTAAATTTCAAGGGAACATTTTGGCCTTAGCACATTTTCTGCTGGGTGGGTGCCAAAAGCATCTCCAGCAGTCTTTTAAACAAGATCAAAACTTATGAAAGTTTCATGGATTGAATACTAACTAGGGATGAGCCTTGAATTTACCACTGTAATCCAGAGAGCAAGGTCCAGTGAAAACCATGGCTTCTGAGGGGCTCTGTTGGGCCAATTAAATTCAAGGCAGAGAGGCAGGTGTGGAAGGTTATGGAGACTGTTTTTTTTTTTTTTTTTGAGATTCCCAAGGTTGGAAGGCAGTGGCGTGGTAGACGTGGTAACCTTGATAGGTTTCTCAAAGGACAGAGAAAGATCTCGTGGATTTGTTAGGAAGAAGTTTTAAGTAAATGGAAAACTTGCATTGGTGAGAAAAAGACCAGAAAATTTACATGTAAGAAATTTTTTTTTCTCCCTATTTCAACAGTGCACTTGTTCATTCTTTGAAGACTGCAAGGGCTTTCTTATGATATTTCTGTTGAGAAATCTTCCCTTGTCCACCTTACAACCCTGATCTCACCCCTTCGGACTCAGCATTTAAAAGGAACACAATTTGGTCCCTAGAGTGTACCCAAACTGTTTTTTGGTGTGGTGTAAATGGAAGAATATAAAATTTTTCAGGGAAGGGTTGCTGTGATGTGCGCTGTAGAGTCTGTTATAATTCATTGTTAAGTGCCGTCAAGTCCATTCTGAATAAAAGTGACCATATATATGATTTCCAAGGAGTGGCTGGTGAGTTTGAACCACCAACCTTGTAGTTTAAATCAGCCTTGCAATCTAGTACTTTATCCCACAGCGTCACACCAGGACTCCATTCTAAATCAGAGAGCAACCCTATATTTTCCAAGATTTCAACTGCTGACCCTGCAAACAGCAGTCCATTGCTTATCTTATCCTATAGCTCCACTCCAGGACTCATGGGAGGAAGAGTTAGATGAAAATACCACCTTCAGAAGTGTATAGACCTAGATGGAGGATATGTTGAGAGAAACAATAGCTTCACATTTTTACGTTTTTGTTTAATAACTGCTTCTATGATTTTATATTAATACTTTTTGACTTTCCTTTGTACATTGGGAAACATCTTTTTTACTGCCTGTATATGATAAATTGGAGTATATTAATTCTTTAAAAGATTAATTAATATCTGGTTTTATTTACCCCTTTTTCTTGGTAGCGGATACTTTGTTTTCAAGGAAGCTGAATGGGAAATACAGACTTGAGCGACTTGTTCCAACTGCAGTTTATCAGCACATGAAAATGCATAAGCGAATCCTTGGACACTTGTCATCTGTATACTGTGTAACTTTTGATAGAACTGGCAGACGGATATTTACTGTAAGTAGTTGTTTTAAGTATTACCTTAAACTGGTAAACTTGCATATGGAATTGAACCAGACATTGCTTATGGTTTAAAGTGAAATAAAGCCTTTTGGGTTTTTTCCCTTTTAATGGAGTACTGAAATGTCAGTAATTTGGGATAAATTTCAATAATAATGGAAGATTTTGTTTACATTTGGACTTTATCCTAGTTTGGAAAGTTACTAAAAGTCATTTAGCACAATCAACGTTAAGTCGTGGTTTTATACTAGATACGTGTGATTCCCAGAATTTTATAAAATTATGCAGTTTCACATTTTACAAAATATCATTTAATATTATTGCAATACTAAACCAAGGATATTTCAGAAGTTTATTAAGTCAATTATAGAATACTAGATGTACCTTTTTATATTAGTTGTATGGTTATGGTTAAATGCCATGGATTTTGTTCTGTCTCATAGTGACCTGTGTATAGGGTTTCTGAGGCTTTTAAACCTTTATGGGAGCAGAAAGTCTCTTCTTTCTCCCAGCTGTAGATAACCACCGAGGGGTCCATATTGTGAGCACTGGACTGAAAACCCGTATGTCCGTGGTCTGAGTCTGCCAGCCACTCTGTGGGAGAAAGATGAGGCTTTCTGCCCCTGTGAAAATTTGAAACCTTGGAAACCCTATACTGGGTCACTATGAGTTGGAACCACCTCCATGGTACACTTAATAACAGTAGCAACCATAACCCTTTATTGAGCATATCTATCACTCTTTATTATATTTTTATTCTGAATACCTTCATACTTATAATATCTGTTGTATTAAAAATGAGCCATTTGTGCTTATTTGTTGCTGTGTTTTTGTTTTTTAACTGTTGAATGGTAAAAGCATAATTTATTCAGCCTTTTTCTTTATGTGAAAAAGTTATTTTTGGAAAGATTTCAGTTTGTTTTCAGAAACTTTAAGGGCAATATTTAAGGATCTCTGGTAGCATAGTGGTTATGAATCGGGCTGCTAATCTCACAGTCAGCAGTTCGAAACTACCAGCTGTTCCACTGGAGAAAGATGAGGCTTTCTGCTCCTGTAAAGATATACAGCCTTGGAAACCCTATGCAGGGTCAGTATGTGTTGTCATCAACTCCACAGCATATAACAGCAACAACAAGGGGCAATATTTACTTCACTAACACTGTTTCCTGGTGTTAGTGTAGACTCACCACTGGTTGACAGTTCAAACCCACCAACTGCTCTTCGGAAACCCTTTACAGGGTTACTATGAGTCGGAACCGACTCAACGGCACTTAACAATAACAATGCTGTTATGGTGGTATCTGCTATTGATCCGTGGGCTGAAGGTATGCCTTTATTCGTGTATGGTCTTCAGTTGACTCTGAAATAAGAAAACGGGAAATGGAAGTTAAAAGGAAATTCCCATCTTTGACTTTGGAGATTGCATCTGGGGATTTTGTACAGTCATAACAATTAGAGATTCCACTTTTAATAAATATGCTTGTAAGCTTAGAATTATTTATGCTTCTTATCTTATCCCACTTATATAGCTACACTATTTTCATGTAAATAACATGTATTTATGTTCTTTACAAACAGCACAACTCTCCCAGTAGTTTTCTGTGCAGGTGCTTGTTCTATTAACAAAAAGAAAACCACTGTGGTCATCTGTAAAACAGGAGGATGAGGGAAAGAACCTTTTTATGCATCCCCTTTTTCCTAGTTCTAATCTATGTCAAAAGAGCTCTGGTAGTGTAGTGGTTACAAATCGGGCTGCAAACCTCACGGTCAGCGCAGTTCAAAACTACCAGCTGTTTCATGGGAGAAAGATGAAACTTTTTGTTCCCATTAAGATTTACAGCCATGGAAACCCTGTACAGGGTCGCTATGAGTCGGAACCGACTCCATGGCACATCACAACAACAACACTCTATGTCAGGCATTTGCATATAACTTATTATATCTGCATTCTATTTTCATCTTTTCTTTTAGTGTTGATGTTCTCTATGACACAAAAGTGAAGTTCTATAAACTTTTTTGACAGATTAGTTTTAGAGTGAGAAAGGGCAGTTCTGTATTTGCTCAACTGCTTTGAGTACACCTCTTGTAGTTTTTTTTGTTGAATATTAATTTAAAATTATATTTAGCCATTTCAAATTTATAATCATTCATATTCATCTCTCAAAACCTAAAGTAAACTTGACCTTTTTAATGTTTGAAATACTTTTAAAGGCAGTCAGAATTTTTGATGAAGAAGCTTTACATTATATTTGCACTTAATTTTGTTTATTATAAAATGTACCGTTTTGTTTGTTATAAAATGATATCCTTATAATGAGATTAAACGATACATAGCATCTTAATTTTCTTATGTTAGTATAAGACCTTGTGGCAATATAAGTATTTGTTTATGCTGTTTTATGAAGCATTGTGTATTGTGGCTAGTGCATAAGCGGTTTTGAGGAAACAGTGCAGTGAAATAATGTGATTTTTGATACCTTGTTTGTGTAGTAGAATAGTTGAGATTTTAAAGAGGCTGTGAATCCAGGGGTTAGCCAGATCTAGTCTAATATCTGTTTTTGTAAGTAAAATTGTATTGTAACAGTCATGCTCATTTATTTAATATATTGTCTGTGATTGCCTTTATGCTAAAATGCAAATGTATAGTCTGCTAAGCCTAAAATGTTTACTCTTTGGATCTGTACAGAGAAATTTACCAACCTTTCTTCTTGGAATTTAATTCCTACTTTTCACTGCATTTAATTCGGAGAATAGTAATAGTATGTGATAAGGAAGCTGTTTTGAGGGTTATTTCCCTTAGTTGAAGGTGTATCAATAAAGGGAAAAGAAGGCATTTTACTATTTCATTTGATCTTCCCAAGAATTTAAAACTCACTAATGTTTTATATATATGATATGATTTGCTAATTGTTTCAGACTCATAGTTTCATTTGTAAATTTTTACTGGACGTTTTCAGTTCATGATTCCAACAGGCTACTTTGTGATAAATGCAAAAGTGTGAGATCACTCTCTTTTCAGCCCTTTGAACTGGTTTGAACTAATTCAGTCATGGCCAGCGGAGAGCGATATTGAAATAGATGAGAATTTTTAAATTTGGGTAAAATAAATTTTAGTTTTTAAAATTTGGGTAACCAGAATAAGAAAAATTATAAACGGAAGCCCTGAAATTGGAGATTAGGAAGAGGATTTAGTGAGCCCTTTCAGGAGCTTGGTCTGTTGCCAATAATGTGGAGAGTTAGACACATTTAAAGTATTGTGGCTGGCTGCCAACTTAAAATGGGGTAGCATTATTTCTGGCTACCCTTAAAAGATTTGGTTGCTGTGTAACGAACGGGCATGCTGTCCTTGTTTTCTAAGGAAGTTAAGTTCCCATTTTCCCGCTCAGTTACTGTTCCAGTTCAACCACATTTTACAAATTTAAGTACATTCCAGCTTCGTTGACCATGACTGACTAGGAAAAGTACCTGTTTGAAATTCTGAGTTTAAAAATATTTCCTTATGTTTTTCTGATTTCCATGTTAAGTGACAATAGTAAGTTATGTAGGTGTATTTACTGTTACAGTATTTCATAAGATGGGGTGACAGTTGGGTGTTCCTCACTCCACTGAGAATTCACTAATCACTGACTATTGTTAAAGTGCTTTCCACAGTGAACCCTTTGTAAGATATCTGAGGAGTATCTGGTGTGTTTGAACCTATACCTTGTTCAAATTGATGTTTCAGTTCAGTGGTTATGCTACAATGCCACACCAAGACTCCAGTCACTGACTGTTGTTTGCTATTGTTAAGTGCTTTCGAGTCAGTTCCGACTCATAAGGTTGAGCTTGAACCATGTGAGCTTGAACCACCCACCTTGTGGTTCAAACGTGACTTGCAGCCTAGTGCATTAATGCACCGTGCCACACCAAGGCTTTAGCTCTGATGTTTTTATTGTTGTTAAGTGCCATTGAGTCAGTTCCAACTCATAGCAACCCTGTATAGGGTTTCCAAGGAATAGCTGGTGAGTTTGAACTGTTAGCCTTGCAGTTCAAACCAACTTTGCAGTCCAGCGCATTAACCCACAATACCACACCAGGACTCCAGTCACTGACTAGTGCTTTGGAAATCAGTAGGTTATGACATTAGGATAGTAGATCATAATTGACACAAAGATTCCTGTGAAAGAGCACAGTAGTATTACTATTAATTCTAATAGTAATTGGGTAATGGACTAACCAATATATTTCCTTTTAATATATTTCATGTTTTAAAGCCCATTTGTTTGCTGTATTTTATGTCTGTTTTTGTTTGAATTAGGTACATAACCTTAGGAATTTTTTGAGGAAAAATGCAGTGAAATTATATGCTTCTTGATATTAAATGAGTTTGCTGTTGTTGATGAGTGCCGTCGAGTTGCTACCAACTCATAGTGACCCTGTATAGGGTTTCTGAGGAGTGGCTGGTGAGCTTGAACCACCGACCTTGCAGTTCAAACCAACCTTGCAGACAACAAATACTACACTACACCAGAACTCCATAATGAACTTAATAGGATGTTATTATTGTTAAATGCTGTCAATTCATAACAAACCTCATATAGAGTTTCTAGGGAGTGCTTGGTGAATTTGAACTGCTGACCTTGTGATTCAAAGTGACTTTGTCGTGCAAACTATCCCTCAGTGCCACATGAGGACTCCAGTAGACTGGTAGTGGTGGTGGTTCGGTGCCATCAAGTCAGTACCGACTCAGCAACCCTATGCACAACAGAATGAAACACTGCCCGGTCCTGTAGACTGGTTGTTGTTACATG
Organism: Chrysochloris asiatica; assembly: GCF_000296735.1. Taxonomy (NCBI): domain Eukaryota; kingdom Metazoa; phylum Chordata; class Mammalia; order Afrosoricida; family Chrysochloridae; genus Chrysochloris; species Chrysochloris asiatica. Next base: position 1,013,812 of record NW_006408804.1, read on the forward strand.
CCGAGGAGTCGGTTCAGACTCATAGTGACCCTGCATAGGGTTTCCAAGGCTGTAGATCTTTCTCTCGCACAACAGCTGGTAGTTTTGAGCTGCTGACCTTGCAGCTCGCAGTCCAATTCGTAACCACTGTGCTACCAGAGCTACAGATTAAAAAGAAATATGAAATCAGGGCTTAGTCAGATCCAGCCTTGTTTGTTTATTTGTTAAATAAATGTATTTCTAAGTTCAAACGGCTTTGCAATCTGGTATATTAACCCACAGTGCCACACCAGGACTCCTTATAGCTCAACTGAAATAACTTAAAAATATTGTCAGTTGATACCGTTTTAAAATCATTCTATTTAATTTAAATAGGGCTTTTTATTGTTACTTATTTTCCTACTTTTTTATTGCTTTTTCCCCACTGCATGTCCAAATTTTCTTCCCTGTTTCGTTTAGTCTTTTATCCTCTGCTCCCCTTAGGATATAATCCTCAGAAATTTGTTTTATTTTGTTTTTGCTAAGGTTAGAATTATCTGATTTATCTTCTGTTTACTATTAGAATTGCTTTATCTCTACTACCTCTGTCTCATTCATATATCACACATATATATTCATGTATTCCTCTTACCCTAGGCAAAGGTTAGTTACCATCCCTTTTCATAATTTACATGACATTGCTTTTATTTTCATATTCATTACTTTAAATGTTTTGAGTTCCTTAGATTGAAGTACTATAATATTTTACTCTTTGGTTTTTAGGTGACCTCAGTGTTTCTAGTGTGGAGGTATGCTTGTGGGGAAAAAGTTTATTCATATTCTGTTCTACCTTTAGAAATAATAAAATGAGTTTTGAATTCATTCTTTCACATTCATTTAAAACACATTTATTCTTAAAAATGTTTTTCAAATTCGTTATTCTCCTGTAGTTCATTTTGGGTCAACTATTTTTGTGTATTCTTTTATTTCTGGAAGCCACCTTAGAATTACTTAGGTGACTATGTGCTCACATTGTCATTAGTTTCAAATTTTCATAAAACTAATGACAGCACATAATAATGTACTAGGTAGAAAATACTAAGGAAATTTAGAATTCTGTTTGAAATTCTGCCAGTAGTTTATAGAAGTAGGGTAGGAACAGCACAGTACTTAGTAAATCTGTAGGCTATAGAAGTAGACTGCTGAAGTAAGAAATCTATCTGAAAGGGCAAGTGACCACTCATGGGAAAAAAGGTATAATTTTTTTCCCCCCTGAGAACTGGAGTTGAATAAAATTAAAAGTAATTTTAAATTGGTGAGATTACTAAATAAAAACTGAATAGGAGTATAGTGGGACTTTTGTTAGATTTTAATTGGTGAAATGTTACAAGAAGTTGACCTTATGTTCCAGGTTACCACTGTACCTTTCATAGAAACTAGTGTTTTGGTCTAAAATTATTGCTCTTTTTTTGTTTGTTAACATAGAAAACATGCAGTACCTCCTATATTAGAATGTAAAGGGAATATTCAGGTTTTTAAGAACAAAATTATGCTAGTATTATTTCATTAGATCATAATTTATTTTGTAGCAAATGGAGGTCAGAGGCAAATATTACATTAGTTTTTAAAAGTTATAGTTCGTGCTTGTCAAGTTGTCTCTGACTCATAGCAACCATCTGCACAACAGAATGAAAAACCACTAGGTCCTGAACCATTCTCAGAGATGGTGCTACGCTTGGTCCCATTGTTCCTGCCACTGTACTAATCCATTTCGTTGGTGGGGGGGTGGCGCCCTCTTTATTCTCTGTCCCTCCAATTTACCATACTTGATGTCCTTCTCCCAGGACTGGTCCTTCCTCATAATATATTCAAAGTACAAGAGATGATGTCTGGCCATCTTGGCTAGTAAGGATCATTCTGGTTAGACATCTTCCAACTTACATGTGTTTGTTCTGCCATTCCATGGTATCTTTAATATTCTTCTCCAACACCATAACTCAAATGCTTCAGTTCTTCTATGGTCTTCCTTATTCATTGTTCAACTGTCACATACTGAAGAGGCTATTAAAAATATCATGGCTTGGGTCAGACGTAAGCTTTTTTCATCTATTTTAAGAATTAAAAATTTTAGGGTTAATTCTATTTTTTTGTTTTAGGGTTCGGATGACTGTCTTGTGAAAATATGGGCAACAGATGATGGGAGATTGCTAGCTACTTTAAGAGGACATGCTGCTGAAATATCAGACATGGCTGTAAACTATGAGAATACTATGATAGCAGCTGGAAGTTGTGATAAAATGATTCGAGTCTGGTGTCTTCGCACATGTGCACCTCTAGCCGTTCTCCAGGGCCACAGTGCATCTATAACATCACTACAGGTAATTAAGCTTTAATCTCTGCCGTAAACTCATCTTTCGTTAAAATTTAAATCAGTTTTTAATGACTTTTATAATCCCATTGTATAAGGCTAATTAAAATTAAGAAAGGAATATTGCCAATTTCGTTATAAGTATGGAGCTTTGTATAACAGAAATTTGGTCAACTTGTATTTTCTAACTATGTTATTGTTCTAAAATTATGATAAAAATTTTATTATTTGGACTAGATCACTCTTGTAAAGGTTTATTTTCCCTTTCTGATTGTTTTTTCAGTTTTCACCCTTGTGCAGTGGCTCAAAGAGATATCTATCTTCTACTGGGGCAGATGGCACTATTTGTTTTTGGCTCTGGGATGCTGGAACCCTAAAAATAAAGTCAGTGACTACTTTTTTCATAAACAAGTATGATTAATTGTTAAGACTGCAAAAATTTAGAGTAGTTGACAATAAGGACTATTTTCTTTTTCTTATTGATTAAATTACTTATCTTTTTGTGTCTTCACTCATTATTATTGACCTCATTTTTATTTTTTCAATATTTTTTGTTTATTGAGAATATGTACAGTAAAACATACTGCAATTTAACAGTTTCTACATATATAATTCAGTGACATTGATTAAATTGTTTGAATTGTTCAACCATTCTCATCCTCCTGTTCTGAGTTTTTTTCTCCCCCATTAACATTAACTCATGGCGCCCTAAGTTTGCATCTTATCTAAAGTTGCTATTGTCAGTTTGATCCCTTATAAGTAGTTCTTATAAGAGCACAGTGCTAAGGCTGACAGATTTTACTAATTAAGCTGTCAACTAACATGTGGCTTTAAGATGTTGTTAGGGATATTTTAGTTTAAGGCTCAGGGTTAAAAGATTAATCAGGGGTACTTTTAGGGATTCATTCAGCTTCCATGACTCCAGAAAGTATAGATTCTGTGACAATTTGAAATTCTGTTAAGCATATCCTCCACTTTCATGGGGATTCTTTTATAGAGTCTTAGATCAAAACTATCAGTAATGGTAGCTGGACACGGTCCTTTATTTATATAGAATTTCATGGCAAAGAAGTTGGTTAGATGTTCATGGAGGCAATAAGCTACACATTTCATTTCATCTCCTCTTATGGCATACACTCCTTATTCTTTTGCTGCTCAAGGTAAGTAAAGATAAACTATTTTACTGACCCATTTTCATTTTGTTTTCTTTCATGCTTCAAATTTTCTTAGCATGTTTATTCACTTTTTTTTCCTAGCCATAGTGCTTTTCTTTAAATTGTCCTTGTCTTATTACCTTTCTTTTATATGCTGCAGTTTCCTCTCAATTCCTAAGTCTGCTTTTAGAATACCTTTAATTATTTTCTCTTAAGAATTCGTGAACTATAGATGTTATTTTAGATCTAGAGAAGCTTATTAGGAAAACAAATTCAGTTTCACCAAACTATATCAAGGTAAATAACTGTGCTCTCTTTCTCTAGCCCTCTTCCCCACAATACTCAACAAACCAAAACCCACTGTCAATAGAGTCAATTTTGATTCATCGCAACTTTGTATGGGGTTTCTGAGCTGTAAATCTTTTATGGTAGCAAAAAGTGTCATGTTTCTCCTGTGGAACAGCTGGTGTCATGCAGCTTAAGATTTGAAATGCCAACCTAAAGGCTAGTAGTCCAGTGCTTATTCTGTAGAACCAGCAGGACTCCTTGTTGCCTATTGGCACTTGTGCTTTAACATTTATGAACATTTTGATTTATTAAAATAAGTTGGCAGGATAATATCTTATTATTATGACATTAAGGCCAAGAAAAGGTAATGACTTCCGTATTGAAGAATGACAATGCCAGCGCTAGAACTTCTGTCCCCTGTTCCATGCTAGTATGTCTTGTTGAGTGCTGTCAAGTTGTTCCGATCAGCGATCCTGTGTAGGGTTTCCAAGGAGTGACTTGTGGGTTTGAACTGCTGACCTTGCAGTTAGTGACTTATTCTACAGCACCACACTCATTTAAACAAAACAAAACAAAAAAAGGTGCAATCCAATTGAATCCAACTCCTGACAACCTTATTTGTATAGGGTAGAACAGCACTCCATAAAGTTCTCATGGCTGTAGTCTTTTGGAAATAGATTGTCCTTTTCTTACCACAAATCTTGTGGATAATAGTTGAATGCTTAATCGATCGTGCCATATAAGGGATCCTTCGTACACCATATCTCCCCTCAGGTTGGGTATAGTGAGGAGCAGTGCTGTATTTGCCCATAGGCAGTCTGTGAAGGAAGAAAAGGTTCTCATTTTGGCTAGAACAGATGTTCCAGTAACTATCACTAACTTCTGTTTGTAAGTTACCAACTCTTAAGTTATTTCATAAAATAATTTATGTACATCTTGGTAATTTTAAAGCAGTGCAGACGATTGTTTCTAATGTGATATATGGTACTTAAGCTATATGTGTATGAATATTCTTAGAGAATGCTTCATATTGTAGGGAATTGGGGTCATGGCAGCTTGAGTAAGATAATAAAACAAGCTGTACTTTGAGTATTGTGATCAAATACATTTTGTATTCCTTCTGCACTTTTGCATTTTTCTATCTTATGTCTTAAAATGAAGAAAGCTATTGACCATCTTTAAATCAAGATAGGAACAAAATAGTTTCACATAATTAAACTCACCTTGTTTGAGCTTCTTGGATTACATTGCGAAGTACAATAATGTTTCATTTGTGTAGATCCTAGAGAAGTGAGTTAACTCCATATAAATGATTTTTTTCTTTGTAACAACCTTTTATGTAGAATCACCCATAAACCCAGTATGTTTTCAAGTGAATGTGTTTTTATATATGTAATTAGGGAAATATATAATTTTTAGCCTTCTGTATTTTTCGTAACATAGGCATTGTTATCATACCAAAAACCAAACCCACTGTAGCTAATTTGTTTCCAACTCGTAACAACCCTGTAGGACAGAGTAGAACTGCTCCATAAAGTTTCTAGTCTTGATGGCAGCAGATTACCACATCTTTGTCCCTCAGAGCAGCTGGCTCAAACCATGGACCTGTAGATTATTAGCTAAATGTTTAACCACTGCATCACCAGAGCTTCTAGTCTTAATCACAGCCATTTATATTAGTTGCATTATATTCCACTGAGGCATTACTCCATATTGTGCTAAGTGATTTTTCTATTTTTGGCATAAAATTTTGTTCTAGTTATTTATAAATATTTTAATTTTTTCATTAGAATTGTGTCTTAAAATGTTTTAAGCCATAGTTAGAAATAAAAATAAGGATAATTCCTACTTCACCTTAAAAATGGAATCCTATTTTTATTTATGTGTGGGGTTGGTCAGGATGTGGATTGTTACTATGTTTATTAGGCCTTAATTGACTCAACGGCAGTTAACAACAACAACAACAATTACTAAACAAAGGCAAAAACTGGACGGTGTTGCAGTGCTATTGTTTAATCTATTTGAGGGAGTGACTTTATCCATCGAATTACCTACATTTAATTGAAAGAATAAGTCTTTATCAGTAAATGATAGTAGTTTTAGAAAAATCTAAGCCTCCTAATAAATTTACTTCTATGTAGGGTATGTGTGTTGTAGGAACTACTGGACTGCGAACCACAAGGTCCACAGTTCGAGCCTGTTTGCTTCCTTCCAGAAGCAAGATGAGGCTTTTTGCTCCCATGAAGATTAATGCCTTTGAAGCCCTCCCCTATATACGTGGTTGCTATGAGTCAGAACTGACTCAACAGCACTAAACAATGTATGTGGTGGCAACTCCCACCAGTAAAGATAATGCTTCTTAGATAGGTAATTTGAGTAGCTTGGTGACTCGAAATCTCTGGGGGGGAAGAAGCTGTGTTGTCTTAAGCTCTTTTGTTGTTGTTAAGCACTGTTGTTACTGTTGGTGTCAGTTCTGACTCACAGCAAGGCTGTATAGGGTTTCCAAGGAGCAACTGGTAAGCTTGAATCACTGACCTTGCGGTTCAAACCAACTTGCAGTCCAGAGCATTAACCCACAGTGCTACATACACCACCACTCCATCCTAGGCATTAGTGAACTGAAATGGACTGGTATTGGCCATTTTGAATCTGACAATCATGTGGTTTACTATGCCAGGAATCACAGACTGAAGAGGAATGGTGTCTCAATTAAAATCAAAAAGAACATAAACTCTTTTAGATTGTTGTTGTTGTTGTTGTTGTTGTTATGTGCCATCGAGTCGGTTCCGACCCATAGCGACCCTGTATAGGGTTTCCGAGGGTGTAAATCTTTACGGGAGTAGAAAGCCTCATCTTTCTCCCGCGGAGCACCTGGTAGTTTCGAACCGCTGACCTTAAGGTTCGCAGCCCGATTCGTAACTACTACGCTACCAGAGCTCCATTGTTGTTAAAGGTAATTAATTCAGTTTCTACTGATAGCCACCCTGTATAGGGTTTCTTAGGAGTGCCTGGTGGCTTTTAACTGCCAGTCTTGTGGTTTGCAGTCCAGTACTTATCCTATTGTCAGAGATTCAGTAGCTGTGATCTTTCCGAAGTAGAATGCCAGGCATTTTTCCAAGGAGTCTTGGTAGGTTCAATTTTATGATTAGTAGCTTAAGTGTGTAACTATTTGTAACCCCCAGGGACACCAGGCAGAATGATTACAAATTTTTACTAAGCATTTAGTCTGCCATACTAGTTCCAGGCATCTTTACGTTTATTATTTAAGCTTTATAACGACTCCATGAGGAAGATACTATTATTAATTTAGGGCTGATGAGGAGAAAACTGTGTTGGAGCTAGGATTTGAAACAAAGTGTACACCATTAGATCACCCTGTTAACCACTGTGCCAAACGAAATATTTATTGATGAGCAATTTAGAACTGGCTGGAACTAATTAAAATATTACTGTTTTTGAGTGCTAGATATGTGCCAAGTACATCATCTGGATTAGACAGATTTAATTCTCTGAAATAAGGTAATGTTATTCCTGTTTTATAGATGAGAAGATCTGAGGTCCGGAAATGTTAACTTGCTTAAAGTCATACGTCTGATAAGCAGTAGAGCTGAGATTTGAACCCAGAGTCTAAGGCCCTAACTGAAAATATTTCCTCAGACTATTCATTTAAAAATAAATTATTGATGGCTGCTTATTTATTGGATTTTTCCCTTTTAAAAATACATATTTTTAAAATGCTGTCTGTGATTATTTGCATTTAGGTTGTACATTTCAGCTGAATGGTTAATTGGCACTTAAGAAGGGCAGATCTGCAAACGGTCTCTTAAAAGTGTTAAAGAGCAAAAGATGTCGCTTTGATGACTAAGGCTGTGCCTAACCCAAGCCATGGTTGGTTTGTTTTTTTAACCTCATATGCATGTGATTTAAAAAAAAAAAAAAAACGGGAACCCCCCCCCCCCCCCAAGTGAGATGGATTGACAGTACAAGCAACATTGGGCTTAAGTATTAACAATTGTGAGGATGGCACAGGTCCAGGCAGTGTTTCCTTCTGTTGTGCATAGAGTCACTATGAGTCAGAACCAACTTGACAGCATCTTACATCAATACCTGGTTTCTAGTTCATACACATAGTGGTTCATTCTAAGCAAAATGTGTTTCAAAATGTCAGCAGTCAGTGGACGGTTGCAGACAAATTCTCTGAGTAATACATGCTTAGTTTCCTTAAGATGCCTTCAAAAGCAAGGTCTAGTCAGAACAGCGACTTCTCAGGGGATCTGCTGGGACAGTTAAATTCAAGGCTATGCCTGAAGGTTATGGCAACTGTGTTTTAAGATTCCCAAGGGATTTGGTAAGATTCCCCCGCCCCCAGAGGACATAGAACGCTCTTGGGAGCTTATTAAAAAGAAACTTAAAGAACATTGAAAACTTCAGTGGTGAGATTAAGCCCAGAAAAAGTTGCACCATGGAAATTTTTTCCATCACAGCAATGTACTTGATCATTCTTAAATAGGAAGGGCTATCCTATTAGTTTCCTCCGGAAACCTTATCCCAGCCATTGTACAGCCCTGATTTTGCCCCTTAGGCTTTCTTTTTCTCAGAAGTTAACATTTGAAAGGAACACATGAGTCCCTCCATTATACATACCAAAACTAAGGTGTCTTTAGGAGGAAGGGTTAGAGAGATGGAAACACAGCCTTCAGAAGTGTATGGATATATCAATAATGTCACATTTTGATATATTTCTTTAATAAAGCTTTCTGTGATTTTATAACAATACTTTTTGTTTTATTCTCATATATGAATGATTTACCAAAAGTGTACAACTATTAATAAAAGTGGAGTCCTGGTGTGGCACTGTAGGATAATCACTGTATCTCAAGATAGGTTTGGACCCCAGGGTCTGTGTTTTAGACTCAACAGTCGCTCCTTAGAAAACCCTATACAGGTTATCAGAATATGTGAAGATTAAGAAAATTTGTTATAGTCATGTTTTAAAATACATATGCAAATTTATTAATACAAAAATTTAACAAATAACTTTCTTTTGCACTCTGTTGATAGGATAAGCTATTTGAGACCTCTGTTCTAGATGAATATACGAAGGGACTTCAGAAAATTAGTGGGAAAATTAAATGAAAAGATACTGGATTTTTTTTTTTTAACCGAACTTTGAAGTTTCCTTGTATAATTAAGAAATCAAAATTTTTTTCTTATAATCATCAAAAGATGAAAATTATGTTGTATACGTGTTTCCTATGGATTGTGAATGTATGCAGTGCATTAAGGTTTAAGACGCTAGATATTTTATATTTTTCTCACATTCTGCAACAAACTGGGTCAATGTGTTCATTAAGTAAAGCTTCTAAAACAATCACTGTACTTACCTGTATTGGATCTAGTTTAATGACAAATCTATGATATAATTTAATTTTCTTAATATTATTGATTGATGGAGTCTAGGTGTGATGCTGGATTGTTAACTACAAGGTTGGTGGTTCAAACCCACCTGTTGGACTTACTTTACTCAGGGTTTTTATGAGTCAGAAGTGAATCTTTGCCAGTTAATAACAACAGGAGCAATATGATTGATTGTAACAATAAGTATTCTAACTGTAATGTCAGCAGTTCAATTTCACCAGTCACTCCTTGGAATCCTGAATCCTATATAGGTTTGCTATGACTTGAATTAACTCTATGGCACTTTAACAGTAACAATTCTGCTATAAAAGTAATCTTAATATAGACAAGTGTTACATGAGTCAGATATTCTTAAGATTTTGACTCAGTTAAATGCTAGGTGTGACAGTGACTTTGGGACTGTTGTGTAAGCACGAGTTCCTACGAAATTTATATCTAGAATTTCCACAAGATCTGCTGATCATGACACAGTAATTTCTTACTTCTTTGTAGGAAGGAAGTCATCTGTTGTTACTTAATTATGTCTTAACAATTATTTTTTAAAACAATTTATTTCTGGCATTATTGGCTGAGGATATTTTTAATTGTTTATTTTTGTATTGTAGTCCAAGACCTGCAAAATTTACAGAACGCCCTCGGCCTGGAGTTCAAATGATCTGTTCATCTTTTAGTGCTGGTATGGTATTTTCCCCTAATTTTTTAGTTACAGTTTTGTATTAGAAAATTTAAGTGGAATCGATAAAATGTTGGGGCATATGTATTACTTCATTAAAAATCATTATTATAGAGTGATCATAAATTAATTTAGAAATATTTGAAAGTCATAGAGTTCAGTTTATAATTTCACAACTAAATTGTAAGCAAGAATACAGTAGTTTTAAGATTGACTCCATTAGAAAGAAAAAGTCTATGAATAGATGATTTTGTGAAAGAAATACATTAAAAAATTTGCTTATATTTCTATGGATTTTGGATATATCCCATAGCTAAATAAAATAAATTTAATTGATATTTGTACCTTTTAGTTAATGTGCTATAGTTTTTTTAATGTTCCTTTTTTTATATATAAAAGGAGGTATTGAGTCATATAAATTCTATTTATGTTGTAAAGTTTATGAAGCAGAATTCTGAATATGCATTAGGGTCTTTTCATTATTTTATTTGGTTTCCTAAACTAACAATGACCTAGTAATCTGAAGTGAATTGACAAAGTAAAATGAAGCATGAGGAACAGATTAATACTGTTTCTAGTACCTGTTCTTTTTACCTTTATTCCTACTTTTACTTTTTCTATTCATTATATAACTGTGTACAGTAGTATTCCTTAGGATGAGTGATAGTGTATTGATGAAGTGGCTGTATTTGTCTTAGCTTAATATTCAAACAGCTTCTGTTTCTGATGTCTAGATTCCCAGTGCTACTGACATGAGTTTTTCTTGTAGTAAAAATGTAAGTGTAGGCACTGTATGTTTGTATAAAGTATTCTGAATTTGTTCTCTTAGATTCTTTTAAGTGTTCAATAGGTAAAAGTACTTGAATATTCAGTTATATATAAGAACTGGTTTTCAACATGATGGGAGAGTTGATCATCAGAAGTAAATTGTATATAAAAATAATTACAATACTAAATAAAATGGTTGTGCTACTAGGCAGTGTCCAAGAATTCAGAGAAGAGAACCCTCTCATTAGATTAGAAACATTGTAATGAATATACAGTGGGTGTTGGACTTTAAAATTTGGATAGAATTTTGACAAATAGGAGAGAGGGATTTTAGCAGGATGAAAAAATGTTTTCTAGTAAGTATGTTTGATAATTTTAACATGCTAAGATTATATAATCCCTTACTGAATTTACTTTTAGAGCAAAACTATACTTATGTAAATAGTGAAAAATTCATTTTTTGTCAGAGCTATATTGTCAGCCCTGGGGAGGTACTGTAGGATAAATGCATAACTGCAAGGTCTGTTTGAACCACAGGGTCAGCAGTTCAAACTCACCATCTGTTCCTTATAACCCTATACACAGGGTCCCTATGAATTAGAATCTACTCAACAGCACTTAACAATAACAGCAACATATATTGACAAGTATCTTTCTTAAATTCAAACTAAATGTATTTTAAAATACATGAATAATTTTCTAGTGAAATACTAATTGTCCAATATTTATTGTGCGATATTGCTTGCAATTTATGTTCTAACTTATTTTGATTTTGATATTATGTTTTAGTTATAAATCTAAGCTGTTATTTTTCGTAGGTGGAATGTTTCTGGCCACAGGAAGCACAGATCATATTATTAGGGTTTATTTTTTTGGATCTGGACAGCCAGAGAAAATATCAGAATTGGAGTTTCATACTGTAAGTATTGGTGGAAATGATTAGATGAGTATAATTTATGAGTTTGAAAGTTTATATTCAGTATCCCGTTTTGTTTATCTGTTTATATATAGGACAAAGTTGACAGTATCCAGTTTTCCAACACTAGTAACAGGTAAAAAAAATTATTTGTATTTGTCAAATTTGATCCCAGTTTAAAACTTACTGAAATAAAGATAATTTTAATGATAATCAGATTTTAGTGTTTTATAGAAATAACCACCTAAAATAAAGATCCTGAATAATAACTATAATCTTGAAAACAAACAAAAAGCACTCAACCATGTTGATGTTGATTCTGACACATAAACAGCTACTGTATATTTCTTATACTTATTATGTCGAGGAACTTTTGATGGAGATTGGAAATTTGTCACAGTGTAATATTTGAGGAAGAACTGTGGGTTGATGGTAAACTTAAATGATATTCTATAAATTTTCCCATGTTCTTGTATTCAAAGGAAATTAAACTTAATTTCTAAACAACTGATGCTGAGCAAATGAAATTTTTAATATTGAAAAGAAAACCAATATTCATTGAAACGATCAATTCTATTTCTAAGGTAGTAAATTGTGGGCTTGTATCACTTTTGTATGTTATTTTTGAGACCTAATGTAAACATTAGAAAATTTGAATATAAAGATTTTAAAGCCCATAAAATGTCAGAAGTTCTTAAATTTGCTGAGAATATCTGATAGATGTCTCTATTTTATCACATTGCTGAATGAATTAAGATGAATGCTGTCTTTTAATATTTTTTAAAATAGAACTCTGAAAGTTTTTTTTTTTAAGAAATAAAGCTTTCTCACCCATTCTTGATCGACCTCTTGTTCATACAGATTTGTAAGTGGGAGTCGTGATGGGACAGCTCGAATTTGGCAGTTCAAACGAAGAGAATGGAAGAGCATTTTGTTGGATATGACAACTCGTCCAGCAGGGTAAGAGATCAAGTTTGAAATATTACGTAGATCATTTAGAGTATGCTGTGTGGTACTATAGGATAAGAACTCAATCGTAAGATTGGTTTGAGCATTAAGCTTGGCAGTTCAAGCTCCTCAGAAGCTCTATACAGAGTTGCTACAGTTGGAACTGACTAGATGGCACTTAACAACAACAACAACAGTGTATTACAGGTTGGAGTGATTCACAGCATATAAAATGATATACTGTAAACCATGTTAAGGTTTTTGCAATAACTTGAGGCCCTTTTGGAAATTGTCCTGAAATTATTTTCATTAATGCTTTTTTTTTTAAGTTTGATATTGTTGAGGGGATGATAGTGGTAAGAATAAAGTTGTACTATTCAGAAACCAAAATATATGTTTCATGTAACAGAGCTATATGATATGGTGTATCCAGTGGTTTTCTCCAGCCAAGAGAGATTATATTTGGTTTTAGTGTTTCATCATTTTTATCTACCAGTATTTGCAGTTAGTAGGAGCATAGGTGGCTTTGCAGGATTAGCACTAGACCACTAACCACAAGGTCAACAGTTCAAATCCACCAGAGATTTTTGCTCCTGTAAAGTTTTACAGCCTTAGCCATCCTATACAGAAATGCTATGAGTAGTAATCAACTCAAAGATACCTAATGACAACAAGTCTCAGATAAATGGGAGAGTAGCAGAGAGGCATCACTGTAATAATAAAGGGTAAAAAGTAAGTAACATGACAGTTCCTGGATCTGTATAGTTTTATCGCAGTGATATTTTCCCAAGGTCATATGTCACTAATAGCCTAGGAGAGCTGGAATATCTTGGATTTGCTGACTCAGTTCAGTGAGTTTTACCATCATTCTGTGTTGATTTGAACTATTCTCAAATTATTGCAAAGTGATAGTAATTCATACTTCTTGTTGTTATTAAATGCTGTGGAGTCAGTTCCAACTCATAGTGACTCTGTGTAGAGGGTTTCCAAGGAGCTCCTGGCGAGTTTGAACTACTTGCCTTGTGGTTCAAACTGACCTGTGGTCGAGTGCTTATCCTTCATTTAGCACACTAGCATGAAAAGTGTACACGAAACATTGGACTGCTTAACTAGTCACAAGACTGCCTGTTCGTACCCACCAGCTGCTCCTTGGAAATTGTATACTGGGCCACTGTGAGTCTGCGTTGACTTAGTGCCATGTAACAACAACAACATAATTGCATTTAGAATTTTATCCTATCAGTATTTTAATAATGCAAATATAAAATGTTGACTCTGTCACTTTCAGACAAAACCTTCAAGGAGTAGAAGATAAAATTACAAAAATGAAAGTAACTATGGTAGCCTGGGATCGACATGATAATACAGTAATAACTGCAGTTAATAACATGACTCTGAAAGTTTGGAATTCTTACACTGGTCAACTAATTCATGTCCTAATGGTAAGAAAAAAAGACTAAGTTTTGTTTGCTATAATAGAAGTTGTCAAACAGAATATTCTCATTGAAGATTTAAGTCTTTCATGTTAGTTAAAAACTTTCCTTTGTAAGTGTCCTTTGTTGGGTGGTTAACCAGGTTTTGCTGGAGAATGATAAAAATCTTAAAAATGCAACTATAAACAGGTTTGATCAGTAATACTTTTGTGTTTCACTAATTGGTAACAAAGTGATAGTAGCTCAGTTTCATTCCTGTTTTCATATAAATAAATTTGGAGTATTTTGCTACCTTAATAATTCTTTAAACTCATTATCTGCAAATGTTCTTGCATTGTTCTATTGTTTTTTTCTTTTGATTTATTTGTAATCATTTGAAACTTCAAAAATATTTCAGGGTCATGAAGATGAAGTATTTGTTCTTGAACCGCATCCATTTGATCCTAGAGTTCTCTTTTCTGCTGGTCATGATGGAAACGTGATTGTGTGGGATCTGGCAAGAGGAGTCAAAATACGATCTTATTTCAATATGGTAATTATTAGAATTTTTGACTTAAAGTTTATGGTAATTATTAGAATTTTTTACTTAAAGTTAAAAGATTGGAGAAGTCTTGAAACAGGAACTCATGTCACAAAGGAAATCCATTAATGAAATTATACATTAATTTGGCTTCAAATTTCTACCAACATAGATGAATTTCACACCTTTGTTAAGATGCTAAGTTGAAAGAAAATTATTTATATTATTATGTATGCATATTGTCATAACTGGTTTATTTCTTTTATAGTTTAATAGTAGAACTTAGTTGAGAAATTTGCAAGTATGATGATACACTGAAAAGAAATATGTTTATTGCTGTTATACAGGCAGTTCCCAGATCATTAACAAAATCTGTTCCTAAGTATATCTAAGTCAAATTTGTATGTATGTCTAAACAGTTAGGTATAGTTCCATATCTAACATCAGAGAAACGATTGTCTTCACATATAGTATATGTTGTTGCTAAGTACCATTGAGTTGATTCTGACCCATAGCGACCCTGTATAGGGTTTCCAAGGAACAGCTGGTGAGCTTGAACCTCCGACCTTGCAGTTCATACTGCTTTGCAGTCTGGCGCATTAGCCCATAGCCTCCATGTATATAGTGTACCTTATTATGTATAAAAGAGTCTTGGTGTGTTGCTTAAGACAAGCACTGGACTGCTAACTGTAAGGTCGACGGTTCAAACCCATCAGCTTCTCGTCAGAAACTCTGTGCAGAGATACAACAATGGTGCATAAGAAAAGTTAAACACTTGGATATGCTCAAGCATGTCCTTTTAAATAAATATTTGAAGAAAACAAGAAAAACTTTGCGCTAGTTTGACATATTCAGATGTTTTTTAAAACCAATTATAGAAACGATTAGTAATTTATCACACACAAAAAACACCCATTAATTGTGTGGTCTGATTCATTTTATAAAGATAATTTCTTTCACAGAATAGTTACTGTGAAATATGATTTATGTAAATAACAAACTAATACTAAGGTTGGTTTATAATATAGAAGCTTTTAAAAGTTTGTGGTAAAATTCTAATTCCATTTTTTTCCACAGACTTCTTGACACTTCCTTTTACAGTTGGTTTTCACTTAGTAAATAAAAGATATTAATGAAGGAACTTAGTTTAGTTTTCTTTGTGGATATGCTTTAGTGTATGTAATGTAAGCAATAATAAAGTTAGTCAAATTCTTACTTTTCCTTATAGACAATGTCAATTAGTTGAAGGACAATTGTTAGTGATGGATTTCCTTTGTGATTGTGTGTTTATAAGAAATTTTTTTTAAACAAGTACACATCTTTAATTTAGGTAAAGAATTTCTTTAAAGCTATTTCCATCAGTATGATGTTGATTTGTTTCTTTATGCAACCCCTCTGTTGAATAAGGAAATTAGTCTTAGGCTGTCTTTAACTTCAAATGGCAACTAGCAACCACATAAACATATACATGTGCACACTATATGTTTATTGGTGACTTTACATGATAATTTCACGTTATTAAAAGATATTGGTGAATTGGTAGAGTAGAAGAAAATTTTTCTCTAATGATTTTAGCACAGTTTTCACCTTTTAATTATAATTTAATTATACTACATCAGGTAAGTTGGTTACACTAATTTTCTACCTTTTAAGTAGATTAAAAAAACATATATATCTCTTCTAGAGATTTAAGTCAGTCCTTATGTGGTACTGTAGGATAAGCACTGCACTGGTAATCACAAGTTCAACAGTTCAAACCACCTAGCTGTTCTTGGAAACTGTATCCAGTGTTGCACTTAACAGCATCAGAGATTTAAGTGATTTGACCTTGGACGATTATAAATCAGTGATGTAACCAAGAGGAGAATAATACTAGACTGTGGGAAAAGCAAAGCACAAACTTGAAAGGATTAAAATATATATCCTGCTTTTAAACAAAAACTTGGTTATTCATCATGTTAAAATTAGACACACCTTATAATTCTTGGCTTCTAAAATGCTTTCATATGTATTATCTCATTTAGGGCTCAGGAAAACCTTGTAATATAATTAGGTTTGATTATATTATCCCTGGTTTTATGAATGAACAGACTATACATTGAAGAGATGAAGTGCTTTGACCAGGTTTGCCTAGGCCATGTAACTATTAAAAGGCCATTTGGAGTCCAATTCATGTTTTATTTTATCAGTTTCTGATCTTCTCTTTGCTAAATTTAGTCATTCTTGTGTTTGGTATGTCCGGGGGGAAATATTATGAGTTCTTCAGTGGATCTTCTGAGATGTTATTCTTCACCTTGATGATTTTTTTTATACCTGTCTCTTAATTTACATATTATCTAAGTTTCCTACTTCTTTTCATTCTTTGCTCTTTTGTTCATGTCATTGCTTATTTTATCTGTGGGGAGATTAAAAGTGCAATATCCAGCACTTCTTTTTAAGAAAATCAAGATGAACAGTGTGTGTTTTCATTGTCCACTATCGTGAATGTTGGACTTTTTGACTAGTTATAGCTATTTGGCTATGGGTAGAAAAATCAATGATTTCTGAGTGACAAACATGCCATAAAAGTTGATCAAGCATAAACTCAATCCTTGATGTTAAATTGTCCAGGTAATTACAAGTTCAGTTTAGTAGATACTTTTCAAGGACCACGTGGAAAGTTTAGTTATTTCATGTTCTGGGGATGTATAATTCTATAAGTATATTCTTAGATCAGAAATGGTAAAATTTTGATGAAGAATTATTAAGATCAAATGATACTTTCTTGAATTTTAAAGCTAAAGTTTGTAACATGAATAAATAAATTCACCATTATACATACGGCCAGAAAATAATGTAATTTTAGGAGTAAACATTTTACTTACAGGTTTGTTTTTTTTTCTTTTTTTTTAAGTATAAGTTGGTATTAGTACTTTAATTTGGTCCCTTGATATTTAACTGAATTTTCTACTTGAAACTTAAAATAACTATATAAAAGCTAATGAAAATCAAGCAAGAAATAATATATTACTTGTATTGGGCATCATTTTACTATATCGGGATCACCTACTTATAGACATTAATAAAACTATTTTGAAATTTTAAAAATTACCAAAAATTCCATGTTACAAAGCCTTTCAAGTGTAAGACTGAATTTCTAAATGTCCATGTTTCTTATACAGTAATTATATTTCAATAAATTTTACGCGTTTGGGTTATAATATAAGTAATTTATTATTATTATTTTTTTGTATTGTACTGATCTTTAGCATTTAGATAACTGTCCTCCACCCCATCAAGCCATGATGTTAATATTCTTTTAATACTTTGTTTTAGGACCACCTTTAAAAAGATTTAAAAGTTTGTCATTAGGGACTGAGATAAAGGATATTTAGTTTCTTTGTATGCTTAGATAATCATCTCATTTACTTCATTTTAAAAAATATTAGAGATGGATTCTCGATGATTTGCCTATGGTACTGTCCATAAAAAGTGATGTGGTTATTTTCTATATTTGTAGCTGCCCTCCAGCTACAAACTTTGAGTGATTAAAAGCAGTTAGGTATAGGCACTGAGTTTGACAGGTAAGGTGAGGTTTTAAAAGAAATGAACATAAGACATCCTGTGGAATACGCAATACATGTTCCTTGCACTCCTCCCTTTCTTACCCCCTACATACACATGCATCTTTAACTAAAAATAATTTTTAATAATAATTTGAAAGTGTTTGTTGGAAAAGCATAGCATAACATGGGAATTAAGTTTTTCTGGTTTTTTTTTTTTGTTTTTTTTTTAATGGACCAGGGAGAATAAAGGAATAAAGAGAATGTTGTAGAGAGGATTATGAACACATAATACTTTAATTTTTTTAAAAACCAAAATTCCAGGCCTTAAGCTCTTCTTTTCTGAGTTTTCCCAAAAATTTTCCCAGTTATTTATTCATATTTCAGCTCAATTGTCCTTATATAACTTGAATATTTGTGGCAAAAATAGAGTATACTTGGCTTTATTTTTGAAGGTAGGTAGTAAAAGGAACAGTACAAGTCAGTCAATTAAATCTTAACCAACTTACATTTTTGTCTTTGATAATTCCAGTATATAAATAATAATGTAACTTTGTTTTGATGAGCACTTTTCCAGACTCAAGTATAAAAATCTGAACTATTAAATGCTTGAAGAGACATAAATTATTGCCAGGCATAACTAAAAATAGGTGCAGACTCTGAACTGAAGCTCAAGGATTTCCTAAAACTCCCATTTCTCTTGACATAGGCAAATTTAGACATTTACTATAACTGTTTCTCAATACAGAGTTGTTTTATAGCCTTTTTTTCCCCGTTAAATTATCATGGAACAATTAAGTTTTTCTTTCTTTTTTTTTTTTTTAACACATTTTAACTCAGAATATAAAACTAATTTTGACAAAATTATGAAAGGAAACTTCCAATTTCTTAGTACTGAGTCGTTTGAACATTTAGATAGTAAATAAAAGATATTTGGAATGGCATTTGTTGACTCCATCTTATTAGGTTTCCTTATATCTCTTGCATTTTTCTCTGTCTCGCTATCTTTTTTTCTCTATATAGCTATAGCTGTTTTTATAACTATTTCTATCTCTGTGTCTAATTCTGTCATTATATCCAAAGTGTCTGCTTTTGATTTTGAGTACTGCAATATGTCTTTTGTTAGAAAGGGGTTTTTACTGAATTGAATTTTGCTTTACTTTTGTTGTTTCATGAGTGAATTCCAAGTAAACAATTTTTATTTAATTAAATTTTACTTATTTTTTTAATTGTTCTCCTAACCTTTCTTTTACTTAAGAGATGTTTAAAAAATGTTCCAGTGTCCACTAATCCAGAAAAATGTATTTCTCCTTGCAACGTTCTAAACAAGCAGAGGCCGCCAATCACCATTCAGAATTTTTGCATATGTATACTTCTTCTGACATTAACATGTTCTCAGTATGACCTTTACTTTAGCATTAGATGCTTGTATCTAGGGAAAGGAAAAAAAGAAGCACATAATACGTATATCTCATAATATGTTATCTCTTATGAATCATGATTTCAGTAGTTTATTCTAATCTTTAATTATATATAACAATAACAAGATATATTGTTATATATCCACACTGTATATTAAAAAGGCTTCTGATCCTTGTCTTATCTCAAATTCTGTAGGTAAGGAATTACTTTCAGTCTTCTGATTATAAACTTAGTTTTGTCCCACTGTCAGGTTTCTGGGGTGTTTTATATCCTAGCTATCTCTTTCTTATCTTTATTTACGTACTTAAAATTTGTTGCCATGAATGAGTTTTGTTTCTCTAGCTTGTTCATACTGTATTGTATTTGGTGAGTTACTTTTACATAGTAATATTCTGGTATGTCTGTGACCCATTATTACAAGGGTATTTGAGATTTGATATAAAAGGCTGTAAAACTATGTAGAATGTAACCATATCAGGTGAACAAGTTTTTACTAGTAAATATTTTAATGCTCATTTTATGCATGCACGCACAAAATATGTGGGAGTCCACGAAAGAATAAAACAAGATAAAGAAATTTATCATAAATAAGACAAATAGTCTGGAATGGTATGCTGACAAGTGAGAAAACACAATTGCTATAATACGTCTACTTATGTAGCGATCATTTCAGGGGAGTGGTCACAGAAGGATCATAGTGTATGTAGGAAATTTGTCTGAATTGAGTCGATTCTGACTCCTAGTGATCCTGCACAGGGTTTCTGAGGCTGTAAACCTTTACGGGTACAGAAATCCTCATCTTTATCCCACAGAATGCCTGGTAGTTTTGAACTGCCGACCTGAGGTTAGCAGCTTGATTTGTAACTGCTATGCTACCAGAGCTCCTTTTGAAACTGGATAGTTGAGAAAACTAATAAGGGGAAATCATACATAAAAACTGTAAGGGTGGATAGGAAACATGTGAAGGGGGATAAAAATACTAAAGGAGTTGATGTTACCTGACTCAGCTTTTGGGTATGGAGAGTAATAGGGGAGAATTTAGTAAACATGTTCAGTAAGCCTAGGTAAACTTAATTTGATTAGTATTAGTGGAATTATGAAAGATAATAAGCGTCTTTCAATTTTTTTTTTAAATAGAGATCTTAAAGAGGGCTCCTGACAACTGAATGAGTTAACAAAAAGTTAATAAATTTGAAGATGTATTATTTATTTTGGTTATTTTTTCTTTTAGGATGAAACTAGAGCTAAGTCTTCAAATTTACTTAGTATAATAAAAAGAGTCATTCTAACTTCAGGTAGTAACTTTGGTCAACTGGTTTTTTGTTGTTGTTGTTACTGTTGTTAATCAAGCCATGTACAACAGTTCTTTTATATAAAAGTTTTTATCCTGCCACCACATAATTTAAATCTTGTTGTTAAGTGCTGTCAAGTCAGTTCCAACTCATCATAACCCTGTATAGAATTTCAAAGGAGCAGCTGGTGGATTTAAACTGCCAACCTTTCGGTTTGCATTCTAGTGCTGATCCTTTAGCACCACACGATGAGTCCCTAATTTATATGTTGCTATTGTTAAGTGCCATCGAGTTGATTATGCCCATAGCGACCCTATATGTTGTTGTTGTTGTTGTTAAGTGCCATCAAGTTGGGATCTGACTCATAGCGACCCTATACAGGGTTTCCAAGGAGCAGCTGGTGAGTTAGAACTGCTGGCCTTAACAGCCCACACCAACGTTGCAGTTTATTGCACTAACCGGCAATGCCACACCAGAAGTCCAGCAACCCTATATAGCTAACTTTAATTCATCTGTAATATCACCATAGTTAAAGATACTTTCAAAATTAAACATTAAGGCATAAATTTCTAAAGTAATTTGTATGTGTATAACGTCTATTAAGATATTTTAAACCTGAAAATATTTTGTACATTAATAATTTTCCCCCATGTTAAAAAAAAAACAACCTCAAAGTGCTATCTAGTTGATTCAGACACATAGTGACCTTGTAGGATAAAGTAGAACTGCCCCATAGGGTTTCCAAGGTGATAAATCATTACTAAAAAAAAAACTGCCTCATTCAAATCCTGGAAACCTGCAATTAAAACTACCCACCTTTGAGTTAGCTGCCTGGTGCATAACGTACTGCACTACGTGGGCGCCTTTCCCCCATGTTAGTAAATTCTATTCTACATAGAATCTTTCTACATAGACAGAATGTTCAAAGAATAATTCTTAGCATAAATTCACCTTTGTAACTCTTATTATTTGGTATGTGGATCTAACTTTTAAAAAAATGACTAGGATATTTTAAAGAATTTATAGTTATAATATTTGGGAGCATATCAAGGAGCTCTGGTATTGTAGTGGTTACGAGTTGGGCTACTAATCTTAGGGTCAGCAGTTCAAAACTACCAGCGGTTCTATGGGAGAAAGATGAGGCTTTCTGCTCCTGTAAAGATTTACCATCTCGGGAACCCTATACAGGGTCGCTGTGAGTTGGAACTGACTCCAAGGCATACTGCCACCACCATTATAGGAAAAATTATCTCTGTTAATCGAAAGTATATTTTAAAAATGAATAAGGCAAAAAAATGCTCCTTTTCATAGAATCGAAATAAATTTTTAAGAGTCTGCCTCAGAAAGTCCATATTTTTCATCTTCTTGGTTTGTGTTGACATCTTGCAAAAGTACACATCTGTCAAAATGTTCTCATGATTGAGAATTTAGACCCCATAGTTTTAATCTACATGCTAGTGCTTTTAATATACCTCATTCCAGATTTGTCCAATTCTTCCAACAAGCCTTCTAGAATATCCTATGATTGAATTTTAGGACTGGGGAGGATTGGTTATCTCCATCATTCCAGAGATTAGGTGATTTGGCTATTGGAAGAGGGGGAGGGGTCTTTTAGGTCTTAGACTTTATTCCTTAGTCTCCCTTAGTCGTCTTTCACAAAACTTGCTATAATATTGTACAAGGGAGTTTCAGAAAGGTCATGGAAATTTTTTATTGTCTTTCAATTCCATTATTCTGTAAACTTTTTGAAGCCTTGTATAATACCCTGCTTTGAAAAAAGACACTTGTTGTTAATTACGTGCTGTGGAGCCTGTTCCGGCTCATAGCAACCCTGTACAGGGTGTCCGAGGCTGCAAATTTTTATGGGAGCAGAAAGCCTCGTCTTTTATCACCATCTGAGCACTTAAAATTTTGAGTGCTGAATATTTTTTGAGTATAAATTTCTAAACTTTTGGTAATATTTCTCGTATTTTTTAGTCAATATGAAAATTTTCTTATAAAGTCTGATCCTCATCTCGTTAAGAAACCAAAATTATAATCACTGCTTTTATTTTTCTATTTCCTTTTGAACTTCTATTCTTACAATCCTTGGTAAATACTATCGCATGGATTATCTCCTTATTGTTATTTATATGTTTGGAGTCCTGATGTGATGTTGTAGGATAATAAGCACTGAACTACAAGGTCTGTTTGAACTGCAAGATGTGGGGTGTTTACTCAAGAGGGGTCGCTATGAATCACAAATGACTCAGTGGCACTTATGAACAATATCATGAGTTTCATTATGAGGTCTTTATTTAGATACTTAACAGTTATTCATCAGGTCATCAATTCAAACCCTGCAGCTGCTTTGCAGGAGAAGGATGAGCCTTTCTGCTCTTTTAAAGATTTACAGCCTCAGAAACCCTATACAGGGTCACTGAATCAGAATCTACTAGGTGGGACTGAGTTTGGTATACCCAAATACAGTTATTTTTACGCAACATGTCCCTTCTATCCTTTTTGACCCCTTTTGTCCTCTTACCTTCAAGGAAGGATTTTTGTAAGCTGCTATGCACCACTTCCACCACCACATGCCATTTATATTTTCATATGTTGCTGTAAAAATAAAATTAGCATAACACATTTAAAAAATACCTTTGAGGAAAGGGAGCCCTTGGGAAACAAAGGTGTGCTAGTTGCATGAAAATAGGATAAAGTATTGTAAGCTTATTTGAATTTTGTTATACTAGAGTAACAATTTATCTAAAATTCACTATTTTGAAGATTTGTCATCATTGGTCTCTTTGTTTGTAATTGTACTATGAGCCCTGGTGTGTTACTTGTCATAGGATAAGTCCTGGATTTGTAACCGCCAGGTATGTGCTTCAAACCCACCAGTGACTCTAAGAAAACCCTAAACTGGGTTGCTGAGTCAGAACTGTCTTGACGCTACACAACAATTTTACTACAGTGTGCACTAAATACTAGCTAAGCTGTATTTTATTAAGTGCCATCGAGTCAGTTCTGGTTCATCGACTCTGTATGGGGCTTCCAATTCTATAGCACTACACCAGAACTCCAGCATAAGTCAGATTTGTTGTTACGTGTGATTGAGTCGATTCCGACCCATAGCAACCCTATATAGGGTTTCCTAGGAGCAGCTGATGAGCTTGAACTGCCAACCTTGCAGTTCAGACGGCTTTGCAGTCTGGCTCATTAACCCACAGCGCCATACCAGGGCTCCATAAGTTAGATGATGTTGTTAAGTGCCATCGAGTCATTTCCAACACATAGTGACACTGAATAGGGTTTCCGAGGAGCAACTGGTTGAACTTGAACCTTGTAGTTCAAATGGCTTTGAAGTCTGGTGCATTAACCCACAGCTCCACACCTGACTCATTTCTCTTGTTAAGCAAGATACTTAATTTTATGATAGACACATACACCTTTAATATTGATAGATGATAATTTCTTCCTTTTGATTTTTTTAAGAGCCACTTAATTTACTTTCTAGCTAAACCACACATATATTCATATTGTAGCTTCATTATTAAATTTTTCTATTAAGAATTCTCACTTATATTACTTTGTTCTTGGTTTAAAACGGTAAAATCATTTTCAAAGATAAATGTTTTAAGTATTTTGGGCAGAGAGGCTGGGAGGCTGACATAGTTAATAATAGCATAAATCAGAAACACCGCTAGGATATATTTAGTTATATTGGGAAAATAAAATATTCAGCTACTTTTTATCAGCTGTTTAGAAAGCCTAGCGTCCAGTTTATAGTTAATTGGTTTTATTTGTGGAGTCATTACTAAATATAAACATAACATTTTAATTTATAAGGTTAAAAGGTACCTTTTCTATTTAGTTCATAAGTAAAGTAAAGTTTTTAAATGGTTTCTTTAATGAATAATGACTCATCCAAATAATGTAATTTTCCTTTTTCTAAAATTATTGAAATGCACTTGTATTTTCAACATAGAAAAGTCAGTGTGACATTGAACAGTTAGGAATTATACCATCCTATCATACTCAGTTTGAACCGCAGTTTGGCAGTTAACCAGCAACTCATTGGAAACTCTATGCAGGGTTGCTCTGAGTGGGAACCAGTTTGACAGCACTTAATAATAACAGTAACAGTATTCACAATGGGGAGTGTATTATATAGGATTCACAGTGATCTTAAGTAATTCCTTACTTTTTTTTCTCAAATTTTATACTTTTAATTCTTCCAAGCGTTACTTTATAGATAGATCTTCCATTAAATGTTAATGTGAGGAAATTGGTAGCTTTCAGAGGAGCTCTGGTAACCTGATGGTTTATAAGTTGAACTGCTAACCAGAATGTCAGTAGTAAAATTTCCCAGCTGCTCCGTGGGAGAAGGATGAGGCTTTCTGCTGTAGTAAAGGTTTGCATCCTCTGAGACCATATACAAAGTTGTGATGAGTTGGAACCAGCTCCATGGCACATAACCCACCACCACACAAGAAAAGGGTTGATTAAATTAGGGCCCCTCTTCCCTTCCAAGAGAGAAGAAATAATTTATAAGATACCATGCGTATGAATATCAAAATTTCTGTTGGTATCACTGAGTTGAAGTTCTTTCTCATCTCTTTGTCTGTTGTACATACTATGCACCTAGAATTGTAAATTTGGACTTGCTTTACAGTGCTGGTAGCACTTACTAAAATAGATGTGTAAAGTAGTTGCTTTTTGGTTTCTGCCTTCTCTGCTCTGAAATGTTCCATGTGGCCAGAACAGTTTCCATTCTTTGATCTTGAGTTTTTGATGTAAAGGTTTATTTAAGGTAGAATTTGTTCATATCCATACTTATTTGCAACAGCATATTAGTTAATGTTTTTCTTTTTGTATGGAGAACGTTGAAATAAGGGACTTTTGAATCCTGAAGTTTCTGCTTGTAGTCTTTGATGTTTGGCAAATACCAAGATGTATGCCAGCTAATTTCCTTATGTTAATCTGGAGAAAAAGTCCTGTTCTTTCTCAATTTTCATAGTTTTAAAGTTGACTTAGTATTAGTTACCTTCTGTTATCTTACCACCCTCCATCTTTCTTTACCTACAAGAAATAATCCTGTTTGATTTACAATTAATATTTTCTTTTATGGTAAATTTTTGTAAGGTATTAAAATTCTTCAATATTAGATTTTAAGGAAAGTTATTTCTTTTCCATTATTAACACTATCCAATAATAAGCACTAGTATGTACATTTCTTCTTTTTAATGAGCCTGAGAATATGCTAATAGTCTTTTTGAGGCAACTCCACTTGTTGTATTGTGTTGTTATATTAACTTCCTGAGCAGAACCCTTGTTTTTAGAGTGATGCTTCTCTCTTGGTTAATATCTAAATCTTCTTTGAGAAATCTGCATTTTCTTCTAATTTTAACTTCATTTTTGTATTTATTGAACTGTGTTTTCTTCCTTATGCAACATTTTTAATATTGAACAAAGAAAATTAACACTTCTCTCTTTTCAAAGCCTTCTAGTAAAACTCAGTTTGTTCTAGATCAGTGGATACCGGAACAGAGAGGAGGTATTTCTTACCTGATAATGTGTGTGTGTTCCGATTCTGCTAATCCAGAAATCCAATTCCATTTGTTGGAAATCATCCTTAGATGTTAAAATTCAGTCCCTAGATGTGCTTTAGATAGGGTAGAATTTTTACCTCTTTCAGAACACTGCTAAAGAAGTTTTCAACTGGAACATAGTCTGAAGAAGCATTGAGAGCAAAAAAATTCAGAGTGGTGATTGGCCACCTCTGTTTGATTGACAGGTTGCAGGGAGAAACCCATTCGTTCTGGATTAATGGAACTGGAAAGCAGAAAACAATTATCAGGTAAAAAAATTACCTTTTTTTAACCTTTGAAATTCATCATTTAAAAGATGAGTCAGAACATCAGGGAATTTATTACCAAAAACAATTTTAGTTGTCTTCTGAGCATTGATCTATGGCTACTACCTCCAAGAATTTAAAAAAAAAAAAAAAATTGTACCATTGCTAAACATTGTCAGCCTCACAAAAGCTGTAGTGATTAAATGGAGATAGATGGAATGTAATGCACACTGCATTTTAAATCTGGGTTAAAATCCTGAAGCAGAATTCTATGGGCGGGGGAGAGTTGTTATGTTTCCTGAATTGTGTCTGGTGTATGGCTAAATAGAGTATGTTGTTTTTTTTAAGGCTGTTTAATCTGGCACGTTTCATGAATATTCACAAATTTTATTACTGTATGTTACCTTCACTTCATTATATTGTACGTTTATATGTATTTTATCATTACAGTAATAATAATAACCAGTTCTATATAGTTTAATGACATTTCTTTTGATTGTTGGTTAAATATATTTCAGATTGAAGGACAAGGACATGGTGCAGTATTTGACTGCAAATGCTCTCCTGATGGTCAGCATTTTGCATGTACAGACTCTCATGGACATCTTTTAATTTTTGGCTTTGGTTCCAGTAGCAAATATGACAAGGTAGGGTATGATGGATATGCATCTCCTTATTTATTTTTAAATCCATGATGTTTACAGATGGAAATTTTGGGGGTGGTTGAGAATCATATTTGCATTCTATGTAAAGCTTGGAAGAATTGTACTTGAAACAGTCTGGAGACTTTGTTTGACATGAGGGTGGAGATAGCAGTTGTTAAATCTCAGTTTACTGTAATAAATATTATTTTAAAATCTAGTTCTGAAAAAATAAATTAGCCTACTGTAACCATCTTGATTAGATATTAACTTGTGTTACGTAAGCTTAGGGATAGGCGATCTTAGAGAGGATTATTGCCATAGATAAAATGCATTCACCTGAAGTATAAAATCTTAAAAGTTTTCATAGGATTTTGAGAACTGTGTGGCCAATTGTTGTTCAGTGTCATCAAATCAGTTCTGACTCATAGCAACCCTGTGTAGGGTCTCCAAGGAGCAGCTGGTGGGTTTGAACTGCCCATCTTGTGGTTCAGTCTAACGCTGATCCTACACCACACTGGAAGCCTAGTGGCATATTAAAGGTAGCTAATTTTTGTAAATATTAAAGGACATGTCTTTAAAATAAGTAGCTTAAGATTTTTGTGTGTGGTACAGTAGTTAAAAATTTGCAATTTCTTAAACAATGAAATAATTAAATTACGTGGAGTCAGTTCTGACTAGTCAAAACCCTGATTTAGGGTTTCCCAGGCTGTAAATCTTTATGGTAGCAGAAAGTCTCATCTTTCTCCCGCAGAACATCTGGTAGTTTTGAACTGCTGATCTTGAGGTTAGCAGCCTGACTCGTAAGCACTATGTTACCAGAGCTGCTTCCTGGCATACAATTTTTGAGGTTGCAAATCTTTACTGGAGAAGAAAGCTTCATCTTTCCCTCTTAGAGCTACTGGTGGATTTGAACTGCCAAACTGTGGTTGGTTAGCAGTCTTGTTCTTATCCTATAGCACCACCAGGAATCTTTAAAGCATGGCTAAGCTTTTTGAAAATAGTACTGCTGAAGGATTCATACATAAATTTGATTTTTACCATTGAAGGTGAAAATAAATAACCTTTATTTTTTGTACTTGTTTTTTATGTTTACATTATCTTTCTTATCCTAGAGAAAATTTAAAGTGGCTATTTTTTTCATCATGAAAATAAAAATATTATAGATAACATAGAAAACAATTCAAATTAAAAATATAATTCTGAACTACATTGTAATCAAACATACTTGCTGTCCATTGAACACATTTTAAAAAATGTTCTTTTACTCATTCTCTAATCTCTTAAACACACTGAGAAAAGCTATCATTGCCCTCCTGGTTTTTAACTATAGTTTACATATGAAGCATTATCTCATAGTTTCTAATCTGTCCATAACTGTTTTATGTGTATATAAACAGAATTTTTATTTATTTCATAATTATAAATATATACAGATATATTTGGTATGGTTTTAGGAGTAATTGTTAAAAATTGTCCCATTAGAACTGTATACAGATCTTTATTTACAACAGTAGATTTTTATTTCTCCAGTCTTTTATTTGTGTTTGTGTTTTTTGTTGTTGTTGTTTTTTTTAACAGATAGCAGATCAGATGTTTTTTCATAGTGATTACCGGCCCCTTATCCGTGATGCTAACAATTTTGTATTAGATGAACAGACTCAGCAAGCACCTCATCTCATGCCTCCCCCTTTTTTGGTTGATGTTGATGGTAACCCTCATCCATCAAGATATCAAAGATTAGTACCTGGTCGTGAAAATTGCAGGGAGGAGCAACTCATCCCTCAGATGGGAGTAACGTCCTCAGGTTGGTGCTCAATTTCATAGATAACCATATTTTCTTTTTTCTGTTGAGATCTTAAGAATGGTTAAGTAAAACAAGGGATTTAATTGTTCTGAGCAAATAGAAGCAGAATAATTGCTCTTATCAAAAGTATTTAAATAACATAAGATTTACGCAGTGATAAAGGGACATTGGAGATTTAAAGTAATAATTTTAACCCCTTTATTTGGTTATGTGGTAAATCCTTACCTAGTCATTTATCTATTCAACTGGCAATAGTTTTCTCAGAATCTGGTCTACTTCTTCAGTATATTTAAAATGCATTATCCTTTTCCTCATGGAGTAGGTTAAAATGATTGTTGTTGTTAAGTGCCATCAAGTTGGTTCCAAAGAGCAGTTTCCAAAGAGCAGTTGGTGAGCTTGAACCACTGACCTTACAGTTCAAACGGCTCTGCAGTCTGGTACATTAATCCGTAGCACTGCACCAGAACTCCCAAATTACCATCAAACACATGAAAAGATGCTCAGTGTTACTAGCCATCAGAGAAATGAAAATCTGTACCACAGTGAGAATACCATTTCACTCTCTCTTGGATGGAAATTAAAAGCCTTGCCCATTGCTGGTGGGAATGCATAATAGTATAGTACAGCAATTATGGAAAACCATGTTGGTAGTGCCTCAAAAAAACTACAAATAGAACTATCTCAGTTTTACCAATCCCATTTCTGTGGAATATACAAAGTGGACATGAAAGCAGTGATGAGAACAGGTACATGTATACCAGCGTTTATTGCAGTACTGGTCTCTGTACACAAAAGTTAGAAATAACCTCACTGCTTGTGAATGGATAAACAAAATGTCATACATACTAATAATGGAATACTGTTTAGACAGAAGGAGAATAAATAACTTTTTATACATGCTACAATATCAGTTGAGCTTGAAGACATTATGAAAAGGATACATTGTATGACCTCATATAAGACAACAGAAAAATGTATGTGCAACAAAGTTTGTTAGTGGTTTCTAGGGTTGGGAAAGGGGGATCTTTCGGTTTATGATAGTGGAGAAACTGTTAATGAAGGATAGGGTTGCAAAAGATATTTAGAATACAGTTACCTGGCCAACCAATGGGAAGAGATCAATATTGTGCCTATTTGGTCTAAAGAAAGGTGCCCAACAGTATGTGGAAATAGAATAATACCATTAATATCACATACAAGTAAAAATTTGCTTAAGGTAAATTCATAAATGGTTGCCAAAGTACATCAACAGGCAACTGCCAGAAATTAAAGCTGGATTCAGAAGATGGCATGTAAAAGGGATATATTGCTGATGGCAGATGAATCTTGGCTGATACCAGAGAATACTAGAAAAAATTTTACTTGTGCTTCATTGATTATGCAAAAGCATTCTACTGTGGATCATAACAAACTATGGATAACATCGGGAAGAATTGGTAATCCAAAACACTTTATTTTGCTCATGAAGAATCTATTCATAGACCAGAGGCAGTTGTTCATAAAGAAGGGGATATTGAATGGTATAAATTCAGGAAAGGTGTGTGCCAGGGTTGCATCTTTTCACCATACTTATTCAGTCTGTATGCTGAACAAGTAATTCAAGAAGCTGGAATGTTTGAAGAACATGACATCAGAATTGAAGAAAGATTCATTAACAACCTGCATATGCAGATGATACCACTTTGCTTGCTGACAGCATACAGAACTTAAGATACTTAATGATGAAGATGAAAGACTCTAGCCATCAGTATGGATTGTATTCCAACGTAAAGAAAATGAAACATCTCATAACTGAACCAGTAAACAACATTAAGAAAAACTGAAGTTGTCAAAGACTTCATTTTGCATCAATCCCCACATTATTTTGCTTCATGGAAGCGGCAATCAAGAAATCAAGATGGTATTCCATTAGGCAAATCTGCTGCAAAAGACCTCTTAAAAGTGTTAAAGAGGAAAGATGTCAATTTGAAAACTTAAGGCTTGCCTGACAGACACCATGATACATTCAGTCACTTCATATGCATGTGAAAGTTGGACAGTGAATAAGGAAGACAGAAGAAGAACTGATGCATTTGTGTTACGGTGTTGGTGAAGAATACTGAAAGTACCATGGTCTAACAGAATAAAAAATAAATTTGTCTTGGGATAACTTTAGCCTGAATAGTCATTAGAAGCCAGGATGGGGAGACTTTGTTTCTCTTATTTCCTTTGTGTTACCAGGAGGGATCCACCCCTGAAGAAGGACATCATTCTTGATAAAGTAGAGGGATAGCAAAATAAGAGGGAGACCCCACTAACAAGATAGATTGGCAAAGTGGCAGCTACAGTGGAGTCAAACGTAACACTTGTGAGGCTGGTTCAGGACAAGGCAGTGTTTCGTTTTGTTGTACGAGGGTCATTATTAGAACTGAACAAAAGGTACCTTCCAACAACAGCGTTATACACAGCAGTGAATGTAATTGCTGTTAGTAAGTTGTGAACTTATAAAAGTTTTGTTGGCAAAAGTTGTGTAATAGATATGTTTACTAAATCAAGAAGTAAGGGAACCAGATGTTGAGACTGCTTATTTGTGCAAGTAAGTCCAAATGTATTGCTACAAACTCACAGAAATCTTTATTTTTTTGAAACATAATAATCATAGGAATATTTAAATAAAATATCATTATGAAGCTATTATTTATCAGTATAACTTGAATCTAGGTCTGAAAATATTTGAAGGTGATGTTTCCCTCTCTCTTAACCCTTCCCTGAAGAATTCTGCACTCTTCAATTTATCACATCAAAATGTTAGTTCTAACATCCTTAAGGGACTCACTCAACAGCACTTAAGAATAACAGCAAGAGACTCAAATCATGCTCTTTTAAATGATCTTTGAGTTTGGGAAACAAAAATAGTGTCATGGTGCAAGACTAGATCTGTAGGGTATATTGTAGGATAAGGCTTGTTGTTAAATTCCATAATCAGTTCTGACTCATAATAAGGTTTCCAAGGAGCAGCTGGTGAGTTTGAACCAATAACCTTGCGGTTCAAATTGACCTTGCAGCCTAGTGTTTTGTCCTGTAGTACCACACCAGTACTCCAGAATAAGGTTACCCAACAAAAATCTTGGGGGACAGCTCTTTATATCCTTTAAGAATGAAGAGGTACATATTGTAATGGAAGAAATTCCTTGACCCAACATTCCTGGCCATTTTCTCACTAAAGGTTTCAATTTTCTTAAAACTTTTATCTAATACATCCTCTGGTCATCCTGTATTCTTCAAGAAAATATGTCAAGATTGCAGTTAAGTGCTGCCGAGTTGATTCCGACCCATAGCGACCCTATACATAGGTTTCTGAGGAGCGATTGGTGAGCTTGAAATGCTGACCTTCCAGTTCAAACGGCTTTGCAGTCTGGTGCATTACACAGTGCCACACCAGGACTCTGCCAAGATTAGGAATCCCAAAAGATTACAGTCACCCTGATCTTTTGAGCTGATCTTTTTCTGCCATGAATTTAACTGGCCCAGCATATCCCCTCAGAAGACACAATTTTGATTGGACCTTTGATTTTAAGGCACGGTAGTAAGACTAAGACAGGTTATTATTGCAGGAAAACTGTTCACACAGACATGTTTAAACATGATATATCTGAAATACACCCATGCACGTGTGAACTGGAATCATAGTGGCAATGTTTTTTGTTTTATAACCAAACACTTCATGATGTAGAGGTTTAGGGTCATTGCTTCATGGGACTTCCCAGGTAATTGGCCTAATACAGTGTATGGTGTTTCTGTTCTACCTTCTAGTGTGTTGGGTGATGCTTGGGCTCTTAGAAGCTTGCAAGTGACCATTCGTGTCCTGTTGGTCTTTATTTACCTCAAGGAATAGCGGGAGAAGGGTCTGGAATATGAATGTGTGGCTAATTAACTGCCAGGAAACCAGAAGAATTGAATGATGTTAAATGACATTAATATAATATTAATACTATTGAATGTTTTATTCAAAGATTCTGTAGAAAAATCTTGAGCAAAAGGGAGATAATGCAGAGAGCATAAAGTCAAATTCTCATGGGCTACAGACTTTCTGTAGCCAGGGAGGGTGAATGAACCCCCCAAATGATTGCCCTAATGTAATCTTTAAAACTTAAGCCAAAAATAATTCCCTAAAATCTCCTTAAAAAACAAACAGTAGTTTAGTGTAACTAATAAAGAATATCTGTCTTATGCATCCTCCTCTTTGAAGAACTATCTATATTGTATCACATTGATAACAACAACTTGAAATAGTACATAATAAAACCTAGGGGCAATGAGTTTATGTTAATGAGGGGAGGAATAATTTGAAACCGAACAAGTGAGAATGGTTGCACAATTTGAAAAATGTAATCATTGTCACTAGATTGTAGAGTTGTGTATATTTTTGTGTGTATTCTCAATAACAAGTATTTATTATTTTTTTTAAAAAAGGATTACAACCGAGATAACCCTACAGGACAGTTCTCCATCTCATGGGTTCTTTCTGAGTCGAGATAAACATTACAGCACACAACAACAGAGGCTTCTGAGAAAACATGGCTCTGACTACAACTTGATTTTGGGCTTTTGGTCTCCAGAAAATGGAAAAAAAAAAAAAAATTTTGTATTGATTTAAGCCCAAAAAACATAGTTAAGAAATTTTAAAAAATGTTGTTAAAAGGACATGAAACAAGAGTAGGACTAGTTTGCATATTGTCAGTTGAAGATTGTATAAAAAAGTGATCATTTTGAAATGTTTTTAAGAAGTAATGTGGGCAAAAGTGTCCATTGTTTGAGCAGTAAATGTTTAATTGACATAATGTAGGAGAAGGTCAAATTAGATGAATTAAATGTGTTGAGAATTGAGGAAAGGAGACATGGTCTATAAATATCTCTCTTTTGACCTAACACTGTGTTTGACAAGAAATGTTGCTATTTTAAATAAAAATAGTTGACAAGACTCTAAAAACCAATTTTGAATCTTATTTTATTTTAGACTAGGAAAAATGTTAAAATATTTAAGGCCTTGACTGTAGCTTAATAGATAAAACCTCTAAATATGTGAAAAAACATATTGCATGTAATGTTCGTGATTTGTTGTGTGCTGCTGAGTCAGTTCCAACTCAAATCAACCCTGTATAGGTTTTTCAGGAGTGGCTGGTGGGTTTGAAATGTCGACTTTGCAGCTACCAATCCAGTGCTTGTCCTAAATGCCACACTAAAACCCAATATTTGTTTGTGATTGTTATTAAATGCTATTGAGCCAGTTTTGACTCATAGTGACCCTGTTTAGGGTTTCCAAGGAGTGACTGGTGAGTTTTTGAACCGCCACCCAAAGGGGGGGTTAGTTTTTAGCTGGAATTGAAGCCTTTGATATATATAATTGTAATCACCAGCCACTCCCCCGAAACCTATATGTAGTCTGTGAAACTAAGATGTCTTCTTAGATAGACACAACATGAGTATAAATGTTGTTAAGTGCTGTTGAGTCAGTTCCAACCCATAGGGACCCTGTATAGGATTTCCAAGAAGCAACTGGTGAGCTTGAACCACCAACCTTGCGGTTCAAACTGACTTTACAGTCCAGCGCGTTAACCCACAGCGTCACACCAGGACTCCATGAGTATAAATAGAGGTAGTATTTTGGAGTCCTGGTGTGGCTCTGTGGGTTAATGTGCTGGACCGCAAGGATGATTTGAACTGAAAGGTTTCCAAGCTCACCAGCAGCTCCTTGGAAAACCGTATACAGGGTCATTGTGAGTCAGAACTGAATAGCACTTTTTAACAACAGTGACAAGTTTAGGCAAACATTGCATATCAGAGAAGTCTCAGCAGGTTGCAGGTGGAAGAATCTGGCAAGAATGAGATCCTGCCAGCTTTAATGTAGGTGTTTAGTCTGAGATTTCAGGTGTAAATTGTTAATAATAAAGAACTCATTTACTAAAACATCAGTGCTCTTTAACAGTTTATTAATTTATAATTGTTAAACTTTTATAGATAGTATTTAGTTTCTTATAGGAAGGGGGAAGAGGCTTAAAATTGTAATGGAAAAAGGCATTATCTTTTCATTCCATTTTTCCATGAACTTTTTATGGCGTCTTGGTGTGGCACTGAGGGTTAGTGCACTGGACTGCAAAGTCGGTTTAAACCACAAGGTTGGCAGTTCAAGCTCATCATCCACTCCTTGGAAAGTCTATACAGGGTTGCTATGGGTCGAAACCGACTTGTAGGTACACAGCAACAACGTGGACTTTTTGAAGCCCCCTCTTTTATAAGGGGTCCTAAGCCTAAAAGTTGAGAAGATGAAATTTAACAGACATTGTGCCTTTTTCAAGTTATTGAGGATTCATGGACACTCTGACTTCTAGACTGTTACTCTTTCTTCTATACCAAACTACTTTGAGTAGGTAGTGGACTTGGTCTTTGATTTACCATGACCCTACGTAAGGTTTTCAAGCCTGTAAATCTTTATGGGAGCAGAAAACCGCCTCTTTCTCTCTTGTAGCAGCTGGTGGATTCAAACTATTGACCTTTTGGTTAGAAACCCTGTGGATAATCCATTACATAACCCATTACACCAAGTAGGTACTAGATATTAATAATGGGCCACAGGAACAATTTTTAAAAAAATTTTTTAAAGCAAGTCACAGTGTTTTTATAGTGAATCACACAAAAAAAGTTAAGTTAAATATTTGTTTGACTATTTAAGACGTTCCAAGTATAAAATCAATGAAAATGAAGGGTGAGAATGCTTGCACAATTATTATATTTATTTTTGTAAATCTATAACTATGACAAAATTTACTTGGGGGAATCCCCGATAGTTGTCATAATAACTTGACTCAAATGTAGCTTTGTTAAATTTACAAGACAGTATATATTAAACGTGCTTTTTTGCTTATTAACTTAACTTGGACCATGCCAGATTATTCATCAATATCAAACATGAGATGTGTTTCCAGCAACATAACTGGGGAAGACGCATCTGCTGGCATCTTTTTTACCTCTCCCACTTTCTGGCTTTTTCATCTTGGACAAGTTAATTGTATGCCATGGAATTTTAGTTTTCTGTGATAAAATGAAATCACATTATACATTTAATACATGTAATTTTCTTTCCCTTGTACCTTTCTTGCTACTACTCCTTCATTCCAGAATGCCCATAGTGTTTTGTATTCACACCTCAATTCCACTGAACTGGATCCCCAGTAGCAAGCATAGTTCCTAATATACAGTAGGATTTTTGAGATCGTACATAATTAGTAATAATTTGTTGTTTCAAAGAAATATGAGTTGAGTTAGATTATTCTTTGCCACTTACTAGCTATGTTCTTGAAGCAGTTATTTTGGTTTCCAAATCTATAAAGTGGAATTAATAGTAATATTTATCTCACAGTTGAAAGGATTATACAAATGTCTGAATCGTGGTAAACACTCAGTAAAATTTAACTCATTGTTCTTTTTAATACATCTAAGTGTTTTGGATGACATCTGTTTTTTAACCTCATTATTTATAGTTGATCATTTTAGGTCATTTACCCAGACTTTGTATGTTTTTGTTTTAATTCATCTCATAAGTGAGATTTATGATAAAATGGTTGAAATAGTAACTAAAGTATGCTTACATTTTGCATGGTGTATTACATAGGACTGAACCAAGTTTTAAGTCAGCAAGCAAACCAGGAAATCAGCCCATTGGATAGTATGATACAAAGACTGCAGCAGGAGCAAGACATGAGACGTTCTGGTGAAGCAAGTGTCAGTAATACCAGTCGTTTAAATAGAGGTATGAGTGATTCTACAGTACACAAGTGATTAAACAAATTCTAGTAAAATTTCTAAAATGATTATTTAATGTGTATCTTCCAAATTTCC
This sequence comes from Chrysochloris asiatica, assembly GCF_000296735.1. Classification (NCBI taxonomy): domain Eukaryota; kingdom Metazoa; phylum Chordata; class Mammalia; order Afrosoricida; family Chrysochloridae; genus Chrysochloris; species Chrysochloris asiatica. The sequence goes on from NW_006408804.1 coordinate 1,050,671, forward strand.
TATAAAGAATGTAGAAATCAAAAACCATTTAAAAATGACTTCATAATTTATTGGAATATATTGAAAGCCACACTCTAGAATATCTCTTTGCTCTTTATTACATACTATTAAATTTTAAACTGTTAAGGCAAATTTATGATGTCACAAATCATATCCTTATTTTGTCTTATTTTTGCTTCTTGGCAGTTTTTGTAAAACACTTACTTTGTTTTTTTAAGATTTTATTGTGAATTGAGAATTGAGTGATAGTTTACATGGGAATACTTCGGTTTTACAATCCTATTTTGTTTGGTTTTATTGCAATTATTCAAATTTGCTCCATGAATCATAATCCAACAGTATTTGCTTCTATTCTCTCTGTCGTTTTTAATGTACACAAAAACACTCAGGAATATATAATCATTTAAACAATCAAATTGCACATTCTACAAACCTGCCTCCTTGTGCCAGCACACAGCCTTTCTCTTTCCATGAACTAGAGTCCTCAGCTGCTTGCTCTGTTTCTCCATGCCATCATCTTTGCCTCCATCTCTGGTGTCACAGCTTCTCTGCATAAGGTCCCACATTTCTGCTCGTGCTCTTCTCCCTTGATGGTCCTAGGGTCCACTGTTCCTTGTAAGATAACTAAGTTTTGTTACAAAACTTCTACCTTTATAGTTATGACAATTGCAGTTAGTCATTGTAATTGAATATTAACCATCTTATCCCCCTTCTCCTTTCACCAGACCCATCTAGACAAGATGAAAACTATTCAGTGGAGACTCTGCCTTCCCCTACACACACTGAAACTAAACTCCCTCTTAAAATTTTGTAAGCCAGCTGCTTTGTGCCTATATAACCCCCCTGCCATTTTAGGTAGCCAATATCTAAGTTGCCTGTCTCTATCAACCCTGTGTACAGAGGGGATAGGATTAACCCTTAATGTGAAGGTTCCTTCCCTCTCAGTTGGTATTTTGAGCTACTATATCCTTAAATAAGGAGCTCTGGTAGCGTAGTGGTTACGAATCAGGCCGTGAATCTCAGGGTCAGCAGTTCGAAACTACCAGCTGTTCCACGGGAGATGAGGCTTTCTGCTCCTGTAAAGATTTATAGCCTTGGAAACCCTGTACAGGGTCGCTATGAGTCGGAACCGACTCCACGTCACATTACGACAACAACAAATATCCTTAGATGAGGAGCTCTGGTAGCATAGTGGTTACGAATTGGGCTATGAACCCCAAGGTCAGCCGTTAGAAACTACCAGCTGTTCCGTGGGAGAAAGATGAGGCTTTCTGCTCCCGTAAAGGTTTACAGCCTTGGAAACGCTGTACAGGGTCTCTACGAGTTGAAACCGACTCCACGGCTCATAACAACAACAAATATCCTTAAGTGTAGGCTAAGTTCCTTAAATTATAGCAGTTTACATTTGACTCCTCTATCAAATTTATCTTCCTCTAGTCAAGTTTTGATCATCAAGCCATTGAAGCTAGGTCAATGAGTACTATTTGTAAGTTATGGCATTCTTAGACATCTCCCTTCATTTCGTATTAGCTGGATGCTTAACTCTCAGTTCTAGCCATCCGTGGCTCTGTCCTTGTTCATGGGCTCAAGAGTTCTCAGGTCTCACCATACTTTGGACCAACCAGACCTTCCTCTTCATCTGTCTTATCTCCAGGTCAACAGGAGTCTATGGAAAATTGTCATATTCAGCCTGTATCTTTATTGCTGCCTTCCCCCCACTTATACTCTCCAGTAGACCAATATGGTCGCCAGCAAGCTTGCATGCCCACTTGTGTGTTCCCTTAAAGTTTCAGTCTTGAAAGAGGTGTTTTTCCTGATGGGACTTGATTGCTTGCCTTGATGGCTACCTGGCAAACATCTTTCTTGTTCTTGTAGTAGCTAATCAGCCTGTCATTTTTGTTTTTGATTTTTTTTCTCCTGGTCATCTTTGGCATTTAGTCTAGGGATTACTTACTGGTGAACTGTATAACCATGTTTTGTTTTCATTATACTTTTGTCTTTTGGTTATTTTATTTCCTGATTTGAGAGTTTATTTGCTACAATATGTGAAGCTCATGTGGAAGATGTATAGATTTTTTTTCTGCTATAAAATAATGAAGGAGTATCTCTAACTGCAATATATTTTATTAATTTTGTCATTTTAGGCTCCATAAGTTCTACCTCAGAAGTCCATTCACCACCAAATGTAGGACTGAGGCGTAGTGGACAAATAGAAGGTGTACGACAAATGCATAGCAATGCACCAAGAAGTGAAATAGCCACAGAAAGAGATCTTGTAGCTTGGAGTCGAAGGGTGGTAGTACCTGAGCTATCAGCTGGTGTAGCCAGGTAAGGGAAATTCTGACTTTTTATTTATTGCAGTTGCTTGTGTTTATTTTAAATTATAATCTTTAGAATGGCTTTTTAACTGTAAATTTATCAGAAGAGCTTTCATTTTTAAGCTATTAATGGTTCTGGATAGAAATTAGACTAGTCATGTTAATGTTATGAGCTAAGATGTATTTAGTTAAATGAGAAGAAAATTATAAATTTGGATTGACCATTTATGAGATTTTATTGAGTTGTTGTTAACCATTGAGTTGGTTCCGACCCATAGCGACCCTGTAGAGGTTTTCCAAGGAGCATCTGGTGAGCTTGAACCACCAACCTTGCAGTTCATACCGACTTTGTAGTCTAGCACATTAATCCAAGCACTACACCAGGACTCCTTTATTTAGTTAGGGTACTTAAATTCTAGTTTGTTCTGTTTAAATGTCTTAAAACACATAAAGTTTGTTAAAATTATTTTACTTTTTAAATGGATTTGTTAATCATTCACACTATAATTCAAAAGCATACAACACTTACTTGTAAACATAGATGTTTCCATGTATAAAAACATTTCTTTTTTATCCAGCTTCACAAGTGGGGAGGAGAATCATCATTATCAGCTGATTCCTATGAGGCAGAGGTCAGATATTCCTCTACCCTCCAACCTTCTTCTACTCCATTCTGACACTAACCATCCCTCCGATTAGCACTCTACTTCTCAGCTGTGTTCAGCAATTCATTGTGCAACGCTCACAGTAAACATCAAAGACAGTTCTCACAATTGTGCTGTTTATTCAGGAATAATATTGGACAATTCAGAATCAGAAACAACTTAGGATAGGACACTTTTGCAGTCAGTAGTACCTGTGCACAGCTGTACTGCTGACACACCTCTCATCATTCTTGGCCTCAGCCATTCAGCTCTTGGACTTTGTGTGCCCTGCTATAGCAAGTATTAGAATCTCCTTCAGCCTTGTGGGTTTGGGTACATGCTGGAAGCCTTGCTAAAGGCACTTAGCCTCACATGTGCTACGGGCCAGGAAGCCCGATAGCTCTGTCTTTCCATATTACTGCTTCTGCTGTCACTTCTGCCACCACTACCTCTCTCTGCCGTGCCTTTAGTATCCAAAAGAATGTGATCCATATGAAAAGTGTGTACAGGACTCTAATGGAGGGATTGGTTGGTTTGTCATTCTGCTGGATTTAAAGTGAGTCATCTCAGAAGCAGAAATGGCTCTTCTTTCTTCATGGTTTTTAAATGCTCTGTTTCTGAGATGGCTCATTTGAACCCAGCAGAATGGTAAAACCAACTAATCCCTGAATTAGAGTTCTATAGACCCTTTTTGTATGGTTTTCTGGTAGCACTGTAGGATAAGCACTGGATTACTAACTTTAATTGGCTGTTCAAACCCACTAGCTGCTCCATGGGAGAAAGATGAGGCTTTCTGCTCCTGTAAAGATTTATAGCCTCAGAAATCCTGTATAGGATTGCTGTGTTTCAGAATCAACTTGATGGCAGTGGGTAGATACCGAAATATTTAGTGAGAAATTACCAAGACTGTTGGTGAAGCCACCACTCATCTATCAGTTTGTCATACTGTAGTGATTTGTGTGTTGCTGTGAGTCTGGAAGCTGTGCCACCGGTATTTTAAACACCAGCAGAGTCAATCACAGTGGACAGGTTTCAGATGAGCTTCCAGACAAAGATCAATTTCAAAGGACAGACAAAACCTACTCCTGAATATTCAGTCACTGTAAACCTTATGCATAGTAGTGGAACACTGTCTGCACCAGATTACTGATTGTCGAAACATGATAAAAGAGCACCAGAATATTGTCAGATATCGTGCCAGAAGATGAGCCCCTCAGGTTGGAAGGCACTCAAAATACGACTGGGTAAGAGCTTCTTCCACAAAGTAGAGTTGATCGTGATAATGTGAATGGAGTAAAGCCCTCTGTACCGTCGTGTGCTGATGTGGCACATCTTAAAATGAAGAGAAACAATCAGAGCTCAACCAGAAGTAAAAAGAAGAAGGGGAAAAAAAAGTAATCTCATACAATTTGATGAACTTGACCTACACCTATGGAAGCAGTAGCTCAAAAGAGGGAACAAGTCCTTACAGCAAGAATCATTCCCACACCCTCCACACACAAAGTAGATAGGGATGGGCAACTTGGACATTGAATATTAAATGCTTTTTCATTATGAAATTTTTTCAGGAAAAAATTAAAGTTCAAAGATTTAATGCTGTTGCTGTCTAAAAACTTATTTAGAACTAAAACTATATCCACTCATAGCATAAGGAGTAAATCACGACTCATAGCAACCCTAAACAGGGTTTCTGAGGCTATAAATTTTTATAGTAGCAAAAAGCCTCATTTTTCTCCCACAAAGTAGCTTGTGTTTTTGAGCTTCCAACCTTGTGGTTAGCAGTCCAGTGCTTTTCCTACAGTGCTACTTTAAATTTATAGAACTCGAACTCACAAGGACAAAATAATTTTAATACTTTACCACTTAAGTTCCTTTTTAGTTTAATGCATAGGTAGATTGGAGGTTTTTTAATTTCTGAAGCCTGGCGTGCCCCTCATTTGAAAAAACATCGTTCTTCCAGGGCTTCAGTTTCATTAGTTCAATCTCTATGCTGTCATGCCCTATTTTTCAAAGATTCCAGTGATCTGGATGGCAAAGCCACCTGATTTAAAAAAAAAGAAAATCCAGTTTCTAACCCTTGAAAAAGTTACCCTAGTTATAACATGTTCCCAGAATTTAAATTTGAGTAGAGACACTACTCTAATAACTTTCTAGCATTATAGTCATTTGATCTTGAGCCCCAAACCTATGAATTTGAATTCAGAAGTCTTTATCACACACCACCATGTAGAAAGAAAAGATCAGCAATATTGTTCTCTCTTGGACACCTAACATTCCCTTTTCAGGGAAATCATTTGAAAACATTATAAATGAACATAATCGCCTTTTCATTCTTTTTCAGTAGGCAAGAAGAATGGAGAACTGCGAAAGGTGAAGAAGAAGTGAAGATTTATAGGTCAGAAGAGAAAAGAAAACACTTCACTGTTCCAAAAGAGAATAAAATACTCATTGTCTCTAAGGTAAATTTTAATTTTAGATTTGCTGCCTTTTAGCATATCTTCCTAAATGCCAATTCTTGTATAGCTATTAAACATAATAAATGTTGTTTTAAAGTGTTAACGAAGATCTTTAAGTAGTTCTCCCATTGGTAGCACATTCTGAATCAGGTTTTTACTTGTTTTCTTCCTACATATTTACTGCTTTACACTTCTTTTTGTAGATGATCAAGTCAGTTTTGCCGTTTTAAACAATTTTTCTTACTTTCTTCATTGTTGTTGTTAAGTGCCATCGAGTTGGTTCTGACCCATAGCGACCCTGTACAGGGTTTCTGAGGGTGTAAATCTTTACGGGAGTAGAAAGCCTCATCTTTCTCCCGTACTTTCTTCATTAAGATAGGTAAATTAACCTTGCTAATTTCTCCTTTTGGTTTCTCTGTCATCTCACTCTGGAAAACTTTGGATCCACTGACTTCCAATTGATCATGTACTTCTAATTATCTATCCTTTAATTCCATTTTTAATCGTTCTTAGGTTTGAAAGCTTCGGAGCCTTCGATCATGAAATAAAATATACTTATTTAGAACTTCTTATCAAGTCCAAGTCACCATTTCTGCACAGATTTATCTAAACCAAGAAATGATAAATAATTGGCTTTTTAATGTTCCTTTATCTTTCCGTTTTTTCTGAAACCTAGATTAGTCTTACATAGAAATTTATTTACTTATTTATGACTTTTTAGAGGATGCAAGCAGTTCTTTACTCTATAATTTTTTCTTTTTACTAAGGGTACCCTCTCAGGGGCAATAGGATAACAAAAGGGAACCTCTTTCTCAAATATTTTGATTGGTGGGTGGGATGATTGTGGTGCGTATTTTTTTCCCCCTGGTTTCTGATAAGCACACCTTTTTCTTTATTTAGAATCCAAGTATACATGTATTTCAAAAGTTTTGGGGAAAATTCCATTATTATATTCCCCTTTTCAACAAATTTTTTGAAGCGATCGTATACAATGTTAAAAGCATTTATAAAATTACAGAATGAAGCATAGGTCCAAGAGGGATGAGCAAAAGGTCATTTGCTTTCCTGAGGAAGGTTTCTAGAAGTTGCAGTATGACATTCTGCATATATCCCATTGTCTAGAACATTGTCATGTGACACCCCATAATGAAAATTTATTTCTTAGAGGAAGGTAGGACATATTTGACAGCCAGTACTTGAATCCTGGTGTGACGCTGTGGGCTAATGCCTCAGACTGCATAGTTGTTTAACTGCAAGGTCGGTGGTTCAAGCTCACCAACTACTCCTTGTGGTGGAATCGACTCAACGGCTCTTAACAAGAACTTGAATTTATCGTAAAGAAATATTAGATTGCAGATAGAGCCTTAAAAAGTTACATGTTTATGACAAAAAATGTCCTATTGTCTTTCATAAGATATTCATAACAAATTTTTAATGACATGGATTTGAATAGTTTAAAATATATTTATGTTAAATGAAGGCAGCAGGATAATGTAAATTCTTTAACAATGGATATTCATATTGACTTTGTATAGGATTTTAAGGAGCATAGCTAGCTGATCATCATTTCCTTTTCTATACCTTTACTGTTTCCCAAGAGTTTTTAATAACTTTAATTAAATTATAAAATCTTTAAGTCTGATGCCTGTCTGACTTGTTTCTTTGAAGGTAGTCTTTAGGATTTTGCTTTATTTTTCATATCTAACTTTTCTTTATTTGGTGACTCCTTTTTTATTGTTGTATCTGTTAAGTTTGTCAGTTCTCCTTCTGGTATGGGATTTTTCAGGCTTTTTTAAAAAAAAATTTTCTCTCCCATATTGTTCATTGTGGTCTCATCTACTACAGGAACGTTTTCCCACATTTATTTTTAGCAAGCAGGGTAGCTTTATTATGATCACATTTAGATTTTCAGTTTGCCTTTGCCTTCTATCAATGGGAACACCCTATGGTCCTCTTTCTTACATAATTTCTGTAGGTTTGCTGTTGGAGTGGATTGCTCAATGTTTGACTTTTACTATTGTCATGTGTCCTTAAATATGGTCCCTTAATCAGAAAAATTTTTTTTTTAACTTAACAGACAATAAGTCAATTCACGTCTGTGATTTAGCTTGACGTAATCTGAAAATTTTTGGTAAGCTTATCTACAATATAGTCTTATCTAGGTATGATTATCTTAAATATGAGTATATTTTTCATAATAATAAAAATGTAGCTCTTAAAACTAAAAGAAGCTAGTTCTTTGAGAATATTTTAAATAAATTCAATTAAACTCTTTTCCAGAATCATGCTCATGAACATTTCTTTGATCTTGGAGAATCCAAAAAGCAACAGGCAAATCAACACAACTATCATACCAGATCTGCATTGGAAGAACCTCCTAGACCCCCAGAAGAGATAGAAAATGGCACTAGCTCTTCAGATGTAAGATCTCAGTTTCATGGGCATCTTCTTCAGTTTTTGTTTCTAGTTTTCAATATAACTTTCATTGTTTGCATGCATTGATACATTTTTTATATTGAAGATATTTTTAGGTCTTACAGTGATATTCACAGCTTCCATAAATGATTACAAACCTATTATGTATGTTATAGGCCTGGCACACATATTCATAATCTCAAACCCACATAAAAAAATCCATATGTGTAAATTACTTCCATTTTCTCTATTAGGTATCTCAGATTCAAAGATGTTAATTTACACCTTCATGTATTAAATCATATGTTTTTGTTAGGTGCTGTCAAATCTATTATAATTCATAGCAATACCATATTGTGTTTCCGAGAATGTAAATCTAAAGAATCTGAAGGATCCTCCTGAGATGCACCTGGTGGGTTTGAGCTGCTGACCTTGTGGTTAGCACTCCAGTGCCTATCCTGTAGAACCACCAGTCCTCCTTGTTAAATTGTGTTGTTGTTAAATGCTGTCAACCTGGTTCTGACTTAACAGCGAACCTGTTGGATTTGAAACACTGACCTTTCGCTTTGTAGTCCAGTGCTTATCCTACAGTGCCACACCAGGTGTGGTGATGTTGGTGGTATGCTGTCAAATCGGTTCTGACTCATAGTATTCCTATAAAGGTTTTCTGAGGCTGTCCTTAACAGAAGCAGAAAGTCTCATCTTTCTCCCATGGAGCCTTTCTCGTAGATTTGAACTGCTGACTCATGGATAGCAGCCCAATTTATAACCTTTATGTTACCAGGGCTTCTTACACCAACTCTGTTGTTTTTAAGTTCTGTGAAGTCGGTTCCATCTCATAGCGACCCTGTATAGGGTTTCCAAGGAGCCTCTGGTGAGTTTAAACTTGATCTTGTGGTTCAAATCATGACCTTCAGTACTTATCCTGTTGCACCACACTAGGTATTGTTATTAAGTACTGTGGAGTTGGTTCCAACTCATAGTGACCCTACACAGGATTTCCGAGGCTGCAAATCTTTACGGGAACAGAAAGCCGCATCTTTCTACACTGGAACATCTGGTTAGCTGTTAACTTTGAGGTTAGCAATCAGGGATTAATCCCAAGTTCCTTTTATACTAAAGCCAAGTTTTTAAAACCCCATTGCATTATCGTTTATTCTGCAAGTATAACAATTTATAGGCATTCGACAATTGTGGTTACATTTTAATTCCTGTTATCAATTTGTGCCTTTATTAATACAATTTAAATATTGTCCCTCATGTGTAATTATTTCTATAAATATTTGCCGTACCAAATTTCACATTTCTTTGGCAAAAGGAATTAACTTGCAATCACTGATCCTACTCATCACTTAAAATGATCTCTTCTGCTGCTTATTACCCCACTCCCATTTGGTCAGTCTGTCACCTTAGATATTAATTACTACATACTTTTGAAGCTTTCTTTTTTTTCAACTGAGGCCTAAGTGGAAATTTATTCAGTATATTCTCTCAGATACAAAAATGTTAAAAATATTTTAGTTGTAACTTAAACATTAGTTTCCTAATGCATTTTTATCCTTGTATGGTCAGGTTAAAATAATGTGTTCGTTCTGGCAAAATGATAAAGTATACTAAAGCCTAACACTTAAAACTTCAGGTATACACATGAAACAAAATATACATAGACTTACTGTTTGCCTTTAAAATATTTCTTCTCGTTGAAAGATTTACAATATTCTAAATACACATTTACTAGAAATCTGTAATAATGTATTTTCAGGAACACATCTGTTACTTTAAGAAAAAAATAACTGAATCATTTGTTTTTAAAAATAATTTTCTATTTTAACATTGTTTTGGAGCAGCTAAATAAATTTCTAGAAGAGTTACATAACAGAAATAAATATCGAGTTGGACATAATATAAATAATCCTGAGTTTTGTGGCTCAAATATTTTGTATTTCAGTACAATACCCTTTTGTATTAAAAGTTAAAAATATTTTTGCTTTTTTTGTTTGGGAATTATCAGATCATTTGTTTAGATTTTTTCTCAAATTACATTAAATAGAGACTACATTTGCTAAATAGAATTTTGTTACTGATCTTTTCATACATGCTTATTTTGTTTTCTAGGATTGTAGAATAGTCATATAATGTACATTTTCCATTATTGCATCATTAAAATGAGAAAAACTTCCCCCAAACATGCTAGTTTATTTAAATAGAAAAGAAATAAAACTCATTGGCCTCCTAAAAAGTAATCTGAGTGTGCCCATCAAGTTAAAAACCTTTCTTGCAGAGAGTGTTCAGTACATTGGACTTCTCCCTGGCTTCAAAATAGGCTTTATTGCTTGTTGTACTTAAGATAATATTAAATGCTTAAAATAGTTTCTAACATATATTGGTGGTGGTGATTGTGGACTATGGAGTTGGTTCTGACTTTAGCCAACCTGTTGAGGGTTTCTGTGGCTCTAAATCTTCACAGGACCAGAAAACCTCTTCTTTCTCCCACAGAATGGCTGGTAGTTTCAAATTGCTGACCTTAAGTTTAGCAGACTGACTCACAACCACTATGCTACCAGAGCGCCTTCTGACATATCTTAATAGCTTAATAAATGTAGGCTTTTACTGTTAGAGAAGCATGCATTTTATTTAAGCAAGAAAGAAATTGTGTATGATTTTGTGACCAAAAAAAAAAAACCCGCATTTTTATGAAGATAATGCCTTCACAATTACTGTCTTACTTTGACTTCTGAATATTTACTGAACAGAAACAATGCTAGATCACTTTTACTGTCCTCTCATTAAGATAATTAAGACAAGAAGGGGAATACAATTGTTATATGAGAAAACATTTTTAACAACACATAAAGCATAAATGTTCTTGCCAAATGTTACATTTCTGTAAGCATCTGTAAGAAAGAAAATTTAACTTTTAAAAGACCCAACAAGTTAACTTAGATGTTTAACTATATAATGTAATCATTTTATCTAACAGAGATTACAGTTAAGGTACTGAAAAAGCAAAAGCAAAAATGTTTAATCATCTGAAAATCATTATCTTGAATCCAATATTATGAGGGTGGTTAAAAATTATCCACACTCCAGTTGTATTAAAACACCTGTCCATGTCCACAGCTCATGATAACATTGAGTGTGCTTGTGAAATGACTGTTGAATAGAGAAGTGACAGTGGATTATATGGGGAATCATTTGCAAATCAGCCATGGTTCTATGAAACAGTCTGTGATCGTCTTGGGTTTTGAAAAGTTTGTGCAAGATGGGTACCAAAACATTTCTCAGACAAGCCTAGACTGAAGCATCTGGACACTGGCAAACAAAATTTGAACTGATACTCAAAGGATGATAAAAGTTTCTTTAAGAAAATTGTTACTGGTGACAGACAGGGATTCATCACTATGAACCTGAAAGTAAACGTCAGAGTATGGAATGGAAACATCGCTAATTGCTGACCATAAAAAGTTCAAAAGTCAACCATCAGCTGGAAAATGGATGCTGACAGTCTGGGATTCTCAAAGGCCAGCCAGTATTGGAACACTGTCAGGAAAAACATTAAACAATCAACAGTGCTCATTACAGTGAGATAATCAATGGAGAGTCGAATTTTAAACTTCAGATTAAATGCAGAAGACTACTATCCAGTGTGCTGTGATCCTTCATGACAATGCACATCTTCATACCTCTGCCCATACTGTTGACACGCTGCAAAAACTTCATTTTGAAGTGTGAAAGCAAAGTAATCTTCCCTATAGTTCTAATCTTGCTCCATCAAACTTTTCACTTGTTTGGTCCCTGAAAGCAACCATTCAAGGATGATAATTCTTTACTGTCTTCACTTCATCACCTACCTGTATTGAAGAAATGAAGACAGTGGTGCATTCGTGGCTTGCAGTTCAGCCTAAAACAAATAAGGGAATACAGAAGGTGTTGACACATGAAAAAAGTGTATGAAAAGCAAGGAGATTATGTTGAAAAAAAAAATAATTTGTCTTTTCTAAAAGTTGATTAAGTTGTACATCCATAGAGCAGATAATTTTTGACTCACCTTCATAGTAACACTGCTTCTTTGGATAAATTCAGTTAAGTTCTCAATGTTTATATAAGAACATAAAAGTTTTATTTATAACTAATTTGAACCTGTTTATATTTCAAATATCCTAATACTAGTATGATTAGATATCACTGGTATTTTCTGTAGTCTTACAATATTATTTTATAAAACTATTTGAAATATACATTTTACTATCTCCTAGGAAGGTGAAGTGGTTCCTGTCAGTGGTGGGACATCTGAAGAGGAAGAAAGGGCATGGCACAGTGATGGCAGTTCTAGGTAAATAAAAAGCACATTCCTTCAAAATGTAATGCAAAATCTTTTGAAAGCAGAAGATACTTTTTTACCCAGAAACACATTTCAGATTTCTATGGGGTTTTTACTTAAAGTTGGTTCCCTACATTTTGGGTAGGTTTGGGTGTTGTTAGGATTAAGGAGTGAGGATTATGGTTAGGACTATGGCTGTCTTGGCTATACCTAGGACTTCATTTATTAATTATTATTAGCTAGGATTAGAGTAAGTATTAGGCTAGGGCTGGGAATAATGCTTGGTTTAATATTTAGGGTTACAGTTATTTTATTTTATTTTTTTATTATGAACTGCGTGATAGTTTATTACATGGGAGAACATCAGCTTTACACTATCATTTAATTGCAGTGATTACAATCTCTCCACGCATCATTGTTCAATATTATTTGCTTCCTTTCCCTCTGGTTTTTGGGGGGGCGGGAGACAGGGGTGTGGGGAGATGTACACAAAAACACTCAGGAATATGTAATAATTTAAACAACCAAATGGCACATTCTGCAAGCCTCCCTCCTGGCTGCCAGCACCTAGTTCCTCTCTTTCCCTAAGTTCAGAGTCCCCAGCTACTCCTGCTCTGCATGTCCTCATCTCTGCCTCCATCTCTGGTGTTGCTGCTTCTCTGGATAGGTTCCCACATTTCACTTGTGCTCTTTTTTCCTCTGTTTCTGGACTGTAAGATTGACTACTGCCCCATTTTTGATACAAAACTTCTGCCTTTACAGTTGTGACAGTCACAATTAGTCATGATAACAATTAACTCACTATTGAATCCTAAGAATTGTGTCCAGCCAAAATGAAAACTATTTAGTGGGTCTCCATTCTTAAATTAAATTCCCTCTTGAAAACTTGTACAGTGGTCACTTTGTGCCTTTATCGCCCCCTCATTTAGGTGGCCAATGTCTAACTTGTTTGTCCCTTACAACCCTGTATACAGAGGGGATAAGATTGATACTTGATGTTAAGACTCCTTCCTTCTCATTTGGTATTTTGAGCTACTACATTCATATGTATAGGTCAAGTTCATCAAAGTCACAATTTATGCTCATTTCCTTTATCAAAATTTTTTTTTAATTAAAAAAAATTTTTTTTATCTTCATCTAGTCTAGTTAGTTCTAGGAGCTCTGGTAGCGTGGTGGTGGTGATTATGTGCCATGGAGTCGGTTCTGACTCCTCGGCACATAACAATAACTAGTCGAGTTCTGATTATCAAGCTATCGAGGCTATGTCAAATAGGGTATTACCTACATGTATTTTAGTCAAATCAGGTTGTCTAATGTTGTTGTTCTTCAATTTTTGGTTTGTTGAAAATGATCTAATTTTGCTTTCATATTAGATGGAAAGTTTTGCTATATATATAATTGGCAATTTGTTTCTTTCAGAGTTTAATATTTGCCATTCTGTTGTCTTCTTGCCTGTGTGGTTTTTGCTGATAAATCAGAGTTAAGTCTTTACTAGTTTTCCTTTGTAGGTAACTTCATTTTTTCTTGAACTTTTCTCAGGCTTTTTCCTTTCCCTTGGTTTTATAAAGTTGGTGTATAAAAGTCTTGTTTTTCTTTTGGGGTCTATCCTGTATGGAGTTCGTTCAGCTTCTAAATGGCTATTTTGTCATTGTTCATGTTAGTCATCTTTTCATCCAAGAACTCTTAGACAATATCCTCTATGATGTTTTTTTGTTATGGATCTTTTCCTGTTCTAGAATTTTGACTATTTCTCTTGTTTTTATTAAGTGTTGCCAAATTGACTCTGACTCTCGGTGACCCTTTGGTTAGCACTTAGGGCTTATTGTACAGCAGCGCTACACCAGGACTCCTCTAGAAGATGAATATTGAGAAATTTTTCTTCAGGCTCAGCAATTCAGCTTTTCATAGATTGAATCCTATGTTTTTCACCCTTACAGTGTATCATCTGTTTCTGAAGTCTTAGTGTTAATCTTTTGGCTTTCTAATTACTGTTTATGTATATTTCCTGTTGTTTTTCCCCAATTATTTTGTCAGTTTCTTCCCTGAGTTTTTTCATAATTTTGTCTGCTTTCCTTGATTTCATCTGTAGTTTTCTCAGTCTTCTTTCAAACTGTTGAAGTTTGCCTAATTTGCAATCTTTTAAATTACTCACCAGAAAGTTCCAATACCATTTCTGGTATATTTTTTAAATCTATATTTTGGTCACCTTTTTGAGGCACTCTGTCTTGTTTCCTTGGCTAAACTGAAATTATCTGTTTTCTCTGAAACATTGTGGTATCATTTATGTTTAGTTGATGACTGTATATTTGTGTGTTCTCAAGCACTCATCACATGTCTCATGGTGGATTGTATAGAGACTGGTAATGTGAACACAGTTCTCTGTAGCATACTTCAGGGGAGATTCACATACCTTTAAGAAGCAGGGGTGCTATACATACTAGCAAAGGAAAGGCTGCACAGAAGGAGTAACACTAGTTGCTGGGTTGGCAAGGGCCACACCCCCTTTTACAAAAGTGTGTTGGAACAAAGCAGACCTACACCTCCTTTATGCCTCCTCCAGCCATGTCCTGTACCTTCAGGCCGTTGAATCAACAGCCTCTGGCAAAAAGCTCAAGACAACCTTATTACTCCTCACCTGCCCATAAATCCAGTTTGTTTTTCTTTCTCTTATTACTCCTAGTTTTTCCTTTCTTGTTATAAGATATTTAAGGAAGTTTCACTAGTACTATTTTGGCTATTCTTTTTTATTGTAATCTTATTGTAATCTTGTATAGCTTCCTCTTCTAGTTGGCACTCCCATCACCCTCTGCCCTGTCCTCTTACACTCAGAGCTCCAGAATCACCATCTGTGTCTGTTTCACTTGATGTCCCATGTCTTTGAGGTCAGCTCATTGCACTGCTTATTCCTCCATCTTAAATATTTTTTGTTGTCTAGGATATAGGAAATTTTATATGTTTCTCTAGCTTTGTTTTTTATTTAAAGTGAGTCTTGCAACTAGATTTACAAAACGAGCCTCTTAACATGATCTCCTTAGGTGGTATTTCTTGCTGTTATTTATATTAACTTCAAAGTAATGTCATTACTCACTTTGACAAATATCTAAACATCTATTTTAGTGCACTGATGAGATCTTGTATAATCTGTTATTAGTAGTAGAATACTTTTTTTTTTCCAGTAGTGGAAATAAACTTTTATTTTTTCCTACTATTATCTCTCCATTTGGTGATATAAATGCGGATTCCAAATTTTTATATTGGTGATTTACATTGTTGTAGGGCTAAAAACATTGGCTGAACTTGCAAGATGCTAGTAGGAAGGTATGTAGTTTCTGGGGAATTATATTTATCTCCTAAGTCCTCTGGAGCAGTAGTTCTTAGAGTCAAGGAAACTAAGAACTGGAGGCTATAATTTCATTTCTAAATACAAGGACTTTTATTCCCACAATAGCATGTCTCAGTAATGATATGTAAGTTTCAAACACAGCCTCCCAGTGGGTAGGATATTATTACTGAGTTTGCTAGTCAATATCGAACAATCTATAGATATGCCAGTTTTCTATTATATGAGTTACCCATGAAGAACTCCCAACTCCCTATAAGATTGAAATCTCCACATTCCTTCCCAACAGTGACCTCTGTTTTTCTGTTCAGGATTTCTTTGTAGAATTTCAGATTGCTATTATACCCTACTTCTTAGTTTGTATGTTTTGTTATTAAGTCAGTTCTCACTTAATAGTGACCCTGTATAGGATTTCCAAAGAGTGGCTGGTGAGTTTGTACCGAACTTGAGTTTGAGTGCTCCACAGTATTTTGAACATATACAATACTCAGACATTTTTTTTTTTCTTTCTTGTTTTGAGATACTTCTAAGAAAATTTTAAGCAATAGCTTAGAAATTAGCGAATTTATATTTTTATTTCATTAGTACTGTTTTTGATATCCCCTATTTTTATAATCTCATAAAACATGGGCTTATAATTATATCTTATGTGTGTGTTTTCAAAATACCTTCTAGTGACTACTCCAGTGATTATTCTGACTGGACAGCAGATGCAGGAATTAATCTGCAGCCACCAAAGAAAGTTCCTAAACATAAAACCAAGAAAGCAGAAAGCAGTTCAGATGAAGAAGATGAATCTGACAAACAGAAGCAAAAACAGAATAAAAAGGAAAGGAAAAAAGTAAATGAAGACAAAGATGGACCAATATCACCAAAGAAAAAGAAGCCCAAAGAAAGAAAGCAGAAGGTTGAAATTAGTTTTGTCAATTTTGAAGTTTCTGTAAAGTACAGTACAGTATTGTGGACCTGAATAAGCATGTAGTCATAGGTTAAAATTCCTCAGAAGTACAGTGTTGTTATTGTGTGCCCTTGAGTCATTTCTTACCCTGTATGGAGTTTTGTAGAGTGGCTGGTAGATTTGAATTGCCAACTTTGTGTTTACGTACAGTGCTTATCCTACAGTGCCACACCAGGACTCCAGAAGTACATAATAAAATAAAATATACCAGAATATATTTATTTTACTCTGGTTTTCAGATGTTTAGTTTGGGATGAATTTTACTAACAGAAGGTTCTTTATATTGAGAAATTAACTCTATGATTTAATTTTTCTTTACTGCCCAGGTGGGAGTTTATTTACTCAAGTTATTTTGTTCCAAAACATTTAACATATTACTCTGTGTCCTGGTGTGACACTATAAGTTAATGCACTGAACTGCATGTTTGATTTGAGTCACAAGGTAGGTGATTGAAGCGCACCAGCCACTCCTAGGAAATCCTATGCAGGGCCTACCAGTCAAGATCCAAACTTTTTAGCGTGTCATGGGTTGGAACAGACTCTGGCACACAAACACCAACACCTTTAAATAATTCCTAGTTGTTACTGCTGAAAATAAAGCGTAGGAAGAATATCACCTATGAAATATAAATGATAAAAACAGTAAAGAATTTTAGGGAGTATTTGACTGTTTTTAAAAGTCCTTATTAATTAACTGTGTATGAACCATAATTTGTTGATATTAAGATCAGTAGTAGTCTTGGTTTAACTGTTAACATGCTTTTAACAGCACTTAATGTTGTTAAGTGCTGTCGAGTTCATTCCAACCAGTGGTGAACTTGAACCGCCGACCTTGCAGTTCAAATGACTTTGTAGTCTACTGCATTAACCCACAGTGACTTACATGCTAAGGACATGCATGCCAAGACTGGGTAATCAGAGAGAACACAGAAAGGAAGATACAATATTACTGAAATACATTCTGACATTCTGAAGTTGGAATTCCTTAATCTCAGAATAAAAGTAAGAGGAACTACATGTTCTTAACTTTAAAATGTAATACAAGAGACATGGTTTTTGTTCCCCAAAAGACATGCGAAGTATAGATAAATATAAGGAAGTTTTTTTTTTTTTTTAAAAGCTCTACTCTCTTTGGAATTAAATATAAGTTGTCATATGTAAATTATTAGGGAGATTGTAGGGTGTTTATCCTTAGAAAATGTTGACAAATTTTAATACACCTGATCTTGTTTTAAGTATTTATTTTATGTGAATCTTCTGATGTTTTATTTGCTTCAGCTTTATAGTTAGGAGTTTCATTAAATTCCATAGCCTTCTTTTGTTTTCTTCTGGGAATGCCTTGCCAACCATTTGCCCACAAATCTGCTGCCCCAGCATTGATCATTAATTTAGGCTTACCCATTATTTTATGTGTTAGATTGGTTAAAGGAAACTGATGTACCCATGTTATTTGGGTATTAAAGTAAATTTTCTTTTTCAGTCAAGACAATTTTGATAAACTTGAGATTTTCACCTGATACATCATTGTAAAACATAATTTTTTTTTGTCTCAAGTGTGCAGTTTGCTTCATTTTATCCCTTCATGTAGAAATCACCAACCAGTTAATATCATGGGCTCATTTATGCAAATTTGGCATGATACCACTGATAATTACTTGAAATACTTTGATTTTATTATTTTTTAATTAAATGTTATAATAAGGGCCAGTATCTTTTAGACTATTCCCTTTCATTTGAATATTGGTTCTGTGATTTGATGTTGACCTTCAATTAGATCTATTAGTAGATAAGAACTGTTCTTAGTCCTCCAGTTATCTCAACTATATATGAGGGTGCTTTAAAAATTTCATGGAAAATATCCATGAACTTTTTATTCAATTTTTCCAGAGATTGTTTGAACTTGCCATGTATAACAGCATTTCCCTTCTTATGTATGCAGACCTTTTACAGAGCTGGAAAGGTCTTCTTGCTGTTAGTTGGCATTGTGTTGGCTCCAGCTCATGGTAACCTTACAAACGTAAAGTTAACAGAGCGAAACACTGCACAGTCCTGCACTGTATTCATGATTTTTGATGTATTTAAGCCCATTGTTGAGGCTGTTTTGTCAGTTCCGCTTCTTGAGGATTTTCCTCACTTTAGCTGACCCTGTGCCAAACATGAATAGCTGTCGAACACTGTCAGTACCAAAATATGTAATATTGAAACATGATGAAGAGTGCCAGAATATTGTCAGATACAGTGCCAGAAGATGACCCTCTCAGGTTGGAAAACACGCAGAATGACTTGGAGAAGAGTTGCCTCCTCAAAGAACACAGTTTGACTGTGATGACATGAATGGAGTAATGCCCTCGGAACTTTGATTTGCTGATAGGGCACAACTCAAAATGAAGAGAAAAAGCTGTAAACATCCATTAATAATAGAACATGGAATGTATGAAGTATGAGCAAATTGTCAAAACTGAAATGGAATGCATAAACATTGATATCCTAGGCATTAGTGAGCTGAAATGGACTGGTATTGGTAATTTAGAATCTGACAATCACATTATTTACTATGCTAGGAATGACAGCTTGAAGAGGAATGCTGTTGCATTTATCATTAAAAAGAATATTTCAACATCTGTCATGAAGTAAAATGCTGTCAGTGATAGGATAATATCCATCCACCTACAAGGAAGACTAATTAATACTACTATTATTCAAATTACACCCCAACCACTAAAACCAATGAGGATGTAATTGAAGAATTCAGCCAAATTCTTCAGTCTGAAATTGATCAAACATGCAATCAAAATGTATTGATAATTACTGGCAATTGGACTACAAAGGTTGGAAACAAAGGTGAAGGATCAGTTAGAACATATGGCCTTGGAAACAGAAATGATGCTCGAGGCTGCATGATAGAACGCTGCAAGATCAGTGACTTACTTAGCAAATACTTTTTTAAGCAACATAGAAAACAGCTATACACAAGGACCTCACCAGATGGAATATACAGAAGTCGAACTGATTACATCTGTTGAAAGAGATGATGGAAAAGCTCCATCATATCATCAGTCAAAACAAGGCCAGGGGCCAGCTGTGGAACAGACCTTTAATTGCTCATATGCAAATTCAGACTTAAGCTGAAGAAAATTAAAACAAGTCTACAAGATCCAAAATATTCAGACCATCTGAAGAACAAATTTGATGCATTAGACACTAAAGACGCAAGGCCAGAAGAGTTGTGAGATGACGTCAAGATTACACAGGAAGAAAGCAAAAGGTCTTTAAAAAAGACAAGAAAGAAGGAAAGACCAAAATGAATGTCTGAGGAGACTGAAACTTGCTCTCCAGCATAGAGATGCTAAAGCAAGAGGAAGAAATAATGTCCATATAAGTGAAGTAAAGATTGAAGTTGTCAAAGATGTCATTTTGCTTGGATCAAACATCACCACTCATGGAACCAGCAGTCAAGAAATCAAACAACGTTTTGCATTAGGCAAATCTGCACGGGGCCTCTTCAAAGTGTTGAAGAACAAAGATATCAGTTTGTGGACTAAGGTGTGTGCCTCTCGCAAGCCATCTTATTTTCATCAACCTTATGCATGTGAAAGTTAGACAGTGACTATGAAAGATAATAGAATAATTAATGCATTTGAGGTATGGTATTGGAAGAGAATATTGAAAGAACCATGGACTGCCAAAACCAACCATGGACTGCCAAAACCAACTAATCTGTATTGGAAGAAGTGCATACAGTCAGAGTGCTTCTTGAAAGCCAGGATAGACAAGCTTTGTCTCTCATACTTTGGACATACTATCAGGAGGGTCCAGTCCCCGAAGAAGGATAATCATGGTAAAGTGGAGGGTCAGAGAAAGGTCCCCCCACAAGGTGGATTGGCACAGTGGCAGCAGCAGTGGGCACAGGCCTAGCAGCAATTGTGAGGTTGGCTGATGACCTGGCAGTGTTTCGTGCTGTTGTACATAGAGTTGGTATGAATTGATACTGAATCAGTGGCACTTAACAGCAATAACTATCAAACATGATATTCTTTTCTAGTGATTAGGGGAAGCAATTTAGGAAAATTGATGCTTATTTTTGTTAAACAATGTGTGATTGACAAGTAAATACCCCACAAGATGACCTGGCAATATATTCTGGTACTCTGTCTTACAGAGTCACTTAAGAGTCAAATTTGACTGGATGGGGCATAACAAATGCCACAAGACAAAATAGAAATTTCACATGATCTAAATATATATATATATATATATATAGAGAGAGAGAGAGAGAGAGAGATTGATTGATTGATTTTAAAGACCTTTATGATGATGTTTATTACCATAGAGTCAATTCTGAATCATAATGACCCCGTATGTACAGAGTAGAACTGCTCCTGAAGGCTATGACCTTTCAAAAGCAGATTGCTTGTACTGTCTTCCTATTGGATTCTAAAGAAAAACTTCTTTTCTGGTAGTAGATGAGTGCTTCACCATTTGTTTCACCAGGGATTTCCTACAATTACCTCTATAGTTATTTAAAGGGTAGACTGGTGAATACTTTTATGATAATATTACATTACAATGTTCTAAACTTTCTTAGAGATTGGCTATGGGAGAACTTTCTGAAAATGGTTTGACATTAGAAGAATGGTTGCCTTCAACGTGGATTACAGATACTATTCCCCGAAGATGTCCATTTGTGCCACAGATGGGTGATGAGGTATTTTTAAACATAAAATATTTTGGTTGTTTTTTTTTTTTAAAGTAACTTTAAACATTTTGTATAGCTATTAAAATAGAATTTCAGAAAGTTGTAATTCTTTGACAGTGTTGTTTTTTTTTTTAATTGTTTATAATACAAGTATTGCAGTAACCGATCTAAGTATTGGTGTGACAATAGAAATTTTGTTGACATTTTAATAACTAGTGTGTATTTCTTTAAAATAGAGGGTTATTGACAGTTACAGTTGTCTTTTCTAAATTAAAACTCATTTTTCTTATTTTAGCCTTAAACATGGTTACCCTTAAATGCTCAAAATCTGAGCTTTTAGAAATCTACCATCTTTGTTAGATCATATTTAATTTTTTTCAATGATAGACACCAATGACACTGTAGTTAATAATTTTTAAATGTAAGGATATGGCTTAAAATTTCACACTAAGATCTATTTCTCCTTTTTTATGCACAGATTCAAAGAAACAAGAGTTCAGCAGATTACCCATGATAAATTACAAATTAAAATACAGGCTTCTTTAGCAAAGATCACTAATTATCCATATAAAGTGGCAGTTGAGGTTTAAAAAGAAACAAAAAAATTAAGTTGGTTGGTCATGTGTCGTGGAGTCGGTTCCGACTCATAGCAACCCTGTACAGGGTTTCTGAGGCTGTAAATCTTTACGAAAGCAAAAAGCCTCATCTCTCTCCCACAGAACAGCTGGTAGTTTCGAACCGCTTACCTTGTGGTTCACAGCCTGAATTGCAACCACTATGCTGCCAGAGCTCCTTGTTTAATGTAAGAGTGACTGTAAAATAACATTCTGAGATAATGCATTTTGAGACCTTATTTTTAAAAAAAATTGACATAAGGGTAGCATCTGACCTGACTTCTTAAAGGAGGAAGAGAATGAATCTCAACATTGGCCAATTCCTGTGAGGTGTAGTTCAGGCATGCTGCCACCCTTATATCTTCTTAACTAATTTTGATAACAGTCCCTCCCAGGGCATTCTCTACTGTTCAGTTCATAATTCAATGCAGTGGTCACATAGAACTCAAAGTTCTCATAATAAGATTTTTAGGGAAGTTAGAAGTAGTTGCAAATCAGGATCAGAAATGCTCAGGTTGTAGTTCTTCCGGTCCAGAATACCTCTACTTAGCTGTGCCCACTGTCCATAACTTCTCATCCATGTGGTCTCTTGGCCGCTGTCCTGCTTGGGCAAGTGTTATAATGTTCTTTTGTTCTGCCGTAAGCCTTGAAGGTGCTCTGTTTTAGCTCCCAGCTAGAACTAGGTATAACCAGCAAGTAGCTTCCCCAGTAAACTGTTTAGAGGCATACCCCAATGTACTTGTGATCCTACTACCCAAAGGTATTCAGCTCCCTTTCTCTGTGGGCCAGGATACTTCATGTTTTTGGTGCTTGGTTCTTCTGTTGCCACTCCTTTGGTGTCACAGCTCTCTGGCTCCTGGATTGAGGAGATTTTGTGTGCAGTAATCTAGGGGTCAAAGGATACACTCCACTCCTGGCCCTTCTTTAAACTCAATAAGGTAGGAATGTTGACCAGTTCCCATTTTAGAGTTTCACACACTCATGGTCCTACCAGATCCTTTGGTGATAGTTAAAGACTGCGGCTAGAAGAGACACACAAGTTAAATCACTGCACTATAGTCCTGTTTGATTTAGTGTAAAGTACAGAGCATTACTACATTTAATTCAGCTTGATGGTAACTAATGAAAAAAAAACATTCTAATACAATAGTAAATCCCAATAGTTGCTGTTTTAAGAGGAGATTAAGTTATATTTAATATACCATTTCAAATTGGGCAGAAAGGGTCTAATTTTAATTTCTTGTTGATTTTCTTTTGATCTTTCTGGGTTTTCTTTTTAATAGTTGTTGTTATTAAGTGCTATTGCATTACTTCTGACTCATTAGCAACCTTGTATAGGATTTCTAAAGAGTAGCTGGTGAGTTTGAATCACTGGCCTTATGGTTCAAACCAACCTTGTGGTTTAGTGCATATCCTGTAGTGCCACACTGGGAACTGTTGTTGTTAAGTGCTCTTGAGTTGATCCCGACCCATAGCTACCCTGTATAGGGTTTCTGAGGAGCGGTTGGTGAGACTGAACTGCCGACCCTGCAGTTCAAACGGCTTTGCAATCTGGCACATTAACCAACAGCGCCACACCAGGACTCCAGGACTTTAATTATTGGTACTTAATTACTGGTACTTAAAAAGTTAAATAGTTTAATTGTTGTTGAGTGCTGTCAAGTTTGATCCCTACACATAGTGGCCCTGTGTAGGGTTTCCAAGGAGCATCTGGTGAGCTTGAACAGCCAATCCTGTGGTTCAAACCAACTTTGCAATTCTGTGCATTAACCCACAGTGCCCCTCCCGAACTAAAAATTACTGGTACTTAAAACATTAGGTGCTGTTGAGTTGGTACTGACTGATAGTGACCCTGTGCACAGTAAAACAAAACACTGCCTGGTTATTATGCAGAACTATTCATCATTTTTCTCTATGAATCACTCCCACCTGAATTTAGTGATCATCTGAAGAATAGATTTGATACATTACACACTAAAGACCGAAGACCTGAAGAGTTATGGGATGACATCAAAAACATCATACGTGAAGAGAACAAAAAGTCATTAAGAAGACAAGAAAGAAGGAAAAGGTCAAAATGAATGTCAGAAGAGACTCTGAAACTTGCTCTCCAGCGTAGACAGATGCTAAAGCAAATGGAAGAAATGAAGGAGGTCCAAGAGCTGAACAGAAAATTTCAAAGATCAGCTCGAGAAGATAAAGCCAAATGTTATAATAAAATATGCAAAGATTTGGAATCAGAAAACCAAAAAGGAAGGACACGCTCAGCATTTCTCAAGCTGGGGGAACTGAAGAAAAAATTCAAGCCCCACCTTTCATTATTGAAAGATTCTCTGGGCAAATTATTGAATGATGCAGAATGCATCGAGAAGATGAAAGGAATACACAGAGTCATTGTACCAAAAGGAAATGGTTAGTGTTCAACCATTTCAAGAGGTAGCATATGATTAAGAGCCAATGATACTTAGGGAGGAAGTTGAAAGTGTATTTAAGGAATTGGCAAAGAACAAGGCACCAGGAATTGATGGAATACAAATTGAAATCTTTCAACAAAGTAGGCAGCACAGGAGGCACTCATCTCTGCCAAGAAATTTGGGAGACAACTATCTGGCCAACTGATTGGAAGAGATTTGATATCTCAAGCAAGTAAAGTTTTGCTAAAGGTAATACAGAAACAGAAACGGTTGCAATCATACATTGACAGAGAACATCCAGAGGTTCAAGCTGGATTCAGAAGAGGCCTTGGAACGAGAGATATCATTGCTGATGTCCGATGGATCTTGGCTGAAAGCAGAGAATATCAGAAAGATGTTATCCTATGCTTTATTGACTACGCAAAGGCTTTCGATTGTCTGGATCCTGACAAGCTATGGACAATATTGCAAAGTATGAGTATTTCAGAACACTTAATTGTACTCATGAGGAATCTGTACCTGGACCAAGAAGCAGTTGTTGAACAGAGCATGAGAACACTGAATGTTTTAAAATTAAGAAAGGTGTGCGACAAGGTTGTATACTTTTAACCATACTTATTCAACCTGTATGCTGAGCAAATAATATGAGAAGCTGGGTTCTATGAAGAAAAACGTGACCTCAGGATTTGAGGAAGACTCATTAACAACCTGCGATATGCAGATGGTACAACCTTGCTTGTTGAATGTGAAGAGGATTGAAAACATTTATTGATGAAGATCAAAGAGCACAGCCTTCAGTATGTATTACATCTCAATGTCAAGAAAACAAAAATCGTCACCACTGGACCAATAAACAACATTCTTATCAATGGAGAAAAGATTGAAGTTGTCAAGGACTTCATTCTTATTGGATGAACTATGAATACTCATGGAAGCAGCAGTCAAGAGATCAGTCAACGTATTGCATTAGGCAAATCTGCTGCATAAGACCTTTTTAAAGCGTTGAAAGTGCAAAGATGTCAGCTTGAGGACTAAGGTGTGCCTGATCCAAGCCATGTTATTTTCAATAACCTCATGGGTGCGAAAGCTGGACAGTGAATAAGGAAGATCGTAAATTATTGATGCCTTTGAATTATGGTGTTGGAGGAGAATTCTAAAAGTGCCATGGGCTGCCAAAAGAACCAATAAATCTGTTTTGGAAGAAGTGCAACCAAGAGTGCCAGTGTTCCTTAGCGGCCAAGATGACCAAACTTTAGTCTCTCATACTTTGAACATACTGTCAGGAGGGAACAGTCGTTGGAGAAGGAGATCATGCTTGGTAAGATTGAGGTTCAGAGAAAAAGAGGAAGACCCCCAATGAGATGGATTGGCCAGGTGGCAGCATTGATGGACTCAGGTGTGGCAGCGGTAGTGAGGACATTGTTTCGTTCTGCTGTGCATGGGGATGCTATGAGTCGATTCCGACTCGATAGTACCTAACAACAATAACAACCACATTCATCATTTGTAATTCCAGACAATTAGAGCCATAATGATATTAATATAAAAGTATGTAGGCCATCCCAACATGTTGATAAGAACTTAAACATCTTTTTTGTTTTTCCAAAACAAAGAACACTTAGTGCTAGAAAGAACACTTAGTGCTAGATTATCTGCATTGAGTTACTAGTTCTACATTGCAGTAGTCAGCTTTTAAAATTTGCATTTAACATTTAAATTTCATTTCATAAATGAAAACAAATTGTATGTTCTAGTTACTGAGATTTGTTAAGAATTAAGTAGGATAAAATACATTAATATACATTCTCTGTTTTAAAGTTTTCTGAAGATGTAAAAACCACTTGCCAGAAAAGTAAGTACAAACAAATGTAAGTGAATAAAATTAATCGTAACCCCTAAGCCACTGAAATAGAACAGAGTTTTTCCTGCCCATTTCAAACAATGGTTATCAAACAAAATGCATAAATTAGCAAACAATATCATTAATAGCACATGTTAAGTTAAATTTTGCAGAAGATAATTAACAAGGAACTGCCAGAACTTCCCCTCAGATTCAGAAAAGATGTGGAATGAGGGATATGATTGCTGATGTCCAGTGGATCTTGTCTGAAAGCAGAGAATACCAGAAATAGTTTTACTGGTGTTTTATCAATCATGTGAAGTATTTGTGTAATTAATATTATGAGAAATTCAGAACTCTTAACTTTTGCTCTAGAGGAACCTGTATGCGGATTGACCGGGAGTAATTCATAGAGAACAAAGGCATACAGTCTGTATGCCACACAAATTGTGTGAGAAGCTGAATTATCTGAAGAACACGGTATCAGAATTTAGGAAGACTCATTAACATGAGAAATACAGATGACACAACATTGCTTGTAAGAAATTAAGGTGACTTGAAACACTTACTGATGAAGATGAAAAATCTTCGGTATGAATTACATCTGAACATGAAGCAAACAAAAATCCTCACAACTGGACTGTTAAACAACATCATGATTAATAGAGAAAAACTGAAATTGTTAAAGATTTTACTCTAGTTGAAACAACATTAAATATGTGATCCATCACTAGTAGATGACATCATGTTTGGTAAAGTACAGTATCTGTGGAAATTAGACCAATCCTCAGTAAGATATGCTGACCCTATAGCCACAAAAATATGTACATAGGTACCACTGATCACGAAGATTGCATAGGACTAGGAAATCTATTGTTTTCCTATACATAAGGTCACTATGCGTTGGAGCTGATTTAGATATTGGAGGAGAGTATTGAAGGTGCCGTGGGCTGCCAAAAGAACCAATAGATCTGTTTTGGAAGAAGTACAGTCATAGTGCTCCTTGAAGGTCAAGATGGCCAAACTTCGTCTCTCATACTTAGGACATATTGTCAGGAAGGACCAGTCACTGGAGAACGATACCATGTTTGGTAAGGTGAAGCGTCAGAGAAAAAGAGGAAGACCCCAGTGAGATGGACTGTCCAAGTGGCAGCATCGATGGACTCAAGCATGGCAACAGTAGTGAGGTTGGCCCCGGATCGGGCAGTGTTTCGTTCTGCTGTGCATAAGGTCGCTATAGGTTGTTACTGACTTGATGGCACCTAACAACAACAAGTCACAATTCACTTTACTATGCAACATAAACTTTTTTTGACCTAAGTTCAAAGAAAATTATTTAAAACACTGATTATAATTAAGTGACTTATGTAAGTATAGGTAAAGAGGAAGAAAATAGCAAAATAATAGAATTTGTTTTCTTTTAAAGGACATTTCATTTTTGTCTTTATATTGATGGCTAGTACCTTGCACTTTGTATTAAAGGAAACACCTTTCAATTTTAAATTGTAACTTTATTTACTTACTAGGTTTATTATTTCCGACAAGGACATGAAGCTTACGTTGAGATGGCCCGGAAGAATAAAATTTATAGTATTAATCCAAAAAAACAGCCATGGCATAAAATGGAATTACGGGTATGATGTTTAATATTCTTTAATAGTTCAAAAAGATATAATTATGGAGAAAATGGTGTTGATTGTTACTAATTTCACCATAAGAAACTTTATATAATGAAAATACCTTTTTAAATTGAAGGCATCCTGGAAAGTAGAATGTTACTTAATTTTTTAGGTGACTTGAAGAGAAAATTTGACTGAGTTTATACATTGGTAGTTCCCAAACAAGATCCATTCCTGTATTTGTAAGTCAGTAGGAACTTTTGCATGTGTTTATTTAATTGGAATCTGCTGGATAAGTGTGGGGTAGTGGGGCACATGTAGAATGAAAGGTGATTTGTTGAAAAATTTGTTGTCATTGGGGATTGGATCAGTCAGTTCAGAGAACAAATTTATATAACAGGGCTTCAAAGATTGTGGTCCTCAGGTCAAAATGGCAGCTACTGTGAATGTCTGTGGCTCTCCAAAGTCCCGCCAATAATCCAGCCTCTTGCATCATGCTCTTGAAAGGAGGGTGCAGCACACCTCTTTTGAGCCTCCCATTCTTTCTACGTCTTTGACGCATCATTTTTTCCTTTATGGTTACAGTTGACGAATCACCTAAATTGTAAAATTCTGGTCTATACTGTTTCACTTACTTGGCCATGACAAGATCTGTTTCGAAGCCTTCATTAAAGGGGACATAAGAGTTGCCATAAGTTAGATGTTTGTATCCCAGTAACTGCCTGTACTCAGATACAGCTTGTAAATTGGGTACAAAATGTAGTTCTCCTACTCCTCACATATCAACTGTATTCTTACCTGACATTTAGAATTGACAGCAATAGAAAAAAATTCTGACTACTTTGTGGATTAATGATATGCATCTTGCAGTAATGAGCTCCGAGGTGCTAGGTGAGCATAACACTGGCTATGATTGTTACCGTCATGTGTCAACTCAGTTGTGATTCTCAGTTGCGTAATGATAAAATTTGATAGTTACATAATGTTTTTGTTAAATCCTTTTGATAACGACCCTGTATAGAGTTTCTGAGAAATGGCTGGTGGGTTTGAACTGCTGATCTTGTGGTTAGCAGTCCAATGCTTATTCTACAGTGACAAACCAGGACTCCATGTATTGATGTGTAGTTAGTCTCAATTTTGTGGTCTGATACTAACATCATTCATTTTTGTGTATCACTCGTTTTTGTATAACAGCCTGGTCTTTGGAACCTAACCTTGGTGATAAATGTAGAGTGAGTTTGTAGTAAGAATTGAACACTGTTAACATTCACATTTGTAATGTTGATAACTATTTCTAGATTTATGGTAGTTTTAAAGTTTTTATTTTTTATTTCTTTTACTTTTTAATTGATGTATATAACTTGCATACAGTAAAGAGCCCAGATCTTAAGTGTACAGCTCAATGAATTTTAGTACACAGAGTCACCATACCCCAAAGCATGACTAAAACCAAGGATATGTTTTAAGATTTTATTCATCTTTATTTTGTAAAATTGGTTTCTTATTTTCTGTATCTTTCTCAGGAACAAGAGCTAATGAAAATTGTTGGCATTAAATATGAAGTGGGATTGCCTACCCTCTGCTGCCTTAAGCTAGCTTTTCTAGATCCTGATACTGGTAAACTGACTGGTGGATCATTTACAATGAAGTAAGGACTAATTCCTTCATATAACAGTTGGTTTTTTTCCCCTAAGATTTAGATAAATTTGAACATCTTTTAGATACTGTTAGACATTTGTCCTAATCTGTTGTTTCTATTTATAATTAGATACCACGATATGCCCGATGTTATAGATTTTTTAGTGTTGAGACAACAATTTGACGATGCAAAATATAGACGGTGGAATATAGGTGAGTAATTTATTATTTTTCATAATTTAGAAACGATAACCAGGGAAATCTTTTTGTCGTTCATAGGAATGTTATTAGCAAAGTAAGATGTGAATAAACAAATAGTACTTTAATGATGCCAAAATTTTAATGTTGTCACTTATATTTGGTAACTGATCATTTAAAAACTTCTAATTTTACATAATGAATTAAATTTTTACATATTCAAAAATGTAACAATTCAAATTAGAAGTGAAAATAGATTTTTTAATTTAAACTTTTTGATAATTTGAACCAGTGCTAGAGCTAAACTGACATTTCTCTGTGGTTGGTTATATGGTTAATCCTGTTACAAATCTTTAAAATTCATATTGTTATTAACCGTCGAGTCGGTTCCAACCCATAGCGATCCTCTAGAGGGTTTACAAGGAGCGACTGGTGAGCTCGAATCACCAACCTTGCAGTTTAAACCGACTTCAGTCTAGCGCTTTAACCCACAGCGCCACACCAAAGACTTAAATTCTTGAAAGTTTCTAGGTATTTAAGATATATTGGTGCGGTGCTCTGGGTTAATGTGCTGGATTGCAGGGTGGGTTTGAACCACAGATAGGAAAATAAGGCAATTTGCTCAAAATCACACACAGATATTTAGTAGACTGTACTTCAGCTAGCCAATAAAAATCGCTGTGACTGGGGAAAAAAGTACTATAAAAGACAAGGAAAGATTTTGTGCTATTGTTGCTGTGAGTGTCGTGAAGATGGTTATAACTTATTACAATCCTGTATAGGTTTCCAAGTTGTAGCTGGTGGGTTTGACTTGCCAATCTTGGAGCTAGTAGTCAGTGCTCATCCTACAGTGTCAAACCAGAACTCAAAAAAAAAAAAGAAAAACAGAAGGCACAAGGATGGCATTGAAAATGGTGGAGTAGTTTATAATATTCCTAGCACATTGAAAAGCTGAGACGATTTAGAATAGGCTTTAGCTGTTGTAGCTTATGAGGATCTATAGAGAGCAATTTCAGTAATAGTAACAGGTGAATGTGATGTGGTGAGAAAAATAAACAGAAGAAATGCTGTTTTATTACAGTTACAGGTTCTCAACAGGGTTCCATTTAGACAACTGTTATAAATGGGTTCTGACATAACTTAAAATTGTTTTTATAGTTTGCTTATATAGCTGTGTTTTAAAGACTAAATCATAATGTTGAACAGCTTCAAGTAAGTTCTTAAGTATCATAACATCTGCAAATTCTGCCCTTCCAGCAGTTTCTGGAAAAATTCCAGCATCTTTTAATTCTGTTTTTCCACGAATCTTTTTAAAGTTCCCTTATATTGTGGTGCTGATGGATAGATAAGCTTAACAGCACCACCATCTTCATAATACTAATGCTCTACCCCACCCGTCATTCCCCCCAAAAAAAGATGGTCCCAAGTGTAGTTTGTTGTAAGTCTAATACATTCTAAGAGGCTACCTGTAGTTTATAATTTATTTTTATAGGAAAGGAAAAGTGCATATAATACGAGGGGCTTCAAAATGTTTGTGGGAAAATAACATGAAAGATAGTATCATTTCCCCATGAATCTTTTGAAATGTTCATATTTGAGTGTTAAAACTTAGTGGTAATTGGGATGAAAGAAAGGTCTAACTTTTTTGAGCAGAAATTATTTAAAACTTATTTTGACATCAATAAAAACTTAGAGACAGAATAATGGTGCAATGGTGAATTTTGAATGTTAGGCTGATTTAAAAACAAATGCAACAGTAAGTTTTCTTAACACTTCCTAAATACTTTCTCTAACGTTTGGATCATATTTGTTTTCTGAAATCATATAGGCTATTTGCATATTTTAAATGTATACTTTTAGAAAAAGCAGTAACAGCAGCAGCTGATTTCAGAATAATGAGATGACATTTGTTCTTGTCCAGGTGACCGTTTCAGATCAGTCATAGATGATGCATGGTGGTTTGGAACCATTGAAAGCCAAGAACCTCTTCAGCCTGAATACCCTGACAGTTTATTTCAGTGCTACAATGTTTGGTAAGGAAGTGTTTGGTCTATTTGTTATATTTGTTAATAAAACAATGAAGACATGTTTTATAAATACTGAAGAAATTATTTGATAATAATTTATACAATTTTTAATATGGTGTTTAGTTTTTTAATCTAAGTATTTCCCCCCACCCCTTTAAGCTGGGACAATGGAGATACAGAAAAGATGAGTCCTTGGGATATGGAGCTTATACCTAATAATGGTAAGTGTATATTGTGCCTTTTGTGTCTGCATTGTATGGAATTAGCTTCTTATGTAAGAAATTTCATTTATTCACTTGCTCCCAAATAGGATTATTAGAGGTTAAAATAGAAAATATTTATTACACATTTATTTACCGTACCCCAGAGATGGAGAGGCATTGCAGTTAACAGTATAATCGGTCTACTTCATCTAACAGGTTATTAATTATTATTTACTTCTGTTGTGTTGTGAGCTCTTGGGGTAAAAGATATTTTTTAACTCTTAACAGAGTGCTTCGAGTAACATAATGGTCAAGGTTTTAGACTTTTAACCTGGCAAACATGATTCATATCCTGGTTCTGCCATTTTCTGTTTTTAGCTTGGCAAGTTGCTTAAATCCTCAAAACTCCGGGTTCTTGTACCCAGCCTTTGATGTGGTGTAAAGTTGTTAATTAAGTGCAGTCAAGTCCGTTCCAATTTATTACAGCCCTGTGTAGGGATTCCAGTTGGTAGGTTTGAACCTGGTTCGAAGTCAAGTGCTGATCCTATAGTGGTGTAAAGTAGTATGTTCTTTATTGGGTTCCTATGAGGATTAAATTATATCATGTGTCTAAAGTTCTTATTATATAGAGCTGGACATATTTCAAAGCTCAATGTACAAGGTAGTTATAATTACTAATCATCTTGTATATGTTCTGCCCCATATTTAAGGATTTGGAAATTAGGCATAAGCCTAGAGTTTGCATTTTCATTCCACATTTTTGTTTAGCATTTTGAGGATTTCTAAAATATCTTTTATCAATTGTGTTTTGTTTAATTTTTAACACTAAAAACCGTGATGAATGATGATTAGGAAAAAAGGTGACTGACTTGTAACATAATGTAAATTATTAAGAAAAAACGTAGTTGCACTGTAGTTACTGGAACTTAAAAAGTTAACTGCCGGAAAAATAAACTTGATCTTGTAGACCTTAGTATTGAATGAATATGTGTGGTGCTGCTGTGTGTTAAAATGCCCTGGGCTTCAGAGTTCATTTGAAGCACAACATCAGCAAGCTCACCAGCTGCTCCTTGGGAAACCTATATAGAGAACCGACTCAACAGCACTTAACAAAATCGACCAGTTCTTTGTAGAAATGATCACTTCTGGATTTTAATATCAACACTGTGTTTTTCATTTTAGCAAAAGGAGAGCTGTTTGAAACTACAGAATATCATTCAACTTGCAAACATGTTACGTGGTTTATTTTCAGGCCTTAACTTCTCTCCTTTGTTAAATGTCTATTGTGAATATGAAAGAAATTAAACTAATCAATATGGCTGTGGTGGCAGTTATGTGCCGTGGAGTCAGTTTCAACTCATAATAGGATTTACCCTGAGGCTGTAAAACTTTACGGGAGCAGAAAGCCTCATCTTTCTTCCTCAGAGTAGCTGGTAGTTTTAAACTGCTGACTTGTAACAACTAAGTTACCAGAATTCATTCATCAATTTGGTAGTACTTTTGTATTTATATCATAATTTCAGTCTAGAATTAAGTAAATTAATGATACTAATTTTCTACCTGAATATATCTGTGTGGGAAAGGTGGTAGGTTTCCTATTTAAGTTGCCTTAAATAAATTTTATGCACGCATAAAATTTAACTAAAGTTTGCGGATAGGCAGAATTTGATTGTATACAAATAGTGGTGAATTTCCCAATTTTTCTAAACAACAGAAAAATTACCTGGCACATTTGTAGATTTTTTTTTCACCACCTCTCTCCAATGATTTTCTTCGCTAAATTGTTAAATGTTTTAGGCATTAAAGATAACATACCTACACATCAGGCATAAGAGTTAATTTGTCGATAGTCATAATTTTCTCTGTTCCTGCAAAAACTGATGTTGACATAATCTTGAACAATAGTTTAGTTTTACCTTATATATGTTTCAAATTTTTTAAAGTCTTGAAATTTACACCATATTCTAGAAATGCTTTCTCCTTTGTTAGCAGGTTGATTATGGAGCAAGTTTTCAATGTAATTTCAGTGTAAAATGATATCTACACATTTATAAAGATAGTGTCTTTTTAAAGATAATTTATTTTATCCATACTTGAAATCTGCCTTCTTTTAAGAAAAACTTAAGAGCATCCCTACCAATTCTTTGTGTCAGTATTAATTACACTTTCTAAAGGTAACTGAAATACTAATAAATTGCCACATATTTTCACTGCTTTGCTTTTCTGTGTGTTTCAGCTGTATTTCCTGAAGAACTAGGTACCAGTGTTCCTTTAACTGATATTGAATGCAGATCATTAATCTATAAACCTCTTGATGGAGAGTGGGGATCCAATCCCAGGGATGAAGAATGTGAAAGAATTGTTGGAGGAATAAACCAATTGATGACACTAGGTAAGTAACAATCATGGGGGCTGGAGGGTAAAGTTACCACAGTTATAATTTGAGACATTTATGCAGAGAAGTCTAACAATGTTTTCATGAGTGCTTTTAAAATATTTTTAAATGTAATCTTTTTTTTATTGAGGTCTTACCCAAAATTATATATATATCTTTCTTTCTAAAGGGAGGAGAAAGAGGATATTTAAACTGTTTTACATCATTAAGAAAAGGAAAATGACCACAAAAATTGATTGCCTGATATTCCTTGTAATATAAGGGAATTAAGTTGGTGGAAAAATAATGGAAATTTTTCAAAAAGTTTTTGAAACCCCTTCATATGTAGTAAGGATGATACAAGGTGATGAATTTTGAAAAAGTCAAAGGTTATATATGAATGTAGTATGTTGTGTTACTGATTGATTCACAAGCATAATGCATAGTTTTAGATATGGCCAGGTTTTAATTATAAAAATATTCATAATAGGCCACACCTAAACATTTTATATATCTCTCTATATATATCTATAGTTATTTGCCATGTATTTCTCTTAATGAATCTATTAAATATCAGAAAATATTCCTAGAATTGTTCAGTGTGAAATATCTATAACTAGTAAGAGTCTTCATGCCAACTAAACAATGTGAATTTTCTGTAAAAAGACCAGAATGAAACTGATGGTTATCTAATGGTTGTATGGGTTAGAACTTACTTGGTTTTAATTCAAGCAGAATTCTTTTGAATTATTTTAAGCATTAAACATTCATCATTTATTTTAGATATTGCTTCTGCATTTGTGGCTCCTGTGGATCTGCAAGCGTATCCCATGTATTGCACTGTAGTGGCATATCCAACGGATCTAAGTACAATTAAACAAAGACTGGAAAACAGGTTTTACAGGTTAGAACCAGTTAATGTAGCTACTACCAAAGAAAAATTAAAATGAACCTTTTGTCCATTTACTCATTTCTTCATCACTGTCTTTCAAATTTTAACATGCTTCTGAATTACCTTAGGGGGATCCTATTAAAGTGCAGAATCTGACTCAGTAAGTTTGGAATGCATCCTGAGATTCTGCTTTTCTTATAAATTCCCAGGATACTGGTCCATAGATCATACTTGGAATATGACTCCTGGATACAGTTATTCTACTACTTGATAATATGAATTAATGCTATTATATTTTATAAAGAAAGCTAAAGCCTTTAATATGTTTTAGAATATAAAAAAATTTGTTATAGTCATCACTTAGAAAAAGTCAGAACTTTTTTCATAATTTTAATTTTTACTTTTTAAGTGTATTTAAAAGTAAACATGAATTCAGCTAATGTGTATTTTCTTCTGGCCTACATGGAGCTCCCTATCTTATTCGAGGCAATAATCTATAAACCTATGTTTTATCGAAAATGAATTTACATCTACGGTTTCTGCATAAGAAAATCATACTTCTAGTTTTAATTTTTCTTGTATGGTTTTTGCTTAACTATGTAGGGGGTAGTTTTTCATTCATAATTTATACTTCCTTATATTTGTGTACCTTGCACTGAAGACACAGTTTTATTCTGTTTCTCAATAGCAGCATTACTTGACATCTAGGACCAGAGAATTCTTTCGTTGTGTGGAGCTGTGATAGCCCCCTTAAACAGAACTGTTTCCAGACATTGCCAAATGTCTTCTGTAGTGCAAAGTCATCCCTGGTTGAGAAGCACTATAATAAAGTTTAAGATATTAGACTTCAAATTCTGACAACTCTCTGATCTTACTAGGTGTACACCTGCTGTTATCTTGTTTGTTAAAAGCAGAGGCAAGTAGGAAATCACTTATGTGCCTCTTACTCATCATACCCGTGAAACATACTTTAAATATATTTTATACCATATGTTAAAAGCTAAAGAGTAGAAATTCTTAGCTATACTTTTTCTCCTTAGCCCCTGAAAATGCTAACCCTAAAAGATATAATGGATGTTTTAGATACGTAGATTGAGAGATAAAGGATTATTCCGATATACTAGTTGTTGGACTACAACTAGAAAGCTAAGCTCTTGTGTCCCATTATTGTTGTAAATGCACTTTCTCACAGAAACTTTCCAGATACATTATAGCTTAAATAAACTTTTTAGCGTGGGTTAGCTTTGTTACCAATTTATGAAGAAAAATTTTGCAACACCATATTTATAAACATTATTAGTAAGTTAGGGTAATACCTGAGTTATGTTCTTAGCTTAATATACCGATGCCTTCATTTGCTATTTTACAGTATAAAGGTTTTTGTTTCCTTTCTCTTTTACTCTTGACTTCAAATGTCTTAGACTTTTTTCTCTGTTATGTCTAGTTCGGTCTATTAAAGTGCTGTTTATATAATAGTCAGCAGAGTACTGCTGCTATTGATCCAGTGCTTTATTTTATACAGTTTTTTTTTATATGGTGACCTAAAGATACCACCTATGAGTCTATTGTTAGAATGATCCTATAAATGCTACTTTATATATCTGGAGTCTTTTCTGCGTGCTTTTTATACCCATAAAAATTTAGTAAGGTTTTCTGCTTTGTTCTTTATTATTTCCCTTAGAGCCACATATTGTGTGATATTCTCTGAAGTTGTATTTGTATTTATCTTCACTTGCGCAGAAATAAATAAAACACTAAATTTATTTTAACAATATCTATGTTGTGCGCAGGAAATAATTTTTATTTGGTTAGGTTGTTGGTAAAGTAACATGCTTACCATGTTTTTGTGTTTTCTTATCTCATAAACAGCTGTTCAGTTCTACATGTCATTGGATAACTGGAAATGTAATTTGATTAAAACAATCTCTTTTGTAATACTCTTTCTTGTTACTAAAGAATGAAGCATGACAGAAATATATAAAGCAAAAGCTCCTTCATTTCTCTTCTCGTACTACTTCCCCATAAACAGTCTCTCACCCCAAAAGAAAGCACTGCTAATAGTATAGAGATTCTGATTCCAGACATTTCTGTGGAAATACAGTTACCTTAAAGTGTCTGTTTTAAATTGTGTACATACATATACTTGTGAATATAATAAGATTAAGCTTTCTATATTTTGTTTTTTAAAGGCGGGTTTCTTCCCTAATGTGGGAAGTTCGATATATAGAACATAATACGAGAACATTCAATGAGCCTGGAAGCCCTATTGTGAAAGCTGCTAAATTTGTCACTGATCTTCTTCTACATTTTATAAAGTGAGTTTAATTACCAGCAATATTTTTAAATGTTAAATAATTTAAAATGTAAATACAATGATCAGTTTTGTTATATACTGTTATAAAAAGTTCCACTTAATGTATGATTATCTAAAGCAATAAAAGTTCAGTGCCTAGTGTTAATTGTGAAATCATTACTATCATGAACTTTTAATTAATTTATAGTTGTATGTTAAACTTCAACAAAAACAGGGATCTTTCTCAAAATCTAATTGTTGGATAAGAGTTAATCTATTAAGAACTTTTACATACATTACCTCTTTTTGTTTTTGTTAAGTGCCATTGTGTCATATCCAGCTTAAGCAACTCTCTATAGAGTTTTCAAGTAGTGGCTGCTGGTGAGTTTGAAACACTGACCTTGTGATTCCAAACGCCACAGCACTTAATATTATGGGTGTTGGTGGTGATGTGCCTTGGAGTCAGTTCCGACTCATAGCGACTCTTTACAGGAGCAGAAAGCCTCATCTTTCTCCCGAGGAACGGCTAGTAGTTTCGAACTGCTGACCTTGTGGTTTGCAGCCCAATTCGTAACCACTACGCTATTGTGGTTGGTGGTTATGTGCTGTGGAGTCAGTTCCAACTCATAGCGGCCCTATACACAGGGTTTCTGAGGTTGTAAATCTGTACAGGAGCAGAAAGCCTCATCTTTCTACCATGGAGCAGCTGGTCGTTTCAAACTGCTGGCCTAGCGGCCCAATTCGTAACCTACTACACTATAGGAGAAGTAATTTTCTACTATTGACAGTTGAGCAAGTTGAGGTTTATAGAGGCTAAATTGTCTAAGACTAAGCAGTAAATGGGTGTCTTCCTTTTGATTTGAAAGCTGAATCTTAGCACTGCATTGTTCCTGCTAGGTTTGTAGACTAGTTTTTAAGTATTTTAAGTAGTCCATCAGGAAACTTCAAAGATTCTCCTTCTTTAGAGTCCAGTTTACTTCCTTGTTCTTTGACATCATAATAAGAATGATAACAATTTACTAAGGCTGTAAGTTTTGCTTAATGGATTTTATGTAGTCATATAATGAACTGTAGCAAAGAAATGAGTCATTTTTTGTACAAAATACTGCTCTGAGTTTGTTTTTATTTATGTTAGTTTTTAGTTAAGAAGAGCAAATGTCGTTTAAAATTTAATCTTGAACACTCAGCTATTTACCAGCTTCCATTGTTACAATGACTATACATAGATTTTTGTTTTGTTTTATAAAACATTTCCAGTTTATTCTTCCTTCAGTATAATCTTAAGAATTTAAGTCATTTTGAATGAGAAAGTACCAGACAAGTCTATTGCCTGCCATATATGGTTTTGAGACTAGTATTGCTATGCTTTTGTAGCAGTATCTTTGTTGTTAATTGCCATCAAATTGGTTCCAACTCATAACAACCCTGTATAGGGTTTCTAAGGAATGGCTCGTGGATCTGAACCACTAAACTTGTGGTTAGCAATCCAGTTCTTGTTATGTGCCGTCGCGTCAGTTCCAATCAGCGACCAGTGGTCTTGAACCATCGATCTTATAGTTCAAACGACTTTGCATTCTGGCACATTAACCCACAGTGCTATACAAGGACTCCAATCCAGGGCTTTTGTTATTTTTCTCAGACATCTTTATATTGTTTTGTTTAGCATATGAAAGTTTATAAAAACAGTAAAAATATTCTGTTATCTCTAACTCCAAGTGTCTATTATTTTACTTCTATATACTTAAATGCCTAGCATTTTGAAAAATAAAAAGTACAATAATGAAAATGTTAAACAAATAACATCTTGAAAACAGTTTTAACAAAGCATATACATCTAAAAATATGCCAGGTGATCTCATTTTCAGAGATGTATAATATAATTTTTCACTTAAATGATTTACTGATTTGTCTCTGAAAAAATTAAAAGTATATATGTATTGTTATTAAGGAGCTCTGGTAGCGTAGTGGTTACAAATCAGGCTGCGACCCGCAAGGTCAGCAGTTCGAAACTACCAGCTGCTCCGCGGGAGAAAGATGAGGCGATCTGCTCCCGTAAAGATTTACAGCCTCGGAAACCCTGTTCAGGGTCGCTATGGGTTGAAACAGACTTGACGGCACTTAACAACAACAACAAATGTATTGTTATTAAGTGTAGTCAAGTCAGTTCCAACTCATAGCGACCTTGTATAGGGTTTCTGAGGAACAGCTGGTGAGCTTGAACTGCCGACTTTGCAGTTCAACCGAAACTATTTAATCCTGTGCATTAACTCACAGCACCACACCTTGGACTCAGTATATACATGAATATGTATAACCCTTGTAATTTACTAGTAAGTAAATTCAATTATCAGGTATTAACTATTTTATATAATAACTTGGTTAAAGTTAAGTCTGTAATTTTACAAGATTGGTCATTCAAACTCCTTGGTGGGCAGCGTTCCTATGAGTCAGAATTGACTTGGTGGCACATTATAACAACAATACCAATGAAGTAGGGAAAAGGAAGGAAAGGAGGAAAAGAAAATAGGTAGAGAAATATAAATATTAACGTGGAAAGAAACAAAATTGAAGTAGTTCAAATCTTCGAAAAAAAGCAAATTTAAACCATCATCAAAGATTGAGGGAAAGCAAGCCAGAGGGTAGACTAGTTTAGAACTGTAGCTATGTAACCATGACAACAAATTATGAAATAAATCATAGGAAAACATCAGTTGTTTCACAGTGGAGAAGGTGAAGAACCAACTAGCTTTAATAGATTTTAAAGGATTTTAAACTAATTACAGACTACCTATAGTTGGGCATTGCAAAAACAGCAGTATCATGGAATACTAGAATGCAGGAAGTTAGGAAAGACAGACAATATTTGTATCTTATAAAACAGGGATACATAATAGTTACGAACTTAATATGATTTTTGTTGTTATGTGCCGTGGAGTCAGTTCCGACTCATAGCGACCCTACACAAGGTTCTAGAGGCTGTAAGTCTTTACGGGAGCAGACCGCCCCATCTTTCTCCTGCTGGTAGTTTCGAACTGCTGACCTTGCGGCTCACAGCCAGATTCATAACCACTACGCTATGTAGTGTGAGGATTAAATAGTAACCCTTAGTACATGTAACAGATAATATAATCATTGATGCTCTCTCTTATACCATGTTGCATCTTTAAACAAGATTTAAAAACTAGAGGGTATTCACTATAGGGGTGTTGTGAAAATACTTGTAAATGGAGGGTCAAATTAGTGAATGTAAGGAAACCAGAAGAATAAAAAGATTAATTAGAAATGACAAAGATTCTACAAGTGGCTCAAAAAGAGTTTGAAAACTTTAGGAATAGAAGCCAAGAATGTGTTACACTCCAAGTGATAGCCATTGTTAGCTGGTGGCTAGAATGGAGCAGGGGAGACAAGGATCATATAATTTGAGGAGATATGGAAATTCTACTTAGAAGTTTTTAAGAAAGGATAGTATATAGCCTTGTTATATATAAGTGCTATTGGATTTTAGAGAGCGGTGCTCTCTGGGTTAGTTATAATGCTTGAGGAAGTATATGAGTATTAGCTTTCCGTAGAATAGATGAGCGTTCGATTTGAAGTAATGAAGTTATTAAGTAAGGAGGTTGAAGTGTAGAAGTCACTATGTAAGGGACAACAGTCTCAAATGTATATATATAATATGCTGGAGTCAGCTTCAAGATTTGTCTTAAAATCTGTTTGAAAGAAGCAAATAATCTAATCTCATATATACTAATACCTTTTTCTTGTTACTTAGAGACCAAACTTGTTATAATTTAATTCCACTCTACAATTCAATGAAGAAGAAAGTCTTGTCTGACTCTGAGGTATTTAGTTTTTTGTTGTTGTTAAATTTGTATTTTGTGTATAAAAAGAAATTTACACATTTTCAGGTAAAAGCTGTTACGAAAGTTATATTATTCTAATGCTGTAGTTAGTGTTTTGTTTTTTTTTTTAATTTGTGTTCAGAATTTTTTTGTTATAACTAAAAATATATAATGAAATCTGCAATTTTTTATGAACCTGATCAATTCTTGCTTCAAAGGAAGAAGAGAAAGATGCTGATGTGCCAGGGACGTCTACCCGAAAAAGGAAGGTAGTTAAATACATATAAATTATTATTGTATTTACCTAATTCTCTCAAACTGCATTAATATAAATTTTAGTGCTATTTTACTAGTATATTTGAAATTTTTTATTACAGGATCATCAGCCTAGAAGAAGATTACGTAATAGAGCTCAGTCTTGTGATATTCAAGCATGGAAGAAACAATGTCAAGAATTGTTAAATCTCATATTTCAGTGTGAAGATTCTGAGCCTTTTCGCCAACCAGTAGATCTCCTTGAATATCCAGTGAGTATTTTTTAAATTTTGTGTTCATCTGCTAGTTTGCTCCATAATTTATTTATACATGGATGTTTGCTACTTCACTGGTTTTGTGCATGTTTACTAATTATTTCATACATGTTCTTATTAGCTTTATATACTCAGTGATACAGGGCAACTAAACTGAATTCTGTGGTAAAATGGAAGTAGTCCTAACTCTGCTTCTTACCAATTGTGTGACTTTAGGCAAGTACTTATCTTTCTCATTTTATTTCTTTGCTTTATCATGTCAATTCATGAATGTGTTATGACAGTTATCTGGAAACTAAGAATAACAAATGCCTAATTTAACCTTCCTCATAGGATTATGGCGATGGAGTGAGAAGGTTACAATAGCAATTTAAAATTATAAAACACTGTATATAAGGAGTCTTGGTGGCACTGTGGAGTGGGCACTGGGCTATTAATTCCAAGGTCAGCAGTTCAGACCATCAGCTCCTTCAACAGAAAGATGAGGGATCTGATTGCTTCCATAAAGATTTAAGATCCAAAAACTACTTCTGTGGGTTTCTGTTCTTGTGATACTGGGTTACACTATGAGTTAGAATTGACTGGATAGCAGTGGGTCGTTAAAGCACTATATACAAAGGTAAGGTGACATTTTTACATATACTCAGATTATTCCAATATATGACCTTTATTGAATACATGTTAACATTGTTTAGTACATATAATTCAGAGTATTGTTTTTTCATGAAGTCAAAGGAATCTAAATTTAACTTGAAGTGATTTTTTTTTCCTATTTCTATATTTAATTAAAGGTTATACAGTGCAAATAAAACATTTTAATTTGGAACCATAAATGCTAGCTAAGTGTTCTACAAAAGATCATGATTCAGATGTAGTATCATCTGACTTCCTCTCTTTATTGTACATAGATGGAGGCTTCAAAGAGTTCATGAAAATTTTTGTTTTCTAATGACATTTTTCCTCAGACTTTTTGAAGCCCTCTTCTATGTTTTGGAGCTCTGGTAACATAGTGGTTACGAGTTGGGCTGCTAACCTCAAATTCAGTTTGAAACTGCCATCTGTTGTGCAGAAGAAAGATGAGGCTTTCTGGTCCCATAAAGATTTACCTCCACAGAAACCCTATGCAGGTCACTATGAGTTAGAACTGACTCTACACCACCACCTTGTATGTTTTCCTTACAACAGTAGTTGTTGTTGTTATGTGCTGTGGAGTCAGTTCCGACTTATAGCGACCCTGTACAGGGTTTCTGAGGCTGTAAATCTTTACGGGAGCAGAAAACCTCATCTTTCTCCCGCGGAACAGCTGGTAGTTTCGAACTGCTGACCTTAAGGTTCGCAGCCCAATCCGTAACCACTACTCTACCAATACCCTGACTTTTAGAAAAACAAGATTTATAAAATCTTAAATCTTTAACTCCAGCAATATGGTATTGTTAAGTGACATCAAGTCAGTTCCAACCCATAGCGACAGGGTTTCCGAGGCTGTAAATCTTTACAGGAGCAGAAAGCCTCATCTTTGTCCAGCAGAACCTCTGGTAGTTTAGAACTGCTGACCTTGAAGTTAGCAGCCTGACTCATAACCACTACGCTACCAAAGCTCTGTATGTTGTCAAGTGCTGATTAGTCGATTCAGACCCATAGCGATCCTGTATAAGGTTTCCAAGGAGCAGCTGGTGTGCTTGAAGCACTGACCTTGCAGTTCAAACGACTTTACAGTCTGACACATTAGCCCACAGCGCCACACCAGGGTTTCTGAGGCTGTAAATCTTTACAGGAGCAGAAAGCCTCATCTTTCTCACACGGAGCAGCTTGTGATTTCGAACTGCTGACTGTAATTAACAGCCTGATTCATAACCACTGTGCTACCAGAGCTCCCTTGACTCCTATTGTTGTTGTTTGGTGCCATTGAGTCGTAACAGACTCTTAGCGACTTTATGCACAGCAGAACAAAACACTGCCCAATCCTTGGCCAACCTCACTATTTTTGCCATGCTTGAGTCCATCGATGCTGCCACTTGGCCAGTCCATCTCATTGAGGTTCTTTCTGATAATAAGATGGGCTAATTCAGAGATTCTGGTCTTCAAAAAAAAACCATGTAGAATAACTGAGCTATTAAATTCTCTGTTGGGGCCTGTTGATTTCTCTTTGTTTCTTACTCAAATCTATATTTTAAGAAAAAGTTCTAATATATCCAGTGGCCTCCTGAAGTGGCGCTATAGGATAACCATTGGACGTAAACCACAAGGTCGACCGTTCAAACCCACCAGCTGTTCCTTGGAAACTCTATACCAGGGTTGCTATGAGTTGGAAC
Organism: Chrysochloris asiatica; assembly: GCF_000296735.1. Taxonomy (NCBI): domain Eukaryota; kingdom Metazoa; phylum Chordata; class Mammalia; order Afrosoricida; family Chrysochloridae; genus Chrysochloris; species Chrysochloris asiatica. The sequence continues at coordinate 1,094,612 of NW_006408804.1, forward strand.
CGACTGAACAGCAGCACTTAACCAACAACAAAAATATATCCAGTGCTCTTAGGTATTTACATTCTGGGCTTTCCTTTCACCAAGGAAGGAGGGACACATGCTTTCAGGTACTTTTAGAATCTAGACAAGTTTTAACACTTGTGTAGAATGGGGTAAAACCTTCAGCTGTACCGCTAAAACCAAGACTGTTAAAGAACTAAAACCTCATGAAAAGAATAGAACAATGCCTTCTGTCTGTGAAAAGTTCTAGTAGAAGGGAAAATCTTGCCAAGCTTTCAGAATCCATGGATTTATACACATACTTTACTTTTAAATGGTGTAGGATTCCATGGGGGGTATCTCTGGGATACCAAGCAAAATCAGATTCCCTACTGGAGATGATCTTGGGGAGCCTTGGTAGTGAATAGATTACATATTGATCTTCTCTAACTGCAAGGTCAGCAATTCAAATACACCAGATGCTATACAAGAGAATTATTTACAGCCTCAGAAACCCTATACTTGGTTGCTAAGAGTTGGAACCAGTGTGATAACACACAGGAGCAACAAAGATAATTTAAAATACTATATTTATTTCATCAAACCTAAGACACCATCTATTGTAATTTCATTTATCTTAGGTACTTCGTATTGTTAAGTGTCTGGCAGTCGGTTACAACTGTATAGGGTTTCCAGGTTTTAAATCTTCACGGGAGCAGAAAGCCTCATCTTTCTCCCAGTGAGCGACTGATGGCTCTCCATATCCCTTGTGATTCACAATCCAATCATATGGATGCAACTTAAAAAGCAAAAAATGCTACCAATTAAATTGGGATTTGTCATTGTAGTTAAAAAGAAATGAAGGAATAGGAATCAAAAGGGAAAAGTGGAAAAAACCTTATTTGAAGTGGAAAGTGGGGATAAGGAAGAGTGTTTTTTAAAAGAACATCTGGAAATACAAATATAAAATCATTAAGTAAAGTCAGATTAGGTCTATAAAGGTAGAATTAGTACAACCATGAAAAACTACAGAGTACTTGGACAAAGAGATAAAAAGTGTCAGTGGGAGAGAATAAGATGGAAACAATAATTGAGCCTATTGACTGAGAATTTTCAGAGGTAGTTAAACATTTTTACAAACTTTAAATATGAAAAGAACTAATAGATCCATTTTGGAAGAAGTACAACCAGAATGCTCCTTGGAGGGCAAGGTGGCCAAACTTGGTCTAAGTATGAGAGACCAGTCTCTGGAGAAAGGATATCATGTTTGGTAAGGTGGAGGGTCAGAGAAAGAGGAAGACGCCCCAACGAAATGGATTGGCCAAGTGGTAGCATTGATGGACTTAAGTGTGGCAACAGTAAGGTTGCTGTGAGTTGGTACCAACTCACTGGCACCTAACAACAAATGAAAACACCAAAGACAAGAAAAATGTCACAGCAACCATACAGAACAGAAGAATATGGAAGAGACATGACACTGTGGTCCAACCCATTCATTTTACTGTTGAGGCTCTTATTAAGTAGTTATGTATCGGCAAAGCCAAGACATATCCCTTGTGTTCTGTGTACCATAGCTATATCTGATATTTATTCTTGGAGAATATATGAGTGAAATTTCTTAAGTGTTCAAAACAATGAGTACAATATTTACCAAATATTTAGAGCCTTGTTCCCTACTAGTGTTAGTACTTTAAATTAACTGGTAGTGATTGATACTCCATGATGGAAGTATTACAGTTCATGACTGCTTATCTTTATTATAATAAAATATTATAATAAAAGAAGAAAAGTTTTTTAGTTTAATTGCCATTATGTTATTTCAGTTGTTTGATAACATTGGTTTTTTATATTTTTAGTTTAAATACTCTGAGCAAGATTATTAAATTTATTTTTTAATTTTACATGTTGAATATTCCACTCCATTGATTTAGTCAATGGCAGTGTACTGATCAGCACCTTTGCATTGTATGTGGTATAGGAAACCCAGTATTTGAATTCCCAAAATAAAATGTCTGTGTAAATTTCATATCAAAAGTTTTACTAAACATTTAATATGAATGACATTTTCCCAAATTCTGTATAAAGCAACTTTATAGCTTCCCACCTCCACACACCGCATCTCAACAGTGTTGATGTAGACTTTGTTCTTGTTAAGTAAGGCCTTCGAGTCGATTCAGACTCTTAGCGATTCCGACTCTTAGCAGTCCTGTTACAGGATTTCCAAGGAGCAGCCAGTGAGTTTGAACTGTTAATATTGCAGTTGGCAGTTCAGTGCTTACCATGCAGCACCACACCAAGATGGATGGGTTTAACCCACTACACCACCAGAGCTCCTGTACAAATTATTATCTCTCACTAATGCTGAATTTAATTTACAGCCAAGGCATTTGGACAGAGTTTGGTGTATAAGATGGACCAACTATATAGTATATGCAGAGTTTGGTATATAAGATGGACCAACTATATAGTATATGTACTATTTTACTGTATTCAAAATATTGTCACAAGATACTATGTGTAATTTTGTTTAATGACTTCTATAAAGTAACGCAAGTCATTTGTTTGGCGAAAAACAGTATAATTAGTCCTCCATTTCTGGGAAGATAGAATAGAAACACTTAAAGTGAAGAAGGTATAATAAATACCTTAAGTTTAATTTTTTGCTTTATATAGTCTACTCTGGATACTGGAGAAGCTGGCAACCTAGAAATGTCAGTGGGTACAGACAAAATACACTCCCAAGAAAAACCTACTCATTCTAGCCAAAAGACCAGGAAAAGTCAACTAGTAAAACAGAAACTGTATAATTCTCTACTCTAGTGAAGTACTGTAGAAAAATTGCATCCCTATGGCTTCTCTACCACAAAGGCCAATTACAGCTTTTTCCTCTCCCCAAATATCAGTGGATACTATGAGGGAACTCTAGATTTCCACCCACACTTGGCAGTTATGAGGTACTCCACTATATACCCCAACCCCAGGTCACTGGGTGTTTTCAACTAAGACCTAGTAGAGAACACTTAGATCATCTTTCGTTAATAACAAGGCCACTCTCCATAGTGTCAGTGGAGGCCGCATAGGGAGTCGCAATAAGGTGTGCTAACCCTATCTCAGCCTGGGTGGTACCACCATGGAGGTCTAGTTAAGAGCTTCCGTTTCCAGCAGTAACAAACAGCTCTTCATCACCACCACCACTCCATAGAGAACCTGGACTTCATGCTTGCCTGATAGTAACTAGGTGGCATGTTCTTCATCTATTAGAGCAGTGTTAAGAGACTTGATAAAACACAAGATTTATTAAAAAAAAAAAAAAATCAACCCTACTAAGATTATACCCAGAATGCCTACCCAGGTTTAAATTAATATCTCTTGTGGAATGTGTGGAATAAGACAATCTACAGATGGCAACACTATGATAAACACGTTTGAATGCTTGACAAAGATGAACAACAACAAAAAGTAGAGAACCAGATGATTATGTTAGATATAAAACTATTGTTAGATATAAAACTATTGCAGAGTCAATAGACCGAGAGGAAAGAATTGATGAATTAGGAGGTTAAAAGATAGAAGTGACTCAATCTAACAATATAAAAAACATTAAAGAAAAAAAGAGAGCTTTAGGGACATATGGAACCATAATAAAAATTTGGTATTTGTGTCCGCAGTCCCCAGAGTAAGATGACAAAGAGGATTGTGCTTAAAAAGATTTCAAATAACACAAACCTACAGATTCAAGAATCTAAGCAAATCCCAAACAGGTAAATAAAAATAAATCTTTGCCAAGGAACATAGACCAACTTCTGGAAACTAAAGATAAAAGTTAGCCAGAGCAATCCTGTATTAGTGGAAAATCATTCAAATAACACCAGATTTCTCATCAGAAATCATGGGGGCCAGGTTGAGTGCTGAAACAAAAAAAAAAAGGCTATCAATCCCGAATTCTGTATCCAGTGAAAGTATTGTTTAGAAATGGTGATCAAGACATTCACCGAAGAAAAAGAAAAAAAACTAAAGAGAATTTGCCACCAACAGACCTATTATGAAAAACGGCAAACAGGAAGTAAGAGAGTTTTAGGACATCATGATGCTATCTATACAGAATATGATAAGCAAAAATATGGGTAAATACAATAGGCTTTCTTTCTCTTGAGCTTTCTAAATAATACTCAGTTGATGCAAAAATATTTCATTTGTACTGGTAAAATGCCAATTCCAGTAGAAAATAATTAAAGCAACAACTTAAACTATACAGAGATGTACTCACAAACAGTTGAACATTAAACAAACAAACAGGAAAACATTAGACTTCAGCATTAACATTAGCAATAATTACATTAAAAATAAACCTGTCAAAAATCAGAGATTGACATTGTTAATTAAAAGCAACCCAGTTGTATGTTGTCCACAGGCTCACGTGAAGTCTGGCCATTCTGGCTGTACTTCCAACACAGATTTATTTGTTCTTTTGATTGTCCATAGTACTTTTAATATTCCCTTCCAACACCATAACTCAGTGCATCAATTCTTCTGAGGTCTTCTTTATTCATTGTCCAACTTTCTCATGCATACGAGTTTATTGAAAATATCATGGCTTGTGTCAGGCACACCTTAATCCTCAAACTGATATCTTTGCTCTGTAAAGGAGTCTTATGCAGCAGAATTTGCTCAATGCATAGGTCGTTTGGTTATTAGACTGCTTCCATGAGTGTTGATGGTTGATCCTGGCAAATTGGAGTCTTTGACATCTTCAATCTTTTTCTCAATTTATATGGATGTTGTTTATTGGTCCAGTTGTGAGGATTTTTGTTTTCTTTACACTGAGATGCAGTTCATACCAAAGGCTGTGCTCTTTGATCTTCATCAGTAAGTATTTTAAGTCCTCTGAATTTTTAGCAAGCAAAGTTGTATATTGCAAGTTGTTAATGAGTGTTCTTCCCATCATGATTCCATGTTCTTCTTCATATAACCCAGCTTCTCTGAGTTATTTGCGCAGAATACAGATTAATAAATAACAGTGGTGAAGGAATACAACCCTGTTGCACACCTTTCCTAATACTAAACCATTCAGTGTTCCCTTGTTCTGTTTGAACAACTGCCTTTTGGTCTATGTACAAGTTCCTCATGAGCACAATTAACTGTTCCAGAATACTCATTCTCCATATAATGTTGTTCATAGCTTGTCATGATCCACACAATTGAAAAGTCTTTGCATAGTCAGTTAAAAAAACCATATCAAGTAAACATCTTTCTGGTATTCTCTGCTTTCAGCCAAGATACATCTGACGTCAGTAATGGTATTCTTCTTTTCCACATCCTTGTTTGAATGTGGCTTGAAGTTCTGGCAGTTCTTTGTCATTGTACTGTTGCAGCCATGTTTTTAGTAAACAAGGATGTAGAAACAGTTAACATCATCAACAATAGGATCTTATGTTTATAAAACTCTCTGTCCTGGTGTGACACTGTAGGACAAATACTGAATCGCATGGTTGGTGGTATAAACTCACCACTCACTCCTTGGAAACCCTAAACAGAGTCACCAGTGTCGGAATCAACTTGACAGCATTTGACACCACCACCACCCAACATTACTCCTGGTGTGGCATTGTAAGATAAACACTAGACTGAGAATCACAAGGTCAGTGTTTCAAACCTACAACCATTCCTCAGAACCCCTCTGCAGGGTCTCTTTGAGTCAGAACTGACTCGTCAGCACTTAACAGCAGCAACACCCAACATTAGCAGAAAACAAATGTATTTCAAATGCCCATGGAAAATATACCAAAGTTGACCATATATTGGACCATAAAGCAAACACAAATATATATTTGAAATATCAAAGCGTGTTTTCTGACCACAATGGAATCAAGCAAGAAATCAATAAAAATAGGAGCACTTGAAAACCAAACACCATACTTAAACATATGGTTCAAAGAGAAAGTATCATGAAAATTTTATTTTTTTAATTTATTGAGCTGAAAATATGAATATTAATTTGTACATGCCATTAAAGCAGTAAGGTCCTAATAGGAAATTAATGATAAAAGGAAGAGCAAAATAAACTATTCAGAAGGAAGAAAATGTGAAATCAAAAGCTGATTCTTTGAAAAAATAAGTAAAATTGGCAAACTTAGTCAAAGATTAATAAACATCTGAGGAGAAAATATAAATTACTAATAACACAGGAATAGATTATCAACAGACCCTGAAGATAATAAAGGAAAACCACAAACAACTCTACACATATAAATTTGACAACTAGATGAAATGAACCAAATTTCCTTGAAAATTATTAACTATCACAATTTAACGAAGCTGAAATAGATTGTTTAAATAAATCTGTAGCTACTAAGGAAACTAAACTTGTAATTAAAACCCCTTCAAAAAAGAAATTTCCGGACCGATTGTCTTCACTGGAGATTTCTTCCAAATGTTATTAACACCAATTCTTTACAGTCTCTGCCAACACTTCCTCATTCTACAAAGCCAGTGCATTAAAAACCAATACATTCCAAAGAAGAAAACTATGTCAGGATCCTTCATGAATATAAATACAAACATTCTTAACAAAAGAAAATAGAACTCAGTATTATATAAAATAAGATGATGCAATATGATCAAATACGGTTGATCCTAGGTATATAAGACTCAGTATTTGAAAACTGATCTAATATTAATGTATGTAAATAATGTATGTTAACAGACTAGAGAACGAATTACATATCAATTGATAAGAGAAAAAGCATCAACACTGCTGATAATAAAAAAACTCTTAAACTAAGAATATTTATAAAAACATACAACTAACAGCTACTCTTCACTAGTGCAGTAAGACAAGAAAAAGAAATAAAAGGTACATAAAACAGAAAGGAAAGCAAAAACTTGTATTTATAAAAAGATAATGAGTACAACTGATACGCATCTTCCTAGGCTGACTGATTTAAAAGCCAAAATACTTAAGAAAATCTAAAGTTTGGCATTCTTTAAAAAAGGGAAAAAATGTCCCATTTTATATTGTACTTTCTGTGCCTTATGATCATAATTTTAATTTGTTGGTGCAGTGTTCAGTTACTATATTTTGTGAAAAGTACAGTTAAACACTTGGGCTTCTGAAAAGGCAATAGTATTCTTTGTCCCTACTAAATATTGGTAGGTTTATACTATTCTCTTGCTCTCTTCTGTTTTCATATGATGATTTCAGATGATTCTATTCTATAGAATTAAGTACACAGACTTTATAAACAACCATTTATACTCATATCTCAATAACTACAAAGTTTCCAATTATAATGAAGTTGAGTTTACTTAGAATTCAGACCCTCCTGATTTAGTATCAAAAAACTAGGATTTATAGGTTTTGTTTACATCAAACTTGTACTTACAGAGTATGAGGTTTTTTTGTGACACTTAGATTCTCCTTTCCTAAGGCAAACTCTGCTTTTTTACCCCCCATGGGGGGGGGGAAAATTTCTATGTACTATATACTAAGTACTATGTTAATTGTAACTAAAGGGGGAATAAATAAAAGTTATTGGGAAAAAGGGAACATTGATGAGAGAAACAAGGAATGCTTATTAATAGTTTTAGGACTTTAATACTATCTGTTTTTTTCCCTGTAGGACTACAGAGACATTATTGACACGCCAATGGATTTTGCTACTGTTAGAGAAACTTTAGAGGCTGGGAATTATGAGTCACCAATGGAGTTATGTAAAGATGTCAGACTTATTTTTAGTAATTCCAAAGCATATACACCAAGCAAAAGATCAAGGGTATATAATTATTCTGTTTTAATTAAATGATAATATTAGTAGAAAAGTATTTTAAACAGCTCAATGTTGGTTTTATCTAAAATTTAGAAATAGACTAATTCTTTATTCTTAATGGTGTTAGTAGACAAAAGACCTCACACTTTTCTATTTTCAATGTTTTAAAATTGGTTACTTTTATTAAACTGGTATGAGTGAGTAGATGTAAAACTTTCTGGCATGTATTAAGGAAATTTGAGCTTTAACTCTTTGCATTATTTTCCGTATTAATAGAAAAGAGCATTTGTGGGTAATGTATAAAAACCATACACCTACACACATATGAAGGGACTTTAAAAAATTCATGGAAACATTCTGTTATCTTTTAATTCCATTAATTTTTGAAGCCTCTTTGTGTATGTATGTATGTATGTAGGTAGATAGATAGATAGATAGATAGATAGATAGATAGATAGATAGATAGATAGATAGATAATGTATACACAGAGAGAGAGAGATTTGTTTTCAGATGCCCATAGTTGGTTCCAATTCATAGCGACCCTGTATAACGTTTCCAAGGAACAACTGGTGGGTTTTAACTGCTGACCTTTCAGTTTGCAGTCCAGTGCTGATCCTACAGTGAGTGCCTCACCAGGAGTCCACATATGCATTATAGACATATGTTTATCTGTATAATTTCTGTTGGGCTAGACATCACAAGAAACAATGAGTGGAAGTAATGATAAAGAATATATGGTAGTCTTCGGTAGTAATGGAGTCCTTGTGTGGCATTATAGGATAAGCACTAGACCGCTAACTACAAGGATAGCTGCTCAAACCCACCAGCTGCTCTTTGAAAACATTATACAGGGTCACGATGAGTCAGAACCAACTTGATAACAACAACAAAGTAGCAGTAGAAAACAGATTTGAACCCCTCAGAGTGTCAGAACGATAGATTTCATAATCAGGAGTTTTATCTCTATGAACCACTTAAACATAGTAGGGTTTTTCTTTTGAAATAATAGTTTGGAAGATTTCTTACCTAAACGCAAAAATAATTTCATGTTTAGAAATCCTAGTTTACTCAAAAAGAATGATATAATGCAGTGTTTAAAATCTTAAAAATTATATAAATTGTAATTACATTTTTACTGAACATTTTCCATTGAATAATGTTTGAACAGGGTTTTTTCCTTTCCATAGATTTACAGCATGAGTTTGCGTCTATCTGCTTTCTTTGAAGAACACATTAGTTCAGTTTTATCCGATTATAAATCTGCTCTTCGTTTTCATAAAAGAAATACAATAACCAAAAGAAGGAAGAAAAGAAACAGAAGCAGCTCTGTTTCCAGTAGTGCTGCTTCAAGGTATTTAATTTCTTTTAGATAGCATCAACTGATCTATAAACTTTGACATCTAAATAATAGAACTTGGTGTTTTTTAATACTTCCTTTGCTATTCCCTATATTGCAGAATGATATATTTGACATGCAAGTTCCTATGATGTGGAGGATTTTTAATCTTTTAACTAAAGCTATACTAGTGTAAGTGCTTAAATTCAAACTGCTAAATCTATACAGTACAAAAGCATTTTAGGATAGTGATGGCATCATGCTTTCTGTCATATAACTGTAGCATTTACAGCAATCCTTCACTAAATATTCACTTTCCAAAGGCTCACAACCATATGAAATTCACTACAAATCTCATATTTTAACATATTTCATAATAGTACAAATATTGAACCCAGTAATGTTATGAAATTTACTGTGCTTAGTTCATGCACAGTGTTTTTAAGAATGACTAAATGTAAATCTTATTTACAGCCCTGAAAGGAAGAAAAGGATCTTAAAACCTCAGCTAAAACCAGATATCTCTACCTCTCTCTTCTCTACACCTACACGATCGATACCATCAAGACACAATGCTGCTCAAATAAATGGTAAAACAGAGTCCAGTTCTATAGTTAGAACCAGAAGCAACCGAGTGGTTGTAGATCCAGTTATCACTGAGCAACCATCTACTTCTTCAGCAGGAAAGACTCTTATTTCAAAAGCAAATACAGCTACAGTGCCAGGAAAAACAAGTAAGAATCAGTTGTACTTTCTAAATTGAAATGTGTACGATGATTTTTTTAAATTTCTTTTTTGTTAAAATTACAAACTTTTTACATCAGATGCTGCTGTTTTTATTTTCCATTATTTATATATTTGTTTTTAATAAGAAAAAGAAGGTTGAAATTTAGGAATGTCGGTGTAGAATAATGTTTTTAAAATGACAGCTAGCCAAGACTTGTCTTCATAATCTTGGGAGTAATAAGACAGCTTTTAAATGGGCCATATTTTAAAGTGTTTCTACTTGTGTATGCCTTTTTCCTATTTGAAAGTAGATTTTCTATGAAAGTAGATTTTCTAAGCATCTTCCAGTTTTTATGCTCTTGGCTAATTTAAGCAATTAATGTTAGAAGCAACCCCAACCTTTTGGATATTTTTCAAATTTTAAAAAAGTACTCATTTTTAATTTTGTATGTGTGTATATTTTAGTACTGGAGAATTCCGTGAAACATTCCAAAACTTTGAATACGCTTTCAAGCCCTGCTCAATCCAGTTTTAGTCATGGCACTAGGAATAATTCTGCAAAAGAAAACATGGAAAAGGAAAAGCCAATTAAACGTAAAATGAAGTCATCTGTACTCTCAAAGGCATCCACACTTCCAAAGTCATCAGCTGTCATTGATCAAGGTAAGGTGTTACCTTTGTCTCTCAAAATACAAAAGAGCTCTCTTCAACTAACACTTTTATGGGAGTTATTTATACCCATTTTTCAGGGTGCCACTTAAAATTCACAATCCTGTATTGGTTAATAAATTCAGAGAGGCATTCTTTGACTTACAGCTCTATGCCAAAAGCAAATTGTACTGACATTAAATTTTAAAATACAAGAAAAGCTTTCTATGTCAAAATAAAAATAGATTTTAGGATTATATGCAATAAATTGTTACATAATTTGTTAATAAACCCCCCCCCCCAAAAAGTTTTTTTGAATATTACATTGCACTTGCTTTTACCACTTCTGGTTCTTAGTGAAATCATGTGTGTATGTTGTTTTTGTTAAGTGCTGTCGAGTCAGTTCCTCCTCCCAGGGACCCTATATATATATAGGGTTTATTGAGGCTGTAAATCTTTGCAGGAGCAGAAAGCCTTATCTTTCTTCCTTGGAGTTACTGCTGCACTCAACGCACCAACCTTGTGGTTTACAGTACAGTGCTTATCCCACAGAACCACTGCTTAACTTCTAAATTCCTTTTTTTTAAGAGAGTCACTTTACTTTGTAGCCTTTTTAGATTAAATATTTCTTTGTAAAGTTGATGAATATTTTATGCCTTTCCGCAGAATAATTTGTTAAGTGTCATTGAGTCATAACTGACTCAGTGTGACTCTGCATATGGTTTCTGAGGAGCAGCTGTTGGGTTTGAACCACTGACCTTGTGTTTAGCAAGGTGTTTATCCTATAGTGCAAGGGTGGGGAACCTTTTTTTCTGCCAAAATTTATAACATCATTTGTGGGCTATACAAAATTACCAACTTAAAAATTAGCCTGCTGTATTTGGTCAAACATTTAATTAGTTCACCCCTAATGTGATGGCTGAAACTGTGGTTGCCTTGGTAGGTCCAAACCAAATGATTTTGAAAGCCTTATATGGCTTTCTGACTGGACATTCCCCACCCTTTCTGTCGTACCACAACAGGATTCACCAGAATAATATACACGCATATTCCCACAAATCTTGGGACAGTTCCAAGGGGCTCATGGAGTCCTTCAAGCTCATCTACAGATAGAACTTCTAGTGGATACTTGATATTCAGAATCCTTGCCAGTTCTCTTAATGTAACACAAATTAAAAAAAACATACATAGGGCTGTTGAAATGTAATCATTTGGTAGAAAATTCTTAACTGTTTTATGCTTATAAACACCCCACACACACTGGAAAACTACTAGTTTAAAGAATAGTCATTTGTACTATGCAGCCCGGGAACTGAGGGTGCTGCTTTTTTGCCTCTGCTAAGGTCTCTCACTTTCATGAGCTTTTACTTTTTATCATTCTTTAGTATTTATAAAGCAATAAAATAACCCTATTATACAGCAGTACTCTCTCTAAGCAATTTCATCTGCAAATTTCCTTTAAAATAGTGTATTACAAGGTTGATTGTAAGACAACCAAAAATCTTTTGCATCTAAGAGGGGAAAGGTAGATTGGCGTATGTATAGGTCTTTTCCATTCATCTGAAAGTGGCGTGGTATTTTCTTTTTAAACTACAGAAAGATCTTCATCTTTTTCATCTCTTATTTTGTTTATAAGTCATAATGGTATTTAATCATGATGTTTCCGTGGGATTTTAGTTATGATGGTGGCACAGATCACATTGATTGATGCGTGCTACTCAATTATGTGGAGAGAGGGAAATTTCAGAAAGGACTTGAGAAGAAAAACTGTCAATTGTTAACTTTTATATAGTTCCAAGATTAATTTATTTTTACTCTAGTATAGATAAATGACAAATGTCAACACCTTGGTAAGTTTTACAGAGAGAGAAAAAAATTACTCTGTCAAAGATATCCTAAACTCTTTCTAGAGTAGGATTAGGAAAAGGGGATTCCTTTGTACTTCTGGAGAATTCAAGGAAATATGTAGATTATAAATCCTCTGATGTCAGACATATCACATCCAGAAAAGGATCAGATTAAGAGTTAAAATTCTAATCTTGTTTTACCCTTACTCATTTTTTCATCATAGATAAAATGATCAGAGGAAAATAGAGGGACGATATACTTAATGAGTTTTAAACTAAGATTATATTTCCATTGTTGAATTGCTTAATGGTAATAGTAATACAGAAAACCTCTTAGTACAATAAGCAATAAAGTGCTTTGTTCTGTTAAATGAAAAAAAAATTATGCTCATACATTAGAATGTGTATTAAAAGTAAGAAAAAGGAACTTTGTCATCATTTTTTACAGTATTAGGAAATTTATTTGCCTTCAGCCTCACTTTGCTCACATGTCAAATAAGGTCACTGATGACTTAAGTTTTTTTCTCTTCTGTTTCGATTAGAAAATAAATAATACCATTAAATTTTTCTAGATTCTTTTTCTCATTTTAGTAAAAAGATTGTATGATTACATAGAGCATTTTTATTGTAACTAGTTTCGCAGTCAGACAGTTCTACATACTAAAGTGTGCTATTATGTTCCCTTTTAGCAGATTGTAAGAACAACGCTCTTCTACCAGGAAACATTCAAGTAAATGGTCATGGAGGAGGTCAGCCATCAAAACTTGTAAAGAGGGGACCTGGAAGGAAACCTAAATTAGACGTTAATACCATCCATAGTGGTGAAGTTATACATAAAAAACGAGGTCGAAAACCCAAAAAACTACAGTACGCAAAGCCAGAAAATACACAGCAAAATAATGTGCATCCTATCAGAGATGAAGTAGTTCCTTCTTCTACATGCAATTTTCTTTCTGAAACTAATACTGTAAAGGAGGATTTCTTACAGAAAAAGAGCCGTGGAGGCAGAAAACCCAAACGGAAGATGAAGACACAAAAACTAGACTCGGATCTCATGGTTCCTACAAGTGTTAAAATGCTAAGGAGAAGCAATCGAAAAAAGACAGATGACCCTATGGATGATGAAGAAGAATTTGAGGAACTTAAAGGCTCTGAACCCCATATGAGAACTAGAAACCAAGGTCGAAGGACAGCTTTCTATAATGAAGATGACTCTGAGGAGGAGCAAAGGCAGCTGTTGTTTGAAGACACTTCTTTGACTTTTGGAACTTCTAGTAGAGGACGAGTCCGAAAGTTGACTGAAAAAGCAAAAGCTAATTTAATTGGTTGGTAGTTTGTACCAAAATATTTTACTTCAAAATCTATAAAGCAGGTACAGTTAAGGAATAAGTAGAACTAAGGATTCTGCTTCCTTGCTGCTATGGAGGATTAGGGAATGTTGTGGTTTGATTTGCAAAAAAACAAGATACTTCACTTCTTTAAATGAATATATATATAAATATATACATATATATTTTAAATGTTTGCTATTTATTGCCCTTAGAATAGGTTATGCATTTCAACATTTATTTTGTTCACTGTTTGAAACAACAACAACAAAAAATTGAGAACCTATAATAAATTCCTGATTTATTTATGGAAAGACAGTTCTGCTACACTCTTAAGGAACATAATATTCCTAGTGATGGAGCATTTCATGTTAAAATGAATGTTTATTTTTGACCAAGCAAGGTACATTTCTACTGATAAGAGAAGTTGTGCCCCTAGGAAGACAGATGTTACAGAGTAGCAGTACATTGAGAAATGTGTATCCAGCAAAGATAAATATAAAATTCCCAACATTTGATATGCTAAAAAGTTTTAATTTTAATTATAGACTCTAGAGGAAGCTTTTGCTTTATTCCATTTCTGCCAAACTTAAGAGAAAAAGTACCGATGAAAAGGAAACATATCCACATTGGAAAACATTTGACTGTCTAATTTTTCAGACCTTGATTCTTATATCAATCACTCAATCTCTGTTTATTGTGCCAAAGACTTGAGAATCAGTGCAGAGAAAAACCTGTTTTTGACTGTCAGGACAGCATACAATTTTCAAATACTGGAAAAGGCTATATATTCTAAAGAGCAACTTATTACAGAGTTATGCTGAGATGTATCTTTTTTTGGTACTAATAGTAGAAAATAATGCACTGGTGGGTCCTTTGACAGAGATGTCTTAGAGAAAATGTTTAGTGGTTAAAGGATTCAAGGAAACTACAGGAAAAAGGTATGGGATTTGATGTTTACTTGTTGATCTGGATTAATGTCATTTCTAAACTTTAGTCATATCATATAGGCTAAAATGACTTTCAAAGAAATGTGTCTGTGTGTGTATGTGTATATATTGATAAATGGGTATAATTAAATATATATACAAACACATACTTATATACTGTTACCCAGGTATAGATTCTTTTTTCAGGATTTTTTAGATAGCACTAGAATAAAAATAATTTTTAAATGTCATACTTTATAGTTTAATTTTAAGGGGAAGATTGGTTATTTTCAATTATTAAAGGTTAAAATAGGCCAAATCACTTTTTATGCAATCATGTTTTATACAGTGGTCTCATTGCACATTGTGTTTTTTCTGCACTTTTTACGGTATCCTTATCACGCTGGTATGTCAGTATACACCCTAAAAAATTCCATTTAATGATTGTGCCTTGTATTCTATTATTTTTTTGCATCATTAGTAAAATTAAGTTGTCTATTGTAAATGATAACTATATGACTTAGGAGAATGTATTGCTATATGTACTGCTATGGAAAAGGAAAGCAGTTATTTATTTGTTTATGGTACATTTAGTTATTTTATACCTTAAAAACCACCATAAATACCATTTCTATTGTTTAAAAATTATTGTCCATTTTTTTAAAAAAGCTTAAAGAATGTAGTATTTTCTGAGGACTGGTATGGTACAAAAATGTAACCAAAATTTTCAGATACTACATTTTTAAAAAGTCAGGATGGGGAAAATGTGTATCTGTATGACCAATGTATAGAAAATTAAAGACTTTACATTGAACCCTGGCAAAACAAATTACATAATTCTTATTTTTGGTAAAGATTAATACTATCATTTAGTTGTCTTGAGTAGAGACGGATGCATTTGAATTTCTTAGATCATTTGTAACTAAATTTGTACAGAATTCCTCTTATGACATTAAGTAAACCATTTTCCCAATCTTGATTGGCTTGCTAGTCTTTGGCAGTTGAAAAATAGAATTCAGTTTTCAGGAGGTTGTTATTTTGTTTTTTGGATATTTATTTTTTTCTAACAAGAAAAATTTTAACTCTATAGTTAAAATTTAGTAAAAAAATTTAGTAGTTAAACTCTTCATAATGCAGAAATGGATGGCTTGTTTGTGTAGTAAAATGAGTTTCAGTTACACAATTGAAAATAGTGTGTATGTTTGAAATTTAAGTTACTTGATGCTTTTGAGGGTAATCTGTTTGAAATATGTAATTTCCTGATGTTATCTGCATTGTGTTAGAAAATAAGACTATATCAGGTCCATTTTTGTTAAAAAAATTTTTTAAAGAAAAAGTTTTAAGGTGTGTACACAAAAAGGAAGAGCATACACGGTGTTGGAGTAATGTATCATGCCTCTACTACTGTGTATGAATTAGTGTTCTAACTCTTGAGCAAAGAACTGAGTATTCAACATCTTCCTGCAACAGGCAAATGTATTATTCCTGTTCTGACACTGTGTATTTAAGACTTTAGTTGAACATTATTAGGCACTGGTTTCATAGTAAAGCAAAAATGATGTGTACCAGACTCCTTGTAATTGAAACAAAAATGTATTAGTAATACCAGTTATATTTAGATTTTATATTTTTATAATTTAGCTCCTTCCTATACATTGCATAAGTTTGACTTATAGAAGATTTAAGTCATCATCATATTGTTTTGCCATTTGGAAACAAATAACCTCTTTGAGACAGTGACACCATGTATGTACTGTTTATATGCCAAAATGAAATGCTGAAAAATTGTCTTAGATGAGCAATTAAAAAAAAACACCAAAAAAAAAAAAAAAAACCTTATTTAAAAATTCAGAAAAATAACTTGTTACATGTATGGGAAGTGTTTTATCTAGTACCCAGTCCTCATACTCTCCACCTCTTCCTCCAGATCCCCATCATGCTCCAGTCACATGTGATTTCTCAGAGTTTCCTTTACAAATTATAGTTGTTACAAATTAGTTTAAATCAGTCTTAACTACAGTCCCAACAACACTGGACAATAGAAAAATAGTTTCTAAGGCTTTTATCGTTTGCAAAAGATGTTGAAATATTTTCTGTCCCTTCTTATGATCTAAAGATATTTTGGCCTCATTTTTATTGTTTTTGTTGCTCAGTTTTACCACATATTTAAAGACTCTTGTTCCCGTCTTCACTGTAACTAGAATAACTATGTAGAATATTTGTGAGCTTCATAGGATGACATACATGAAATATGGAATTGGCTGGATTTAGTATTACTTGGAAATGAATTCCAGAAGAATCATTGCTCAGTCAAGAGATCCTCATGCAGTATGTAATGTTAACAACTAGAACTGCCCCCATTCTACTGTGCAGTAGATTAATCCAACATTTCGGCAAATATATTCAAATACCATTTTAGCTTATATGATACTGCAACATTTATTTTTAATTTATAGTTCCTCCAGTAATAAATAGCATTTACTTTAATCTGACATTCCATTGTATACTAGCCCTCAAATGTCAGCTAAAGCAATTTTAGTTTTCAGTTTATCTAATAAAAGTAAATTTATCTTTTCTATTTATCTGAACTTTATTTTTAAATTGTAAAGACCAAGATACTTGAGTGATTAAAAGGGCCGTAAGTGTTACATACAGAAAATAATGGTTTTTAAATCATAATGAGGGAAGTACATATGTTCTGTGAATTACTCTGTACCTGGAAAGTATTCCTAACACATAAGAGGTTGGGTGGTGATTTGGTTATATTATGTGAGAATTTCTTTTAAAAATAGAAAAATAAATCTTTCCTTGCTTTTTCCTCCTTACACTCTACTTCAGTTTCTTACACTCTACTCCAGTTTCTCACATTTCTAAGTAATTTGATAAGAGAAAATAATTAAGAATAAAAGCAGTTATCTAAGCACTCCAAATGAAGGTCACTTTTACTTATGTACAGTATCCAGGAAGAGGTCATACTGAGTCAGAAGATTTGTAAGTTCCACTTTTGGCACTCCAGAGATTTATTTACCTTGTACACACCTTGTAAAGCAACAAGTAGAAAATATTATGAGCTATAAATACTCATATATATTACTTTTAGTTTTGATAACTGTGTTGAGATACTATTTTACTGCAGATAAAATCATCAGGAAATTAACCTTATATGGCACAAACCAAAAAACATAGTAGTGGGTGGCTATGAGTTTCTACATTTAAGGAACTAAGAATAGGTTCAAGGTGGTATATATGTACACACACACAAGGCATATGCACACATGCTGGTTACGTTTAAGGTTGTGTGTGTTGATTTATCACAATGATAAACTATAAAATTATACAAATGCAAAGTTACATTTTTGGACCATATTAAAACTGTAAGACAGGGATCTTATTAAAGATCTTTAACTTAAATCCTGTCACATATGATATTTAGACGTGTAGAATGTAGCTCAATTTTTAAAACATAACTGACCTCTAGAGGGTTAATATTGAAACTGACACATTTTCAAATTAAAATTATGCTTATTTTGTACAGCAAACAATGTTAAACACAAGCAAATATGTTGTATGTAATAAGTAACAGAGTTTAAAGACAAATTATTTAGCTTTATTGAGGTTTTGTTTTTTCCTTCTGGAAACCTGGAGTATCATGTTATAAATGGCAGTCTCATACCAGGATAGCAGTGCCCTTTGTTTTTGTACATACTGATTGGAACTTTCTTTACTGTAATGTGGACACTTTCTATGTTAGCTTTTGATGCATAATTCTTTGAATCCTTTTATACAAACTAGAATGTATGTGTAAGAACTCCTGTCCCTGCAATGTAGTAACTACAAACTTATTTTTAAATAAATAGAAAACTTGTTTTTCTAAGTTACTTTGTAGAGCCTCATGATTTGTTTGTTTTCTTTTGGTAACAGCTGTCTACATAATTTTCACAGAAACTTATTTTAAAATTTGATAAAACTTTACCAATGCATTTATGAAAATGCTGGTTCATGAGAATTCCCACTCCCCTACCTATTTCACAAAATAATAGTATAACTTAAATAGTTAACTATTGCTCTAGCCAAAAGATTGTCAGTTTGAATCTATCTAAATATGCATTAAGTAAAGATGGCAATCTGCTTCCAAAAGGTCACAATATTGAAAACCCTTTGGAGGGTAGTTTTACTCAACACATGGGTCACTATGAGTTGAAATTCAACAGTAACAACAATGCAATGTAATTTCAAAATTAAATGATTCAAAACTAAAAGTCACTTGGCTTTTTATGTGTATACATTTATTGGTTTAATTGGTAAGTACTTGAATTACCACTGAGTGGTAAGTACTTGAATTCAGGTTTTTTGTAAAAGGAGTATTTTAAAATAGCAGTAGTATAGACAGAGGCTTATAAAGCTATTGCTATTTTCCAAGAAATTTGTTGAGATTTGCAGATTTTTAATGACCTTCATATAACCCCAACTCTAGTTTAAAACAGGTATGGATATAACTATTAAAATGTATGCAAACAAGCACCAATTGCCATCAATTCCAAGTTATATTTAAGTGGATTCCTATGACATTTTTTTGAAATGTGCTGCTACAAAGATACACAAGAATAACAGCCAAAAGAATTCATTTTCAGCAGCAACTTTTCACTGGTTTCTGTTTTGTAATAGCATCAACTTTTAATGCTCTCAAATTTGTTTCCGTAGTATTTGAATACAATGAAAATCAAAGGCCACGACACAAAACCTGTTTCTTATGATACTTTATAATCTCTGCACTGAACACATTAGTGTTTGATTCATTTTTTGTTTTGTTTTTGAAGAAAGGAAAAATTCAGAAGCATCTTTCTGTCTGGTTTAATGGGAAAATTGGGCTTTCAGTTGGGAAAGCATTGTTTTATTTTCATTTGTGACAATAAGCAGAGGAACCCTGGCGAAGTCATTTCACCCCTGACTTAATTCTGCTTATCTACTGATTGTGTGAAAGACCAAATTAAGTCATCTGTGTCATTTGCATATTGTTCTAACACACATGACTCAATCTTCATTTTACTACTTAGCCCTTAAATATGCCAATTAACATATAACTTCCAGGCAAGCAAAAATTTTGTGGCCATGGTCTCATTGTACTAACTAGCTTTTTAAACCTTAGAAAATTTGTTTCTGACTATTAGAACACTAAAATGTGAACAGAGTTGAAATGCCACCTACGAATAAAGAATTAGTGAACATGGAAGATAAATCTCCCAATACTAGAAAGTTCGAAAAACAATCAGAAAAAAGAATGAAAAAATTTGAAGAAAGTTTTAAGATTCATGTGGGACAATGTGAAGAGCAATAACCTATAGGTGTCTGGAATTTTAGAACAGGAAGAGATAAAACCACAGAAAAGAAAGGTCAGTAAAGAGCTGCTGGAAGAAAACTTTTCTAACATTATGAAAGATGAGAAAGAAGATAAGCATTCAAGAGTCTGAAAGAGCCCTGGCAGGATAGACCTCCAAAAATACAACAAGACATGTCATAATCAAGCACTCCAAAATCAAAGACCAGGAAAGAATCATGAAAGCAGCTTGGGAAAAAAAGATTAAGGAAAATCAAATTAAGCTCCGATTTCTCAGCAGAAACCATGCAGGCCTGAAAGCAAAGAGGAGATGTACAAAACTGTGAACAAAAACTGCCAACCTAGAATCATGCTGAGCAATGCTGTCCCTCAAATATGAAAGCAAAATTGGAAAATTTCTGGATAAACAAGAACACTCTGTAAGAAGCAAGCAAACTCTCTCCCCCCCCAAATAATAATAAAATGCAGTCCTTTGGACTGAGAACAAGAACAAACAGCTAGAAATTGACATACATGGCAACAACCCCTGGAATTAAGCCCATATATGGAAGTGTGCAAAATAGAACAAAACCAAAGGACTGAGAATACAGGGAATAAGAGAATTATCAGGATAACTACAAAGCATAGGGAGGGCAAGTGGCTAGGAGGTCAAGTAGATTTCAAGATAAACTTTAAAAAATGGGGACGGAATTAAAGTATATGATAACCTCAAAGAAACTTAGTAAACTTTCACATCAAATCAAGAAAACGAAAGTCTGAAAATTTTAAAACCTATGAAGAAACTGAAAAAAAAGCACACAAAAATGAACTCGGCACAGTAAAGCATGCAGAACAAAGAAACTCAAAACAGTAAATGACTTCAATTTATAGCTATTGATTAACCTTAATGTCAATGGTTTAAATGTAACAGCCATGAAACAGTAGAATGGGTAAGAGAACAGGATCTTTCAATATACTATCTACAAGAGACATACACAAAAAGATAAACATAGATTTAAAAAGGATGGAAAGACTTCCGCCCTTGTGCACCAAGCTTCCGAGGCTGCCGGACGCCTGACTGTCACTAAGAAGTTCAACCCCTTCGTGACCTCGGACCACAGCAAAAACTGCAAACGCCACTTCAATGCTCCCTTGCACGTGCGCAGAAAGATCACGTCGTCCCCGCAGTCGAAGAAGCTGCGGCAGAAGTACAAGGACGACGAGGTCCAGGTGGTTAGATGACACTACATAGGTCAGCAGATTGGCAAGGTAGTCCAGGTGTACAGAGAGAAATAATGTCATCTATATCGAGAGGGTGCAGGGTGAGAAGGCTAATGGGACAACTGTCCATGTGGGCATTCACCCGAGCAAGGTGGTTATTACCAGACTCAAATTGGACAAAGATCGGAAAAAAATTCTTGAACGCAAAGCCAAATCTCGACAGGTTGGAAAAGAGAAAGGCAAATATAAGAAGAACTTATTGAGAAAATGCAGGAATGAATATAACCTGTTATGGAACCACGGTTTAACCATAGATTTCTAGCCTAGTGTATGTTCCTTGGTAACTCTTCCAGATGACTTTGCAATATTTCATTTCCATCTTATTCTGCTCTTGATATGTGGCTCCGTAAATCTTCCTTTGCAACTTTGATTACCAATATTATGAATAAAAATTGGAAATATTTCCTAACTGCAAAAAAAAAAAAAGGATGGAGAAAATATACCAAGCTGCGAACCTTAAGGTCAACAGTTCGAAACTACCAGCCACTCCATGGGAGAAAGATGAGGCTTTCTGCTCCCATAAAGATTTACAGCCTCGGAAACCCTGTTCAGGGTCGCTATGGGTCGGATCTGACTCGACAGCACTTAACAACAACAACAATGGCAATCAAAGGCCACAGCCTTCGGTATGGACGGCATATAAATGTAAAGAAAAAAAATCTTCAACTCTGGACCAATAAACAACATTCTTATCAACGGAGGAAAGATTGAAGTTGTCTAGTTCATTTTTCTTGGATCAACTATCAACACAGAAGCAGCAGTCAAGAAATCAAACGACGTATTGCATTAGGCAAATCTGCACAAGACCTTTTTTTAAAGTGTTGAAGAGCAAAGATGTCAGCTTGAGGACTAAGGTGCACCTGACCCAAGCCATGGTATTTTCAGTGACCTCATATGCATGCGAAAGCTGGACAGTGAATAAGGAAGATCCTAGAAGAATTGATCCTTTTGAGTTATGGTGTTGGAAGAGAATATTGAAAGTGCCATGGGCTGCCAAAAGAACCAACAGATCTGTGTTGGAAGAAGTGCAGCCAGAGTGCTCCTTGGAGGCCAGGATGGCCAAACTTCGTCTCTCATACTTCAGACATATTTCAGGAGGGACCAGTCGCTGGAGAAGGATATCATGTTTGGTAAGGTGGAAGGGCAGAGAAAAAGAGGAAGAACCCCAGTGAGATGGTTTGGCAAAGTGGCAGGATCAATGGACTCAAGCATGACAACAATTGTGAGGCTGACCCAGGACCACACAGTGTTTTGTTCTGTTGTACATAGGATCTCTATGAATCGGTACTGACTTGATGGCACCTAACAACAACAATGGCAATCAAAAATGAGCATGAGTGCTAATGTTAATCTCTGCTAAAATAAACTTTAAAGCAAAAACCAGCATAAGAGATAAAGAAGGACATCTTGTGATCAAAGTGTCAGTTAAACAAGAGGATATAGCCATAATGAATATCTATGCTCCCAAGGAAAGAGCTGCAAAATACATATATCAAACTAATATAATTGAAGAAAAAAATATAAATCTACAATGCTAGTGGGAGATTTTAATGAAGTAACTAAATAATACAATCGATTAACTTTATCTCATAAATGTGTAGATACTCAACAGCAGCATAATACACATTCCTTTCCAGTACACATGGAACATCCTCCAGAACTGACCATGTGTTAGGCCACAAAGTCAGTCTAAATAAATTCTAAAACATCAAAATACTACAAAGTATCTTCTCAGATTACAATGCTATAAAATTAGAAATCAACAATAGGAAGAGCAAGGAAACAAATCAAAAACATGGAAACTGAGCAACACTGCTTAAAAGCAACTGAGTAAAATAGAATAAATGAAAAATGAGATAAAATAATTCCTTGAAGCAAATGAGAATGAAAACACAACATACCAAAACCTTTGGGATACAACAAAAGCAGTATTAAGGGGGGAAATTCATAGCAAGAAACACACATCTCCCCAAAGAAGAACCAAATTCAACACATTAACGTATCACCAAGAATTAGAAAAAAGACCATCAAAGTAAGCACACAGTCACCAGAAGAAATAATAAAATTTAGAGCAGCAATAAATTAATTAGAAAATAGGAACAGAAACAACAAGACAAGAAGCTGGTACTTTGAAAATATTTATAAAACTGACAAACCAGTGGCAAATCTATTGAAAGAAGAAGATGCAAATAACATGCATAAGAAATGAAATGAGTGATATCACAACAGAACTAATGGAAATAAAAAGGGTAAAAGAATACTTTGAAGACTTGTACTCCAACAAATTTTAAAATCTAGAGGAAATAGATTAATTTTTAGAAAAGTACGACTTACATGAACTAGAACAGAGTGAAGAAGAAACTGATCAGGTCATTAAAAAACTCCCAACAATAAAGGGTCCAGGCCCAGATGCCTTTACTGGTGAATTTTACCAAACATCCAGAAAAGAGCTGAGTCCCAATTTTAATCAAAGTATTTCCAGAATGTAGAAGTGAATGGAAAACTTCCAAATACATTTTATAAAGCAAGGAAAACACTCATACCAAAACAGGCAAGGGTATCACTAAACAAAAAAGAGCAATATCCCTTATGAACATGTTGTTGTTGTTGTTGTTGTCACATGTTGTGGAGTAGGTTCCGACTCATAGAGACCCTGTACAGGATTTCCAAGGCTGTAAATATTTATGGGAGCAGAAAGCCTCCTCTTTCTCCCGTGGAACAGCTGGTAGTTTTGAACTGCTAACCCCGAGCATAGATGTTCAAATTCTCAATACAGTTGTAGCCAATAGAATTAAACAACAAAAACAAAAAAATACCATGACCAAGTGGGATTCATTCCAGGGATGTAAGGATGGCTCAGGATTAGAAAACCAATTAACATAATTTAGCATATAAATAAAAAGGAAAAGAGCCACATAATCATACTGATTGATACAGAAAAGGCATCTGACAAAGTCCAACATCTATTCTTGATAAAAACAAATCAACAACGTAGGAATTGAAGGGAAATTCCTCAAACTAAGAACATACATACAAAACCAACAGCCAACATCATTCTCAATGCAGAGAAACTGAAAACTTCCCCTTTGCAAACAGGAATCAGACAAGGATGCACTTTATCACCACTTCAATTCAATACTGTGCTGAAATCTTAGCCAGGGCTATAGGGCAAGATAGGGAAATTAAAGGCATCCATATTGGCAAAGAAGAAGTAAAAATATTTTCAGATAATATGATCCTGTACATAGAAAATCCCACTGAACACACTGAAAGATTCAGCAAAGTGGCAGTGTATACAATTAATATACAAAAATCAGTTTGATTCATAAATACTAATAAATACAGATCTGAAAAGGAAATCAGGAAAATAGTATCAATTAAAATAGCATCCCAAAAGATGAAAAACTGAGGAATAAATCTAACTATAGAAACAAAAGACCTATACAAAGAAAACTGCAAAACACTACTACAAGAAACCAAAAGTGATTTATGAAAGTAGAAGAAAACACCATGCTCGTGGATAGAAGACTTAACATTGTAAAAGTGTCAACACTACCCAAGGTAAACTATAGATATAATGCAATCCCAATCCAGATTCCAACATCATTCTTTAAAAGGATAGAAAAAATTTAAAAAATGATCCCGAACTTATATGGAGAGGAAAAAGACCTCAGATAAGCAAAGCACTCTTCAGAACAATAAACTTGGAAGCCTCTCACTCTCTCATCTCAAAAATTACTACACAGCCACAGTGGTCAGAACAGCTTGGTACTGGTACAATGAAAGATACCTACATCAATGGAATAGAATTGAGAACCCAGAAGTAAATCCATCCTCATACAGTCAGCCTGGTAAAAAGTTTTTTGCAATGACATATTAGACAAAGAGTCCCGGTGTGGCACTTATGATAAGCACTGGACTGCAAGATCAGTTTAAATCTATCAAACTCACCAGCTGCTCCTTGGAAACCCTATACAGGGTTGCTAGGAGTCAGAACCAACTCGACGGCATGTAACAATACAGCATCAGAAAAGAGATTAATATATAAAATTTACAGAAAACTGTAATATCTCTAACAAGAAAAAGACAACCCAATTTAAAAATGGGCACAGGTCATGAACAGACACTTTACCAAAGAATGCATCCAAGCAGCCAACAAATGTATGAAGAAATGTTCATGATCATTAGCCAATGTGTTGTTATTAAGTGCCATTGAGTCCTGTCTGACCTATGTTATTGTTGTTGTTAAGTGCATGGAATCATTTTCTACTCATAGTGACCCTGTATAGGTGAGCTGAACCACTGACCTTGTGGTTCAAAGTGACCTTGCAGTCCAGTGCTTAGTCATTGTTGTTGTTAAGTGCCATCGAGTCGGTTCCAACCCATAGCGACCCTGTATAGGGTTTCCGAGAAGTGACTGGTGAGCTTGAACCGCCGACCTTGCAGTTCAAATGGCTTTGCAGTCTGGCACATTAACCCACACTGCCACACCAGGAGAGATGCAAGTCAAAGCAACAATGAGATAACATCTCACACCAACATTAACAAAGTTCAAAAAAAGAAAACATTAAATGCTGGCAAGGGTATGGAGACACTGGGACCCTCGTCCTCCTGCACTGTTGGGACTGTAAGATGGTTCAACCAGTCTGGAGAACAGTATGGGGATTCCTCAGGAAGTTGAAAACAGAAATACCTTATGACATAGCAAATCTTCTACTTGACATGTTTCACAAGAAATATGGGCCAGTACACAAATAGATACATGCACACTGATGTTCATTGCAACACTATTTGCGATAGCAAAATGATGGAGACAGCCTAAGTACCCAACAATAGAAGAATGGATAAACAAACTTTGGTACATACAACGTTGGAATATTATGCAGTGTTGAAGAGTAACAATTAATTTACAGAACACCTCATAAATTAAATGAATCTGGACGACATTATGCTGATGGAAATTAGTCAATCACAAAAGTACAAATATTGTAAAAGGTTAAATAAAAGGGTTTGCATACTAAAAGAAACATTCTTTGATGGTTACTAGGCGTGGGAGGGAAGGGAGAATAAATCACTGGCTAGACACTTGTTAGCTCAGGTGATGGGGAGGGCAATATGCAAGAAGAAGGAGTGTGACAGAAGAATAATGAAAATAGGTGAAGACACAGGAAGACAAGGGGTAAAAGGGATAGATGCAAATAGAGATGTATGTACCACCTTGGAACAACAGTGTTCTGTGTGTAGATACATGGATTGAGACATAGGCTGAATGGGAAATGGAGGAAGAATGCAATGTATGCATGTATATATGTTATATATATATGTATGTATATATATGTATTTGTATATTCCACAAATATAAAACACTTTGAAAGAGAAAATTGAAACATGCTTTGATGATTGCTAGGGGCGGGGAGGGTAGGGAAAATCACTGACTAGAGGGTAAACACATGGTAACTCGTGACTGGAAAGGCAAATATACAAGAAGAGGGAGGTTGCCAGAAAAATGACGAAGACGTGTGAAGATATAGGGAGGTAAACAAGGACTCAAGGGGACAGAGGTAAATAGTGATAGTGATATAAATATATAATCTTGAAACAACAATGTTCTGTGGATAGATATATGGACAAAGAAACATGCTAAATGGGTATGGGACAGATTTATGGACAGAGATACATGCTGAATGGGTATGGGAAGAGGAATGAAATATATATGTATATATGAGGATAAGTGAAAAATGCTCCACACTCCAGTTATATTAAAACACTCTTCCACATCCATGGATGATGACATTGAGCATTCATGTGAAATTATTCTGTTGAACAGATGAATGACAGTGGATTGATTATGTGGCAAATCATTTGCAAATCAGCCATGGTTCTGCCTATGAAATAATTCATGATAGACTTAGGTTTTGAAAAGTTCGTGCAAGACGGATATAGAAACAATTTACAGAAGAGCATAAACAGGAGTGGTTTGGATATCTGCAAACAAAATTTGGACAGATACTCAAAGGAAGGTAATCGTTTCTTTATAAAACTCCTTACTGGCAATGAGCCTGAGAGGAAATGGTAGAGTATGGAATGGAAACATCCTCAATTGCCAACCAAGAAAATGTTCAAAAGTCAAGCATCAGCTGGAAAATTAATGCTTAATACAGTTTTCTGGGCCAGTAAGGAGCTCTGGTAGCATAGTGGTTACGAATTGGGCTACGAACCTTAGGGTCAGCGGTTTGAAACTACCAGCCGCTCCATGGGAGAAAGATGAGACTTTCTACTCCTGTAAAGATTTACACCCTCGGAAACCCTGTACAGGGTCGCTATGGGTTGGACCCTACTCAACGGCACTTAACAACAACAACAACAATTGGACCTCTAGCAGGAAATAGGTTCAGCTATCACCAATGCTCATTACAGTGAGATGCTCACTGAAGAACTGAAGACTAAACCTCGGATTAAATGCAGAAGACTTTGATCCAAGGACATTATGATCTTGCATGACAATGCATGTCCACATCCCTGCCCATACTGTTAACACTGCAAAAACTTCATTTGGAGGTGTTAAAGCTATCCTTCCTATAGTCCTGATCTTGCTCCATAAGCCTTTCACCTATTTGGTCCCTTGAAAACAGCCCTTTGATGGTGAAGATTCACCTCTGGTGTTGAAGTGAAGACAGCAGTGCATTCATAGCTCACAGCTCAGCCTAAAATACTAGTATAACAGGAGACTACAAAAGCTTGTTGGCAGATTAAGTGTATGAAAAGCAAGGCGATTATGGCAAAAACTGATGTATTTGTCTTTTCTAAAAGGTGATTAAAAAAAAAAAAAAATCTGTAACCAGAGTGCTGATCATTTTTTACTTACCCTTGTGTATTTATATATAGTATAGGAAACTAATGTTCATATGTTCCATTAGTTGGTTGATTTCAAGCATCTTCAATTCTCATCACTCTTTCTTCCGCACATGGAGAGACCAATAGATGCACCTTAGAGGGCCACTCATGAGTTTTTAATATCCCAGATGCTGTTCACCAGTTTAGGATGTAGAACATTATGTTTTGCCAAATGACCATGGTGTCCCCTGAGATTATGGTCCTGAGTCCCCAGGCTCAGCTACTCACTGCCTTAAGATGTTTGATAATATCTAGTTTTCATCATTTTGCCCTCTATATGCACCACCACATTCACAGTAGTGTTTGCGGGAAAGGTAAATACTCATGTACCAATTTCCTCTTTCACACTGTTGTATATCTATGGGACATATAATGTATATATACATATCATTGGACTGCAAGGCTGGGTTGAACTGCAAGGTCAACGGTTCAAACCAACCAGCTGTTCCTTGGATACACTATACAGGGTCGCTATGAGCCAGCACTGACACAACAATACTTAACTTATACATATGTTGTTGTTGTTAAGTGCCGTCGAGTCGGGTCCGACCCATAGCGACCCTGTACAGGGTTTCCGAGGGTGTAAATCTTTACGGGAGTAGAAAGCATATATACATGCATACACACATAATACATATATACACACATTCGACTCTTCTTCCCAGAATTATTCAGCATGTGTTTCTGTCCATGTATCTACCCACAGAGTATTGCTGTTCCAAGGTTGTATATACATCACTATTTACCTCTATCCCTTTTACCATTGTATACTCCTGTGTTTTCACCTGCCTTCTTCATATTTCTGCCAACCTCCTCTTCTTGTATATTGCCTTCCCTTTCTTGTATGTTGCCCTCTCTGTCATCCAAGTTAACATGCATGTATCCTATAACAAGTGAACTGCTTTCCCTTCCCTCCCACCACTGGAAACCAAAGAATGTTTCATTTTTCTCTTTCAAACTCATATGTATTTGTGGGTTATAAAAATAGGTATGTCTCACTCTTCCTCCCTTACCCATTCAGCCTATGTTTCAATCCACGTATCTATGCCCAGAACACTGTTGCTCCAGGGTTATGTACCATATTTATTTACATCTATCCCCTTTAGCCCATGTATATATCCCTGTGTCTTCAATCATTTTCATTATTCTTCTGCCACACTCCCTCTTCTTGTAAATTACCCTCCCCCATCTTGTATAGTGCCCTTTCCCTTCTTGTATATTGTCCTTCCCATCACACAAGCTAACAACTGTCTACACACTAACCTGTGAATTACTCTTGCCTTCCTTCCACCACTGGTAACCATCAAAGAATATTTCTTTTCATCTGGAAACCTTTTCTTAAGCTTTTACCATAATGGTCTTGTACAATATTTGTCCTTTTATGATTGATGAATTTCACTAAATTTAATGTCTTCCTGATTTATCCAAGTTATGAGGTGTTTTGCAGATTCATCATTACTCCTCAACATTGCATAGTATTCCATTGCATGTATGTACCAAAGTTTGTTTATCCATTCTTACATTGTTGGGCACTTGGTTGTCTCCACCTTTTTGCTATTGTGAATAGTGCTGTGATGAACATCAGTGTGCACATATCTACTTGTGTTCTGGCTCATATTTCTGGTGGATATATACCAAGTAGATGGATTGTTGGGTCATAAGGTGTTTCTATTTCCATTTTCTGAGGAATTGCCATAATGTTCTCCAGAGTGGTTGAGCCGTTTTACAATCTCATCAGCAATGTAGGAGAGCCTACATTGATTTGTAGGCTCTCCACACCCTTGCCAGCATTTGTTTTCTTCTGTCTTTTTGAACTTTGCTGGTATCTCATTGTTGTTTTAATTTGCATCTCTCTAACGGCTAATGCTTGTGAACATTTCTTCATATGTTTGTTGGCTGCCTGGATGTCTTCTTTGGTGAAGTGTCTGTTCATGTCCTGTGCCCATTTTTAATTGGGTTGCTGGTATTTTTCTTGTAGAGGTGTTGTTATTTTCTATACATTTTAGGTATTAGCCCCTTGTCTGATATGTCATTGCAAAAAAATTTTTTCCCAGGCTGTGGGCTCCCTTATCACTCTTGGCAAAATCTTTTGAGTCACATAAGTTTCTAATTTTTAGGAGGTCCAAGTCATCTACTCCTTGTTCATTTTTTAGAATGTTTGATGGTGTATGTATGCCATGTATGATAGCCCCTAAATTTGTTCCTATTTTTTTCATTGATGATCTTTATAGTTTCAGGTTTCATATTTGGGTCTTTAATCAACTTGAGTTTGTTTTTGTATATTCTGTGAGGTATGGGTCTTGTTTCATTCTTGTGCAATTGGATTTCCAGTTTTGCCAGCACCATTTGTTGAAGAGACTATCTCTTCCCCCATTTAATGTGTTTTAGCCACTTGTCTCTTGACTGTATGTAGATGGATTTACTTCTGGGTTCTCAATTCTGCTCCATTGATCTATGTATCTTTCATTGTACCAAGTACTAGACTGTTTTGACCACTGTGGCTGTGTAGTAATTTTTGAGATGAAGATGTAAGAGACCACCAACAATTTTTTGCTGAATCTTTGGGCTCTTCTATGCATAGGATCATTATCCCCTGAAAATGGAGTTTTACTTCTTCTTTGCCAATTTGGATGCCTTTAATTTCCCTATTTTGCCCTGTATTTCTGGCTAAGATTTCAATACAATGTTGAAGAGGAGTGGTGATAAAGGGCATCCTTATCTGGTTCCTGTTTGCAAAGGGAAAGTTTTCAGTTTCTCTTCATTCAGAGTGATGTTGGTTTGTATATATGCTCAATTATGTTGAGGAATTTCCCTTCAATTCCTACTTTGTTGAGTGTTTTTAATCAAGAATGGATGTTGGACTTTGTCAGATGCCTTTTCTACATCAATCGGTATGATCATGTGGCACTTTTCTTTTGTTTTATTTATATGGTGGATTATGTTGATTGCTTTCCTAATATTGAACTATCCTTGCATCCCTGTAGTGAATCCCACCTGATGATGATGCATTCATTTTTTTAAAAACATGTTGTTGAATTCTACTGGATAGAATTTTGTTGAGAATTTTATCATCTATGTTCATGAGGGATACTTGTCTTTAATTTTCTATTTTGGTTATATCTTTTCCTGGTTTTGGTATGAGTCTTTTTGCTCACTTCATAAAATATATTTGGAAGTTTTATATCCTTTCTATATTCTGGGATAGTTTGAGTAAAATTGGAGTCAGCTCTTGTCTACATGTTTGGTAAACTTCATCATCAAGACACGAGCTTGTGAACTGTTCTCTGGTATTTGTGAAGTTTGGTTCTGGGTGACTTTAGCTGGCAATGGTGGTTGTTATCGATCCAGTGTATATAGCAGCTGGTATTGACTCTGGCCCAATTGGTGGGATTGAAGAGGGTAAGACTGTAGTTATGCTGTAGAGCCTCAGTTACTGTCTCCCTTATCTCTGCATGTTACAGCCAGGCTTCTGCAACACGAATGCTCTCTTGTTTCTCAATCTGCTCACATCTGTTCAAAATGACTGTAGAGGGTGACACTGGCCCCACAAATCAGAAGTCACTTCCTTTCTTGCATCTGTTCAACTCTTTCTCCTGGTAAGCATTTGATCCACTTATTATCCTTTTATCTGAAGCTCAGAGTTCCAGGACCATCCTCTGAATCTGTTTCATCTGGTTTTCCATATCTTTGCTGCAGAGAGTCTGTCTTCATATCCCGCCTCCTTTCTGATATTATCATTATCTTAAGGCAATGAATAGCTGAGCTGGAGGCTCTGAACCATAGTCTCAGGAGACCCCATGGTCAGCTGAGAGACCGTCATCCACAAAGACAATGTTCTACATCCATTTTGGTGAGTAGAGTCTGGGCTATTACAAGCTCATGGGTGGCCATGTTAGGTGCAGCTATTGGTGTTTCCATGTGTAGAAGAAAGAAGAATATTGAGAATTAAGATGGCTGGAATCAATTAGTCCAACAGACTAAAGGGATATGTGACCATCAGTGTCCACAACTCTGAGACCAGAAGAACTGGACAGCACCCAGCTACCACTACTCACCACTCAGAAAGAGATCACATTAGAAGGTCCTAAATAGAGTGACAAATATGTAGAACAAATCTCAAAATTATTTTTTAAAAAAGACCTGGCTTACTGATCAGTAAGAGACTGGAAGAACCTGCGACTGTGACCCTCGACCATCCTGCTTTAGGTCTGGAAAGGAACTCGCCCTCATGGTCCAACTTTCAGCCAAGCAGTGGAGAGGTATATATGGGGAACAATACTAGTAAGGTATGCTTGCTTTGACTGATGGAACTGTCAATTAATCAAAATCAAAGGGACAATATGTACCTAAGGACAAAGGTGAGAAGGGATAGGAATCTGGGCAGCATGGGGATGGGAGCCACAGAGAAAACGCAGGATAACTACTGTTCCATGGATGGGATTGCAATCATTGAGATGAAACAAAGTACTGTATGGTGAATGTAAAACTGAAGATCTTGTCTAAAAACCTTCACTCGATTCACAATAAAAAGAAAGAAACAAACAAACATAAAAACAGTACTGAGTGAAAAATATCAAATTTCACTTCTTTGACACCAAACTTAAAAAGATTGATTCCTTGTCAATTCTGTTGTACTTCTCCTTTGACATCAGCTACACAAGTAGCAATTCTTCCTCTTACCCTAACCACAGAGCTAGGTAGAGCTCACATGTTAAAGGGCACAGTCCCCAAACTGCCAAGTCAGTCCAGGTATTCAGATGGAAGACACGAGCTTGGGAGTCCCCATATCACTTTCACTTTTGACCTGATGGCTACATGATTCAGGGCACTCTCTAACCCCCTCAGGGTCCCAGCCATAGACTCAGGGAATCATAGTCCACTCACTTCTGATCACTCATTTCTCCCAGTATTCCCTCCAGTTTGATAATTGGCAAGAACACACAGAACACACACCAAATGCTATACTTAGCAATTACAGTTGCATTATAGGAAAAATTATATAAATTTTATATAAAGAACTGCACAGGGTGAGATCTGGGAATATTCACAACATGATGCTTCCATGTCTCAAAAAGAGACACACTACCGTCACATAGGAGTTCTGGTGTAGTCTGTAGGATAAGCACTGGACTGCAAGGTTGGTTTGAATCACAAAATTGGTGGTTCAAACTCACCAGCCACTATACAGGGTCACTGTGAGTTGGAACCAACTTGATGGCCCTTAACAACAACAAACCCTCTCACATACACCTATGTCTATTCCCAACCAGGAAACACAGAAGCTTGTATGTGCTGAGCCGTTAGTGAGGCCTCATTGGAGAGGCATGATTGATAGATACCATATGGCGGTCTTTCTGATTAACCAGCCACAGTCAACTCATTAACATAAGTAGCATAACCTGTTGGGTTAGGTATGTTCTAGTGGCCTCATCAAAAACACTTCAGTCAATGGAAAATGCCAAGATTTTATAAGTTCCTTCTCAGGAACCAAGCTCAAAGACCAAATTCCTTTGGGTAAAGTAAATCTTCAATGGTTGTCCATTGTCTTTAAAATCCAATTCCTTCTCCTGTAGCTTAATCTCTTGTTGCTGTCCTCCTTTTGCTTTCAGCTCCTCTCAGCTGACCCTTCCCTGCTCCTTGATTCAGCTTTGCTTTGAGCAGGTTTTTCCCTTCCTCTTAGACTTGGCTGACTCTTTCATTCATTCTTCTTCCAGGATATACAAACACCAGGGTAGGTCCCCAGATTTTCCACACTTTTCAATATTTACTTACTGTTGTTCTATGCCATTGTACGCTTGTGTCATGAGGGTAGGGGGACCCTAACCCTTCGAGAGAGAGTCCTTGTCTTTGCCAACAAAGAATAACCAAGTTAGACAAACTTCCACATGAGCAAAAGATCTCAAACCCATCAGCTGCTCCTTGGAAACCATTTAAAGGGTCACTATGAGTTGGAAACGACTTGAAGGCAGTTAGCAACAACAACAAGAGATTTAAAGATGTATTGAGAGGAAAGTGTCTGGCCAGAGGAGATGAGGGGGGCTGTTAGGTAACACTAACACCAATCCCAAACAGAGGCTTTGCTGGGGTTTAAAATATTTTAAGTGGGATAAGACATCATGTTTATTTATAAAGATGTTGTTGCTGTTAGGTGCTATAGAGTTGGTGCTGACTCATAACGACCCTATGCACAACAGAAATAAACACTGCCCAATCCTGGGCCAACTTCACAATCGTTGCTACACTTGAGACCATTGCTGCTACCACTGTGCCAATCCATTTTGTAGGGGGGTCTTTCTCTTTTTCTCCAACCCTCCACTTTACCAAACATGATGTCTTTCTCCAGGGGATGCTCCTTCATTATAGTATTAGAGACGAAGTCTGGCCATCCTGGCTGCCAAGGAGCATTCTGGCCATACTTCTTCCAAAAGCCTTGTTATTTTCTTTTGTCAGTCTGTGGCACTTTAAATATTTTACTCTAACACCATCAGTTCTTCTATGGTCTTCCTTATTCACTGACAAACTTTCACATACGTATGAGGTTAATGAAAATACCATGGCTTGGGTCAAATGCACCCTAGTCCTCAAACTGACATCTTTGCTCTTCGACACTCTAAAGAGGTCTTACCCAGAAGATTTGCCTAATTTAATACGTCATCTGATTTCTTGACTGCTGCTTCCATGAGTTTTGATGATTGATCCAAGCAAAAGGAAGTCATTGACAACTTCAATCTTTTTTACTTTTATCGGTCCAGTGGTGAGGATTTTTGTTTTCTTTACATTGAGATGCAACTCATACCAAAGGTTGTAGTCTTTGATCTTTATTCGTACAGGTTGTTAATCAGTCTTCCTCCTTTCCTGTGGATACATTCTTCTTAATCCAACTTTTTGGATTTTGTGCTCAGCAAACAGATTGAATAAGTATGCTGAAAGAATAAAAACCAGGTATACACCTTTTCTAATTTTAAACTATTCAGTATTTCCTTGTGCTGTTTGAACAACTATCTCTTGGTCTAAGTACAGATTCCTCATGAGCACAATTAAGTGTTCCAGAATACTCATTTTCTACAATGTTGCACATAACTTGTCATTATCCGCAAAAATAAAAAACCTTTGCATGGTCAATAAAGCACAGGTAAACATTCTTCTGGTATTCTCTGCTTTCAACTAAGATCCATCTGACATCAGTAATGATATCCCTTGTTCCATGCCCTCTTCTGAATCCTGCTTGTACCTCTAGAAGTTCTCTGTCAATGTATGGTTGCAACTGCTTTTGTATTATCTTTAGTAAAACTTTCCTCATATGGGATATCAATATTGTTCGATGATTTCTGCGTCCCACTGAGTCATCTCTCTTTGGATAGACACAAATATGTATCTGTGTCTCTTCCAGTCAATTGTCTACCAAATTTCTTGGCATAGATGAGTGAGTGTGTCCAGTACCTCATCAGTTTTTTGAAAGATTTCAATTTGTATTCCATCAATCCCCAGAGTTTTATTCTTTGCCAGTGCCTTGAATGTACCTTGGATGTCTTCCTTCAGTATCATTGGCTCTTGATCATATGCTATCTCTTGAAATGGTTGGACATTGACCTTTTTTTTTTTTTTGGTACAATGACTCTTGTTATTCTTTCCATCTTCTTTTTATACTTTTTGCATCATTTAATATTTTGCCCATTGTTGTTGTTGTTAAGTGCCGTTGAGTCGGTTCTGACCCATAGCGACCCTGTACAGGGTTTCCGAGGGTGTAAATCTTTACGGGAGTAGAAAGCCTTATCTTTCTCCTGCGGAGCAGCTGGTAGTTTCTAACCTCTGACCTTAAGGTTCGCAGCCCGATTTGTAACCACTACACTATTTTGCCCATAGAACCCTTCAATATTTTAAGTTGAGACTTGAATTTTTTCTTCAGTTCCCTCAGCTTGAGTAAACCAAATTTGTTCTACGTTTTTGGTTTTCTAACTCCAGGTCTTTACATAGTTCTTTATGATATTAGATTTTGTCTTCTCGAGCTGCTCTTTTAAATTTTCTATTCAGCTCTTTTACCTCCCCATTTCTTCCATTTGCTTGAGCATCTCTATGCTGGAGAGCAAGTTTCAGAGTTTCTTTTGACATCCACTTTGGTCTTTTCCTTCTTTCTTGCCTTCTTTATGATCTTTTGTTTTCTGACTGTATGATGTTCTTGATGTCATCTCAACTCCTCTGGCCTTCAGTCTTTGTAGTGTCTAATACTTCAATATGTTCTTCAGATGCTAATTCCGGTGTGATGTATCCAAGGTCATATTTTGGCTCTTGTGGACTTGTTTTAATCTTCTTCAGCTTCAGATTATGAGCAACTGATAGTCTGTTCCACTGTTTTGGCTGATGATATGGAGCTTTTCTACTGTCTCTTCATATAGATGTAGTCAATTTGATTTCTGTGTATTCTATCTTGTGAGGTCCTTGTGTATAGTCATTTTATATGTTGTTTAAAAAAGGTATTTGCAATGAAGAAGTCATTGGGCTTGCAAAATTCTATCATGTGATCTCCAGCATTGTTTCTATCACCAAGGCCATATTTTCCAACTACTGACTGGAACTTTTGCATTCCGATCACCAGCAGTTATGAATACATCTCGATTGCATGTTTGATCAATTTCAGACTTAAGAAGTTGGTAAAATTCTTCAATTTCCTCATCACTGGCTTAAGTGATGAGTGCGTAAATTTGAATAATAGTGGTAATAACTTGCCTTCCTTGTGGGTGCATAGATATTATCCTATCACAGACAGCATTGTATTTCAAGATAGATCTTGATCTTGAAATGTTCTTTTTAATGTTGAATGCGACAATTTTCTTCTTTGCCATACCTCCCATAGTCACGCATGTAATTGTTGTTGTTGTTAAGTGCAGTCGAGTCAGTTCTGACTCATAGCAACCATGTGTAGTGTTTCTGAGGAATGGTTGGTGAGCTTGAACTACCGACCTTATGGATCAAACCTACCTTGCAGTCCAGCACATTAACCTGCAGTGCCACCCCAGGACCCCAAACCATGTGGGCTGGTATGGGCCATTTTGAATCCAGTCCATTTCAGCTCACTTATTACTATGATACTGATGTTTATATGTTCCATGTAATTTTTGATAATTTCTGATTTTCTTAGATTCATACTTTGTACATTTCATGTTCCAATTATTAATGGATGTTTATTGCTACTTGTCCTCATTTTGAGTTGTGCCTCATCAGCAAATGAAGGTCCCAAAGGCTGTACTTCATTCACGTCATCACAGTCAACTCTACTTTGAGGAGGCAGCATTTCCCCAGTCCTATTTTGAGTGTCTTCCAACCTGAGGGACTCATCTTCCAGTACTATATCTGACATGTTTTAATAAACAATGTTCTGGTGCTATCTGAGAGTGTCTCACTGCTAATCATAAGGTTTTCAATGACTCAATATTCAGAAGTAGTCTGTTTCTCCTTCTTCCTAATCTGTTTTTGTCTGGAAACTCAGCCAGAACCAATCCACCATGGGTGATCCTGCTGGTAAAGTACCGGAGGCATAGCTTCCAGAATCATAGCAACATACAAGCCACCACAGTATAACAAACTGACAGACAAGTGGATTTAACCCATAGGTGGGTATTTTGGGGAAATGACCCAATTAGGAGTATGCACTGCATTGGAAGGTCATTTGAAATGCAAGGTTGACGGTTCAAATTCACAAGCTGCTCTTCAGAAACCCTAGACAGGGTCACTATGAGTCAGAGCTGAAAGCACTTAACAACAACAACAACAACAATGCTAACTGAGTGCATGCATTTAAATTCTTTGAGAAGGATTCCATTACAAAGGCCTCTGGTAAGGGTACATAAAACTTATTCTGGGATTTAGAGTATGGACTCCGATTCAAACCCCTCCCAGGGGCTTGTGTTTTCTGCCACAGCAAAAGGTCTTCCTTTTAAGCCGGGTGGGTCCCACGATAATGCACTCAAAATCATTTGGTCCTCCCTTGCCAAGGTAACTGCCCATTAGGGATGAGCTAATTAAATGCTTGACCAAATACAACAGACTAATTTTAAGTTGATAATTTCATGGTCCGTGAATGATGTTATAAATTTTGGCAGAAAAATGTTCCCATCCCTGCTTTAATGTTATGCCTAGGACACTGGGTAAACCAGTTCAGTTTGTAAAGCATTTTACAAGGAAGTCAAAGATGGAATTTTTATGGGTGGTCTTTCTTAACAGCCTCTCTAGGATGTGACTGCTCAGCCACACACCCTATTATCTTCAAAACTGTTCAAGCAAGGAGGGGGACAGACCTCAACAGTCTTCTAGGTTTTAGTGTTCATGTTTAATCCCGGCTTCTGGACCCCCTTTTCTCCCTGTCTTACCTGGTCAGAGTGGTTTTGACTCATAGTGACCCCATAGGACAGGTCATGATCAGAGTAGAACTACCTTATAGGGTGTTCTAGGCTATGATCTTTATGGGGTGGGGGGAGAAGAACATGCTCAGCATTTCTAAAGCTAAAGAACTGAAAAAAATTTCAAGCCTCGACTTGTGGTATTGAAGGATTCTATGGAGAAAGTATTGAATGATGCAGAAAACATCAAAAGAAAATGAAAGAATACACAGAGTCACTGTAATAAAAAGAAATGATCTATGCTCAACCATTTCAAGAGGTTAACAGATGATCAAGAGCTAATGATACTAAGAAGTTGTCCAAGGTACATTGAAGGCACCAGGAATAGATGGAATACAAACTGAAATCTTTCAACAAACTGGAAGCACTAGAGGCACTCACTTGTCTATGCCAAGAAATTTGGGAGACAACTACCTGGCCAATTGACTTTAAGAGATCCTTATCTGTTCCCATTCCAAAGAGAGGTGTACTCAATGGAATGTGGAAATTATTGGACAATATCATTGATACCTCATGCGAGTAAAGTTTTACTTCAGGTAATACAAAAGCGGCTGCAACTATACATTGACAGAGAACTTCCAGAGGTTCAAGCCGGATTCAGAAGATGACATGGAAAGAGGAATATCATTGCTGGCGTCAGATGGATCTTGGCTTAAAGCAGAGAATATCAGAAAGATGTTTACCTGTGCTTTATAGACTATTCAAAAGCTTTCGATTGTGTGGATCATGGCAAGTTATGGACAACATTGTGCAGAACGAGTACTCTGGCATACTTAAATGTACTCACGAGGAACCTGTACAAAGGCCAAGAGGCAGTTGTTTGAACAGAACAAGGGAACACCAAATGGTTTAATATTAGGAAAAGTGTGTGCCAGTATTGTATTCTTTCACCATACTTAGTCAATCTGTATTCTGAGCAAACAATCTAAAAAGCTGGACTATATGAAGAAAAACATGGCATCAAGATTGGAGGAAGACTCATTAATAATATGTGATATGCAAGGAGCTCTGGTAGCATAGTGGTTACAAATTGGGCTGCGAACCTTAAGGTCAGCGGTTTGAAACTACCAGCTGCTCCGCAGGAGAAAGATGAGGCTTTCTACTCCCATAAAGATTTACATCCTCAGAAACCCTGTACAGGGTCGCTATGGGTCGGAACTGACTCGACGGCACTTAACAACAACAACAACAACAAAATGCATATGATACAACCTTACTTGCTGAAAGTGAAGAGGACTTAATGCTTACTGATGAGGATCAAAGATCACAGCCTTCAGTAGGAGTTGCACCTCCATGTAAAAAACCAAAAATCCTCACCACTGGATCAGTAATCATATAAATGAAGAAAGACTGAAGTTGTTAAAGACTTCATGTTGCTTGAATCAACCATCAACACTCATGGAAGCAGCAGTCAAGAAATCAAAAGCTCTGGTAGCATAGTGGCTACAAGTCAGGCTGCTAACCTCAAGGCCAGGAGATCAAAACTACCAGCTGTTCTGTGTGAGAAAGATGAGGCTTTTTCCTCCCTTAAAGATTTACAGCCTCAGAAACCCTATTCAAGGTCCCTAGAAGTTGGTACCAACTCCACAGCACACAACCAACCAACCACTGCAGCACTAGGCAAATCTGCTGCACAAGATGTCTTTAAAGTGTTGAAGAGCAAAGATGTAAGTTTGAGGACTAAGGTGCGCCTGACCCAAGTCATGGTATTTTCAATTATCTCATATGCATGTGAATGTTAGACAGTGAATAAGGAAGACCGTAGAAGAATTGATGCATTTGAGCTATAGTGTTGGAGAATATTGAAAGTACCACGGACTGCCAAAAGAACAAACAGACCTATGTTGGAAGAAGTACAGCCAGAATGCTCCTGGGCAGCCAGGATGGCCAGACTTCATCCCTTATGCTTTAGGCATACTGTCAGGAGATACCAGTCCCTGGAGAAGGATATCATGTTTGGTAGAGTGGAGAGTTGGAGTGAAAGAGGAAGACCTGCAATGAGATGGATTGGCACAGTGGCAGCAGCAATGGGCTCAAGCATAGCAACAATTGTGAAATTGGCCGACTACCAGGCAGTGTTTCATTTTGTTACACATAGGGACACTATGAGTCCGTGTTGAGTTGATGGCCTCTAACAACAGAAACAACAATCTCTATGGAAAAAGATCACCAGTTTTGTTTTGTTTTTTTTTCCTATGGGAGCTGCTGGTGAGTGCATAGGCATTTCACCATCATGACTTCTTATGAATCAATTACTTGCCGTCATTTCCTCTATATAAGTTTCATGCTGGCAGGTATAGGTAAATGTAAATTTCCCTATATATACAGATTAATAGGATTAATAGATATGGCACTGTAGGATTGGCACTGGACCGTTAATCACAAGGTTAGCAGTTCAAACCCACAGCCACTCCTCGGAAACCCTATACAGTGTTGCTATGAATCAGAACCGACTCAATAGCACTTAACAACAACATTTCTCAGCGGAATTCTCTAAACCACCTACATCCTTAATCAGAGTCAGAGACCCAACTTTACGCTTAACTTCTCCAGTTGTTACATATTAGGCATCATTCCTCCTTGAACCAGCTCTCTGGTGTGGCTCTGACCTCTGTGTGCACAGATTCACCTTGTGCTCCTAACACCGGCACTTTTTTGTCTTTTCCCCCATTTCACTTGTCTGTACATTGGCACAAGAAACATCACAGAATCTCAGAATTAAAGATGAAATAAAACAACCCCCCCCCCTGTAATTTAGCATATAGATTTTTGCAAAATAACTCCTTAGAAATAATAATATAAACTAGGACTTTTATAGAGCTGCCAAAGTGAAGACCAAATAACAAGACCACTA
This sequence comes from Chrysochloris asiatica, assembly GCF_000296735.1. NCBI lineage: Eukaryota > Metazoa > Chordata > Mammalia > Afrosoricida > Chrysochloridae > Chrysochloris > Chrysochloris asiatica. Next base: position 1,135,909 of record NW_006408804.1, read on the forward strand.
ATCAGAACAGTGTATTATTTAGAAATATGTACCTGATAGTATCAGGCAAAACCATTTTTAAGGCTGGGGTCCTTACAAGTTTGTGTGTGGTTATCTAAGATACAAATATTTCCTATGAGGCAAAAGAGGATGATGATATAAAAGGCTCAAAGAAGATACTAGTTTTGGAACTAATATCCTACATAAATCACAGTCTTCTCTAACCTGAGACCAGAAGAACTATATAGGGCTCAGCTACCATTCCAGACTACTCTGATCAGGAACAGAATGGTAGTGGTGGTGGTGGTGGTGATGTGCCGTGGAGTCAGAACCAACTCATAGCGACCCTGTACAGGGTTTCCAGGGCTGTAAATCTTTATAGGAGCAGAAAGCCTCATCTTTCTCCTGCGGAACTGCTGGTAGTTTCGAACTGCTGACCTTAAGGTTCGCAGCCTGATTCATAACCACTACGTTACCAGAGCTCCTTAGGAACACAATAGCTACTGTCATTGTGTCAATTCGGACTCTTAGCAACCCTACAGGATAAAGTACAACTGCTCCTCAGAGTTTCTGAGCCTGTAAATCTTAACAGGAGCAGACAGCCTCATCTTTCTCCTGAGGAGCATGGAGGGTTTAAACTATTGACACTGTGGTTACTATTTAATTCACTAAACCACCAGGGATCTTAGGAACACAATGTTGTTGTTGTTAAGTACCACTGAGTCGGTTCCAAATGATGGCGACCTTGTATAGGGTCTCTGAGGAACAGCTGGTGGATTTGAACTGCTGACCTTTCATATAACAGTCCAGTGCTTATTCCACAGCACCACATGAGGAATCAAGAACACAACTGTTGTTGTTGTTAAGTGCTGTCGAGTCGGTTCCGAGTCATAGTGTCCCTGTATAGAGTTTCTGAGGTTTCAAATCTTTGCAGAAACAGAAAGCTTCAACTTTCTCCCACCCAGGAACACACTTGTTGTTCAGGTACCAAATAGAATGGGAGAAAAATGTAGAACAAAACTCAAATTCCTAAAAGAGGCCAGACTTAATGGACAAATAAAGACTGAAAGCACCCCAAAACTACTGCTTTAAAATAATCTTTGAAATTGGATTCAAAGTTATTTCTGTTGGTCACCTCTCCTTCAAATAATAGGTTGGCTTATAAAATAAACATTACCATCTGTGAGTAATGTGCTGTCTGAAACAATTAACTACGTGAAACAAACAATCAACATTTACCCAAAACAAAAATGAGAAGGCATTTTGGGGCCACTGGAAGCTACATCAATGGAAACATAGCACATAGAATGGAAATACTGAGTTTGTTGCAACATTGTAAAAATTGTAGCCAATGGCATGAAACAATCTGTATAAAATTGTTAAAGGAGAACCTGACTAATTTGCTGTGTAAACTCTCACCTAGAACACAATATAATGATTAAAAAAAAAAACACAACTATTTAAAAGGTATTCTTATAAACACAAAATGAAGAGTCGTGCTTACCTTGAAGAAAGATAGACTTGGTATTAAGAGAAGAGACAGGTCCAATAGTCTTGGTGATGATGTTCTAGTCTTTAAGATAGTGAGAGTTTCCAGGTGTTCATTATTATAATTTACACATTTCAGACAGTACCCTGTATATACCAAATATCGTACAGCAAGTCATTGTAAGACTAGTTAAAAAGCTATTGCAAAAGCACTCTTGAAAGCACTTCTTGGACTAGCGAGGAGATGCTCTGACGCACTCGCCTCCATCTTTCCCTTCAGGACTACCACACAGCAAGGGGGCGGGTAGCTGCTGATAACTTATAACTGACAGCTGAGCCCCATTTAGGGCACTGGCCTCAACTGAAGGGAGTTGCTTTGCCTGGATGAAGCTCACAATCAAGGACTAATAGGAGGAGGAGAGCAGAAAGACCAAGTCCCCTAACAGCAATCTGAAACATCTGTGAAGAGTCATCCCAGCTACAGAGCGCCCCATTGAGCTGACTGAAGACTGATCCCTCTTGCTGTATTCAGCATCACAAGCGACGTGACTTCCTCCTCCGCCAGCATTTGCAGCCCTCATTCGCCCACAGGTGCTGTTCAGGAGGGCAGTCTTGAATAATTGCATCAGTGTTTGCTTCCTGGGCAACTTGACCTAAGATATCCAGCTTTTAAAACACATCTGTAGATAAGAACATGAGAAAACCTGGTGATTCTATATAAAGAGCTTTGCAACTAAAAACAAAAAAATAAAACAAAAAACTTGTTTTAATCATGTAACTCCTACTTTCCCTGGGTAATACTCACTTGAAAGTTTGAACCACCAACCTTGCTGTTCAACTCCATATAGAATCAGTGCTATCCCCTATGTACACAGGGTAGATAGGGATGGGCAGCTTAAACATTAGCTTAGACATTACCTAAAATGAGGGGGTGATTAAGGAATGAAGTGACTGGCTTACAAGGTTTCAAGAGAGAGTTTAGTTTAAGAGTGTGGGGGGAAGAGAGTCCCCACTGACTAGTTTTCATCTTGTATAGATGGGTCTGGTGAAAAGAGATGGGGATAAGATTCTTATGATTCAGTTAATAGTGAGTAATAGTTATCATGACTAATTGTGACTGTCACAATTGTAAAGGTAGAAGTTTTGTAACAAAAACAGGGACATGGTTAATCTTACAGTCCAGAAACAGAGTACCCTAGCACCATCAAGGGAGAAGAACACAAACGGAATGCAGGACCTTATCCATAGAAGCAGCAATACCAGAGATGGAGGCAGAGATGGGGACATGGAGACAGGGAGCAGCTGAGGACTCTAGATTCATGGGATGAAAGGGACTAACAGCTGGTGGCCAGGAGGCCAACTTGAGAATGTGCCCTTTAGAGGTATAAATTATTATATATGCCTGAGTGGTGGTAGGTTTTTTTTTTTTTTTTAATGCTTGTAATGAAATCAGGTGTATGTATGATTTGTTGAATGTAAAACTGATGATCTGCCCTGTAAACTTTCACTCAATTCACAATAAAAACCTTAAAAAAAACCCCAAAACTTTTTACATTGAATTACATTAGTTACCACATTATTAGTAGCTGAGTAGAAGGTTTTTTTCGAAATTTTTAGCCTTTAGTTGCCACTTCATTCCCAAAAAAGTTATTGATATTGAGTTACAAGTACTAATTAACATAATATTGCAGCTAAAACATCAGAATATTTGACAAAATCAGCGACTAGAAAAACATACTGACTGCAGGAAACAACAGGGTGCTTGTAGTGTGCGGAGGAAACCCCGTGATTCAAAGCAGCCAGGTCTGATGAGCGACCTAGAAGTTCTGATACATAGAATTTTAACCTTGTAGGTATACTTTTCTTGTTGCTAAGAGCAGTTGAGTCATAACAACGCTGTATAGGGTTTCCCGAGAAGTGTCTGGTAAATTGAATGACCGAACAGTAAGGTAAGCAGTCCCGTGCTTTTACCAGAACTCCGTAGGTTTACTTCTTGTTGTTAAGTGCTGTGGAGTCGATTCCAACTAATAGTGACCCTGTATAGGGTTTCTGAGGAGCAGCTGGTGAGTTTGAACCTCGGACATTGAGGTTAAGTGCTAATCTTACAAAGCAACACCAGGACTCCGTAGAAATATTTTGTTGTTGTTGTTAAGTGCCGTTGAGTTAGTTCCGACCCATAGCGACTCTTATAGGGTTTCCGAGGAGTGACTGATGAGCTTGAACCCCCAACCTTAAGATTCAAACCTACTTTGTAGTCCAGCACATTAACCCACAGTGCCACACCAGGACTCCTGTAAGTATGCTTGTGGGCTCCAAAAAGTTTTTAGAAAACCTAATTACAAGATTTATTCCACAAAAATTTTGAAGCTAATACATGTATGCTGAGTTTACTAAAAATGTTTTTGTTGTTGTAATTACAGGGGTATTTTTTAATTTTAACTTTTTTCTTGTGAATTGAATGAAGGTTTATGGAGATCACCAGTTTTACATTCAACAAGTCATATACTTTGTTTCATCTCAAAGATTGCAAACCCCTCCATTGTAACAACAGTTTTCCACTGTCACCCTAATTTCCATTCTACCTACCTTCCCATCCCTTCTCAATCTCGCCTTTAGGTAAATGTTCCCCTTTTGATCTTGAATGATTGGCCATTCCATGGTAAGCATATCTTACTAGTGTTGATGGTCCCTCTTATACACGCATCTACTCCTTTACCAAAATTTTGGATGTGAGAGTGAGTTTCTTTCCAGAACTGCATGGTGATTGAGGGCCAGTTCCTCCCATCTTTTTTTGTCCAGTAAGCTTGGTCCTTGAGTGGTTGACCATTACATGGTGAACATAGTGCTGTTGACTGCCCTGTGAACTTACCTACCGCTTGGCAGAAAATTGGGCCACAAATGTGAGTTCCATTCTAGACCTGAAGAGTAGCCGAAGACCACAGTCTAGGGTTCCTCCAGTATCTTTCTGACCAGTAAGCCTGGTCTTTTTTTTTATTATTTTTAGCTTTGTTCCCCATTTTCTCCCACTCTATTGGGGACCTTCTAATATGATCCCTTTCAGAACAGTTGGTAGTGTAGCCAGGCACCATCTAGTTCTCTGGTCATGAAGACCGATGTTCAGGTGCTCCATTAGTTCATTGGACTAATTGATTCCAATCGTCTTCAATTTTCATCACTGGTCTTTCCTCTGAATGTGGAAAGACCAAGCGTTGCACCTTAGATGGGCACTCACGAGCTTTTAAGATCCCAGTTGCTGCTCACCAAAGTAGGATGTAAAACATTGTCTTTGGGAAACTATGTTATTCCAATTGATCATGGAATCTCCTGAGACTGTTAGGGTTCTGGAAGCCTCCAGGCTCAGAAACTTTTTGCTTCAAGGTGTTTGGTAATGTTTGAGAAGTTTTCCTAATTTTGTCTCCTGTATACTCCACCACATTCATAGGCATATTTGCATCAAGTATTTACAGCAATTTATGTACAATATTTGTGCATGAGTATTTTTATGTAAATAGGTGCTGTGGGTTAATGCGCCAGACTGCAAAGTGGTTTGAATTGCAAGGTTGGCGGTTCAAGCTCACCAGCTGCTCCTCGGAAACTCTATAGGGGGTTGCCATAGGTCAGCATCCACTCAACAGCACTTAACAACAACTCATGTATAAACATTCTTTTTCAAATCCTCATATAGTTGTGAGTAAACTCCCACTCTCCCTCCCATGTGTATCTAACCTGTTCATGTATCTAACCTTAGAACATTGTTGTTGCAGGGTTGTGATTGCAATCCCCTCTAGGTAGTAACAATGATCCCATTTCCTCCCTATGGTCATCATTTCTAACCCCTAAGCCTGGTCTTTTTCATATATATATGGTGGCTGTGTGCCATGGAGTCGGTTCTGACTCATAGCGACCCTGTACAGGGTTTCTGAGGCTGTGACTCTTTACGGGAGCAGAAAGCCTCATCTTTCTCCTGTGGAACAGCTGGTAGTTTCGAACTGCTGACCTTGATATATAGGTTCTTTCATTAGGAGTATAGATATTTATTATGGCCATGTCCCATTATTCAACTGACCCTTTAATCATGAGATGATGTCCTTTTTATCTATGCTGATTTTTGCCTTAAAGTCTATTTTATCAGAAATTAATATTGTCACTCCTGTTGATTTTTGACTGCTGTTAGCTTGATATATTTTTTGATCTTTTGATTTTTAATCTACTGTGTTTTTCATTGTATGTCTTGTAGATAGCATATTGAATGATCCTATTTTCTTATCTATTCTTCTATTCTTTGGTCCTTACTGATGTACGTAATCCCTTGACATTCAGTGTAATTATTGATATGTAATAATTGATTGAAGGAGCTCTGGTAGTGTAGTGGTTACGAATCAGGCTGTGAACTGCAAGGTCAGCAGTTCAAAACTACCAGCTGTTCTGCAGGAGGAAGATGAGGCTTTCTGTTCCTGTAAAGGTTTACAGCCTTGGAAACCCTGTACAGGGTTGCTATGAGTCGGAACCGACTCCATAACATAACAACAACAACAATAATTGATTGCAGTCATTTTGCTGTTTTTTGTTGGTGGTGGTGTTTTTACAGCACTCTGGCTTTGTTTCACATAATTTTCTGAGTTGAGTTTTGTTTGTGTGTTTTCTTGTCATTTTCTTCATTGCTGTTGCTTTAATATATACTAAATCTTTATGGTTTTCCTTTTTCTTGATTTGATATGAAGGCATATTTATTTTATTTGAGGTTTCCCTGTGATTTATTAATTTACTCCCCAGTTTAAAAGTCTGTTTTATCTTTAAAGTAGAAAAAATGAAAGCAGAGGTAGAAAGGATAAAAGCAAGGGCAAGTAAAGAGAATAAGAGCAAGAAAGAATAAACAACAACAATGAAAGAAAACAAAACAAAACAGGACAGGTGCTAGACATCGAGAGCATAATGCTCTAGGTTCTCCTGCCAACGAAGGACCTCACATGGTGGGTGGGCAAAGTATGAAACAGTGATACTTTGGTCCTAGATGGAGTTCCTGGAGGGCTAAGTGTTGTCTGTTTTGGGCATCCAATCCAAAAGTAGTTATTGCAGACTTCACAGCAGTTGGGGGACAAAAGTATTTCTGTCCAAGAGGGCAGCTGTGGACAAGAGATCCCACTAGTCCAGGGATGGCCAGAATCAGTTCTGCAGACCTGGAGCAGGCCACACCTGACTCCAGGTGCCAGGGTTATTGCTGCTAGTTCCTAACTTACTTTAATGCAACTCTGGCTGCGAAGGAGAGCAGTTGCTTCTCTGGGAGTGTTCTTGGTGGAGGCCATGCCTCTGGTCACCAGGGTATCGTGGGGTATAAGAAAAAAATGAACATCTTTCTCTCCGTCAATAAGTGGTATGTCTCTGCACCACTACTTTCCCTCTGCCTTCAAAGCTGCAGAGGAAAGTTCAAAATGGCCACACCACTCCTGGTTGGCTGGCGCAAATCACCTGCCAAACCTCCCCACCCTCCATCCTGGTCTGTTCAGCTATGTCTCCTAGTTAGGGCTAGTCCAGGGCTGGCAGGGTTCATCTGAATCCAGGTGCTTGGGTTAATGGGGCTAGCTCCCCACACCTTTGATGGGGCTCCTAACTGCTCCGTTCAACTCTGTGCAGTAACTTCAGTGGGAGTGTATGTGGGTGGGGGCTGGCCACACCTCTGGTCCCCTGTGGAATATGAGGGACATGGAAAATATTGTACCTTTAGCTCCGTAAGTCACCATGTTTCTGCAATACCAGTGTGCTCTCTTGTCTCTGAAGCCACTCAGAAAAGTTGAAGATAGCTATATGGCATCTGGTTGACCGGCACAGGTCACCAGTTTGTCTCCTTTTAATTGTTTGCCACATCTTTTCAGTTTCCTCTCATAGTGAGTATTCAGTCCATTTCTCTATCCCTTCATCTGAGCCTAAGATTCTAGGACTATGATCTGCACCTGTTTTATTTGATTTTACTTATTTTCATTGTAGAGGGTCTGTATAGTGTTTCTGCCTAGTTCGCCATCTTGCTGCCTCTCCCTGTACAGGTGTAGTTTCATAAAAATCAATTTCTGCTGAAATGCTGCAAACATTTTATAGACATTTTGGTGTCACCTTCTTTAGCAGTGTTACCTCCACCCCTGTGATGAGCCTGGGCCAATTCAGAATTCTCAAGCCTCCTCATCCACTCTGGAAGCTTTGCCCTCCAGAGGATGTTCCCTCTTCCCAGGGCCCAGGCATGCCAGCTTGGCCTTGTTGGGAGGAGGCAGGTCCCTGTTCATGCTTGTGGATTGAAGACCTAGACAGAATGTAAGGGACACCAGGGTTGCTTGGTTTGAGTTGGAGCCTAGGTGAAGGAGGTACCTTCTCAGGCACCTTGTATCATTTTAGGATTTTGGGGAAGGGAGGAGGCAACATTTATCATTTATTGCTGTTCTAGGTTTGGGGACCAAAAAGTGGTTTTCCTCTTTAAAGTTATTCTTGGTTTGACTTTTACTTTTTGGTCTTTCTTATGGTTGATGTCTTGCTTCTTCCCTTGTTACAACCTATTGTTCAATTTCTGTAACTATCTTGTAGATATTGTACAAACTAGGTCTACATCTGTATATTGTATGTTATGTCTACAAACAATAACAACAGACTCTATTGGAAATCAATTTTTCTGTCAGATGTTATTATCAACTTCTTTACATGAGAGTTTCCTCAAGTGAACTATTCTAATTCTGATTCCTGAATTAAGTTCTGAGATTTGTATTTCTCTTGAGTACTCCAAAGTGCCCAGGGCTGTAAACTCTTATCTCCTTACAATTTTCCTTCAATGCTCTAATGCCCAACACTGTCTGGCCACTCTTCAGGATGTTGTAGAAGTGATTTGTTGTTAAGTGCCTTTGAATCACTTTTGACTCACAGCAACCCTGTACTGGGTTGCTAAGAGCAGCTGGTGGGTTTGAACTGCCTACCAGTTAGGGCTTATAGAAGTGGTTGAGGATTATGTAAAAGGTGGGCCCAGAAGTGACCTCTATGTTCCCCTTCAGTTCTAGTATTGCATAAAATACTAAATCAAGAAATGTATCTGATGTTGGGTAAGAAGATGTGGGAAAAGAATCTTGATAATGTCATGTTTTAAAGCAGAAGACAGTATCCTCTTTCTCATTTCCCTTGTGACTTGACCATCTCCCCACCCCCCAAAGCATGCACATTTCCCTCTTAGACTTTGCATTCTCATCCTGTCAACTAACTCCAGTCTAGCAAGGCCCTCTCCTTTGATGCTCCTAAGGCTCATCTGTAACATCACTCAGATAAATGTCAAGACCTCGGGCATTTTTCTTCAGCCTTTCAGACCCCACATATGCATCCTTATGACCCACCCTTTGTTATTTTTGCTTCTTTCTACCTTTCTCCTATGCTTTTGTGATGAACAAACCTACTGTAATGGAAAAATGCAGTTTTAGAAAACACAAAACATAGAAATAATATCAGTTTTAAAATTCTCACGTCTCCCACTATAAATATTTTTGTTGGTTTGTTTGAATCGGGATCCCAGTAAGCTCCGCATTTTGTAACTAATTATGTTTAAGTAATCCAGAGGTTCCCCCTTCCATCAGGACGTCATTTCAACCTGTTAATTATCACTTTTTATTGAAATTGGAGTAAGTTATTTTTTAAGATCCTTTCCTAGATAATTCAATTTGCAACCCATTGGGTATGATTTTCAGATTCAGAATTGTGGAATCTTTCAGCATTTTTCACTCCTTTAAAGTTCAGTCTTTTGGTTTGGAGTCAGGAAGTGAGAAAGAGCATAAAAAACATGTCCCTGTAATTGTTTTCTTTCAAGAGGCTCCTTGAAACACACACACACACACACACACACACACACACACACTCTATCTCTCTCTTACACAAGTACATACAGTGGCTTTGCTGGTAGATATTAGGGTGAAATTGTTATTTTTGGGAGGAAAGGAAAGAATGTGCTAAATTCAAAGTGAATCTACTATTAAGCTGGCTTTCCCTTCTTAAGTTGGTAGTTTTTCTCTTTCTCAATATATGCTTTTTCCTTTTCTCATTCATATTTTACCTTTAGTTTCAAGACTAATGTTTTATGCTATCACTCTTTACAGTTTTCTATCGATACTCTAATGCCCAAATCTGTCTGACTTCAAGGATGCTGCAGAAATGGTTTGCTGTTACTGGTAGGTGCTGTTGAATCAGTTCCAACTTACAGCGATCCTGTACACCAGAACAAAAAACTGCCCAAGCCTGCACCATTCTCACATTGCTGAGGTCGCTGTGCCCATCTATGTCATAGGGCTTCTCCTATTGTTTGCTGGCCCCCACTTTAACAATCATGTTTTCCTTCTCCAGGGAGTGGTCTCTCCTGACAACATGTCCAAAGTATGAGAGATGAAGTCTGGCCATCCTGACTTGTAAGGAGCATTCTGGCTGTACTTCTTTCATCACAGATTTGTTTCTTCTTTTGGGTGTCCATGGTACCTTTAGTAATTTCCTCCAACACCATAACTCAAAAGCATTACTTCTTCTACAGTCTTCCTTATTCACTGTCCAACTTTCACATGCTTATGAGGTTGGCCCAGGATCGAACATTGTTTCGTTCTGCTGTGCATGGAGTCGCTATGAGTCGATTCCGACTCGATGGCACCTGACAACAACAACAACATGAGGTTATTGAAAATACCATGACATGGGACAGGTGCACCTTATTCCTCAAACTGACATCTTTGCTCTTGAACACTTTAAAGTGGTCTTGTGCAGCAGATTTGCCTAATGCAATACATAGTTTGATTTCCTGACTGCTGTTTCCATGAGTGTTGATGATGGATCTAAGATAAGTGAAGTCTTTGACAATAACAATCTTTTCTCCATTTATCATGATGTTATTTATTGGTCCAGTGGTGCGTTTTGTTTTTTTTTTACATTGAGGTGCAACTCATACTGAAGGCTGTGGTCTTTGATCTTTGTCAGTAAATATTTTAAGTCCTTTTTGCTTTCAGCAAGCAAATTGCATATCACAGGTTATCAATGAGTCTTCTTTGTGGAAGGTAAAAAGTGAGCCCCAAGGTGACCTCTATGCTCCCCTTAATTTCTAGGATGAATAAAATACTAAATCAAGAAATGTACCTGATGTTGGGAAAGAATACATGTCTGAAACCAGAAGTTCTCTTGGCAAATGTATACAATACAGTGATAACATAGGTGCCCACTGAACACTGACAATAAGTGCTAACTCAGGTGTCACATTTAGTGTAGCCTAGTTCAGCAAGAAAGTTCTAGGTAATTAAGCTATCTCAATTTTTAATTTTAATTTTAATGTTTTTGGTACATACACAGAAAATTATCATTTCAATACCAACTTCTAATCTTTATTATTTAACACAGAAACTAGAGGCTAAGTGAACTTAAAGCATTTTAATTCTCCTTTAAGAAAAGATCCCATGGTCCTAATGAAAATATACTTTCTTACAGTGCAAGATTTCTTTTTTTTCCCAACAACTGTAAGATTGACTTTTATCTGTACATATAAATGTAAGACACCTGTTATGTGAACCCAAGTTTGATGGAAAATGTGGTCCTTGAATCCAGGGAAATCTATGATACTATGTATCATTTATTTTATGACAAGTACAGGCAGTTCATAGGCTATGGACAATTCACACTTGCCTTTAATAATATAAAATATGCCCTCATTTTGAAGTGATAAAGAATATATATATAGTTGTTAAGTGCCATCAAGTCGATTCCAACTTATAGCAACCCTATATAAGATGTCCAAGGACCAGCTGGTGAGCTTGAACCACTGACCTTACAGTTCTAACGACTTTGCAGTCTGATGCATTAACCCACAATGCCACACCAGGACTCCATATATGTATACATATTTATAATTTTTGCCTATTTGAAGACTCCTGGGACATGAAAGAATATTAAAATATTATTCTAAAATAACATTTCAATGATGAATATTGGTATATGGTGGTGGTGGTGATTATTGTGTGCTGTGGTTCCGACTTATAGCAACCCTGTATAGGGTTTCAGAGAATGTACATCTTTATGGGAGCAAAAAGTTTCATTTTTTTCTATGGTACAGCTGAGAGATTTGAACTATTTACCTTGCAGTTAGAAGCCCAACTTATAGCCTCTATGCTACCATGGCTCTGTGAATGTTGGTATACGGACTCTAGGAATCTTTTTACTATTAGAACAGACCAATTTTGACCATATAGAAAGGAAAAGCTCCAAAGAGTTCTATAGGTGATTGATCCAACTTGGTTAGCTTCCTTTATGGCCAATATTTTCCTTTATAAAAAAAAAAAAACTGTTTCTAAACAAAAAATTTTACCTGGTTTACATTCCTTTTAATAAATATGTACAAAATTAGACAAGGATCATTTTTGGAAAAAATGGACGTAAGGATATTCTTTACAATTATAACAGAAAAATATAATCACATTATATTTTTAGAATTAAAGATTACATTGTTATGATGAAATAATTAGAAGTTTGGCATCTTATTCCAAGGACTGAAAATCTACTGAGCATAAAATGGAGTGTCTACGTTTATGCATTTTAATAGTGTTTCATGAGAGTCTATTTTTCTCTTAGTTTTAGTAGACAAACAATGTAATTGTATAAATGATAAATCCCTCTTAGATAACTAGATATATGTAACAGGAGATACTATTTGCTATATATTAATGTGCATAATGCCATTTGTTGTATTTTTATTTATTTATGTTATCTTTTTAGGCTATCTGAATATTGCAATGGTTTTCATGGTTATGCCACAACATCAAGGAGTGGATGAGTTACATGAATCATTGGTTATTAAAGACAAGATAATATGCTATAAGTCTGCATTCAAATTTCACCTTTTGAATCCTAATCTGAGTCTGGATTGGTACATACTGTTTCCAAACAAATACTTTGAATTAACAGTGTGTATAAACTATGCTGGGAAAGGCCGTTTCTGACCATCTGGATGATTTACTAGTGGGGTGGTGGGGTGGTGTGCTGTGTATAAGGTTTCCAAAGCTGTAAATCTTTATGGGAGCAGAAATCCTCATCTCTCTTCCTTGAAGTGGGTGCTAGATTGAAACCATTGACCTTGTTGTTACAGCCTAATTCCTAACCCACTACAATATCAGGGAAAGGCTTCTAGTAGCTTACTTATGTTGTTAGGTGTCACTGAATCGGTATCAACTCATAGTGATCCTATGGACAATAGAATGAAACACTGCCTGGTTATGCACCAACCTCACAATCATTGCTATGTTTTAGCCCATTGCTGTTGGCACTGTGCAAATCCATCTCACTGGGGGTCATCCTCTTTTTCTCCCTTGTAGTGTACTGGCTGCTAATCTCATGGTCAGCAGTTCGAAACTATCAGCTGTTCCTTGGGAGAAAGATGAGGCTTTCTGCTCCCGTAAAGATTTACAGCCTTGGAAATCCCTGTATAGGGTTGCTATGAGTGGGGACCGACTTCATGGCACATAAGAACAACAACTTATCAAACATGATATCTTTCTCCAGGGACTGGTCCCTCCCTGACAACATGTTCAAAGTATGAGAGACAAAGTCTGGACATCCTGGCTTCCAAGGAGCATTCTGGCTGTACTTCTTCTGACACAGATTGGTTTGTCCATGGTACAACACCACAATTCAAATGCATCACTTCTTCTATGGTCTTCCTTATTCATTTTCCAACTTTCACATGCATAAGAGGTTATTGAAAATACCGTGGTTTGAAGTCACTTTAGTCCTCAAACTGACATCTTTGCTCTTGATAATTTTAAGAGGTCTTGTGCAGATTTGCCCAATGCAATGTCATTTGATTTCTTGACTGCTGCTTCTGTGAGTGTTAATGATTGATCAGAGCAAACTGAAGTCTTTGGCAACTTTAACCTTTTCTCCATTTATATGGATGTTATTTGTTGTCCCCATGGTAGGGATTTTTGTTTTCTTTATATTGAGGTACAATCCATACCAAAGGCTGTGCTCTTTGATCTTCATCAGTAAGTATTTTAAGTTCTCTCCATTTTCAGCAAGCAAGGTTGTATCATTTGCATATCACAGTTTAGTAAGTCTTCTTCCAATTCTGATGCTACATATTTCTTTATATAATCTAGCTTGTAAACTTATTAAGGAGCTCTGGTAGCGTAGTGGTTACGAATCGGGCTGCGAACCTTAAGGTCAGCGGTTCGAAACTACCAGCTGCTCCGCGGGAGAAAGATGAGGCTTTCTACTCCCATAAAGATTTACACCCTCGGAAACCCTATACAGGGTCGCTATGGGTCGGAACCGACTCGATGGCACATAACAACAACAACAAACTTATTAAATCCATGTTATTCCTACAGAAAAAATGGAAAGGCCAGGGAGCTAAGAAAGTCCCTTAAATAATCCATAAATTCTCCCTCTGTCTAGACTATATCATTAGTAGTGATAGAAAATACGGCAAAAGAGCCAAAGGAGTACTCCTTTTGTTTTATTTTATAACATATAGATCTATATGTCTAGATCTATCTATCTATCTATCTATCTATCTATCTATCTATCTATCTATCTATCTGTCTATCTATATCTGTCTTTCTACATACACACACATACACATTATATAATTTTTGAGATAGTAGTGTAATCCATGAATTTAAATTTATGGATTTATGTAATTAATCCATAAATCAAGACCACTTCAGAATGAAAAATGATCTAAAAGGAATTACTGACATAGGGAAACGACTATAAGCAGTTAGTAAACAAAATAATTTAATGAATTCTACAAAAGAAAGATTATCTAAGTATGCTTCAAATCTTGGAAATAAAAATCATATAGTTTTCTCCTTGTTGATTTGGTCCTGTTTTTTCTACAACAATGAAGAATACTGTATGATATAAGGTAGGCAACCTGGCATTTATGCCAACATTTGTCCAAGTTTTAGTCTTGGCTGGAATGGAGATGCACTTTAGACAGAATATCAAAAAAGAACTGTATGATATGGGCCAATACAATATAACCTTATCATTAAGATCTATAAACAGTATTTTAAACACATAACCCACTTTCCCCCTGATCAGTCATGAAAACCTCTACATCCATAATAATTTATTTTCTCAGTAGCAAAAATGAAAAGCTGTCTGGCCATCTGAAATATGGTAGACTCTATAAGCAAACTTTTGGGCTATTTATCTTAGCTAACTATGACCATAGACAGAGAAGAACTTCTTGGGAAATAAGTTTGTGAGGCAGGGCAGCAAGAGGGAAAATGGTATTCCCAATTTCCTTTTTTTCTCCCTCAAGAAAAAAAAATAATCAAGACTTTGTAAAATCTCATATATTTTATTACTTTCACATATTTTAGTAAGTTTTAGCTTTTGCTTGTTCTTCAAAATGATAAGGCTTAAAAGTGTAACAAACTAATCTTTATGAGTTTTTAAAAAATTATATACTACTGGAAGTGTAACAGGATTTTGTTTAAAATTATTTTTTGCTGAAGTCACATGTAGTTACCTCTTTCTGACCACTCTAGTTCACACTGAGAGAAGCACCAGATGCTTGGGTCTGTGGGCACTGTTATGTTTCTACTTCAGACTGCCATCAGGGATGGTGGAGCGAGGGGCTGGAATCTGTCCAAATCTCAGAGCTGGTTGACCTCATGGATATTTGGCTGTGTGATTGGTGCAATGCTGTATCCAGTATTATCATCAAATAAGGTAAAAAGTCATTAGTTAATATTAGTCAATGAAGTGTCTAATAATTAAAACTATTTCTAAAATGCTGAATTTAATACTAGTGAGATATAATTTTCTCTTATTCAAAGTGAATTAAATTTTTTTTAGTACGTTCTTTTCCTCTATTTAACAACTTAGTATTTAAAATACAGCTTTTAATAATAATGACATTTTAGGATACTGTTATTTCTCACTATTCCTACATAGTGAAATGAATATAGTAATTTTTCAAATACATGTTGATCTTCGTGTCTTGCAAATAAACTACCTTCACTGAAGCTTCTGCTGCATATTCATACTGGTTTCTTTGCAGCTCACGTAAATCTGTATCACTTTTATCTTTGCATCATTTTAGGAATGGGTACAATGAAGATATGATCTAAGCTTACTTTGCAGATATAAAGCTAGTGAGACATTTGCTATATTAAAAATTAAAAATAAATTTGTACTTTATTTGGTTGACATTCAATTTTGAATTAACTATACTTCACCCACTGCTCCAATATAGGAGGTAATACCCTGAACTTACATTATTATTAAACATAAATTTAAAATATCTTTGTTTTGTTGCTGTTTACTTGGATTGAAGTTGGTTTATTTGCCTTATAATTATTTTAGTTCTCTTTAATTAGAATAACTATGAATGATTCAATAGAATGGAACATAAGAAATCTTATTGTATGAGCTGTGAATTTATTGCTATCAAGTACAAACATGATTTCTAAATGAGGTTTTGTAAGTAAAGAGGATCAATAGGAAAATTCAATTTCAGAAGTTATAAGTTAATTGCATTTGTTAGATGTAGTTTTATAGTGAATGCAGTTGAAATTTCTAAAAGCACCTTTCTCTGGGCACTGTATCTGTTATGGCGTACTGGTAAGAAATTGACACAATGGTAATGACACTGAGTGATGACGGAGAGCAAAGGGCAAACGTAAAAGTTTATAGCAGACCTAAGAATCTTGAAATTAATGAAGATTTTGAAAGAATTTGAGACTAGTTTATGAAATATTATATGCTATAACATAGCTAGAGATTCCTTTTTTGAAAAATCTAAGTCAAGGGAAAATCAAAGCATGCCTATTGGAGAAAATATGCAAACATGGTTTGTACATTATGGAATCAATGCCCTGTATTCCCCACTTCTTTGTGAGCCAGTGTTCAGGAGCTGTCATAAACTGTAGGCCGCTAATTTGGGAATAAAGCAGAATATCTGCTAACCAACTTTCCCTGCCTTTAGCTTTTTTGTAAGGCAGATATTGGAAAAATAAGTATCACTCTTCAGTTCATAGTCTTGTGGAGAGGCAGATAAAAAAGAAATAGAATATAACTAATGTGATCAGCGTAAAAACAATATAACATTTTGAACTATTCACCTATTCTGGATTTTTTGCCCAAAATTTTTAGTCAGAGAGAAGGAGCAGAAGGGTAGATATCAGCATTTGTATGTTTTAATTTTCAGAATTTCTATTTTTGAAAGGCACTTCTGTTTTGAAAAATGGAATCCTCCCTCCACCCCATTCCAGTAACACGGTATTTAGAGGATTTTTTTTTCAATTCACATATCAGTAACTTGTTTTATTTCCATCAGTACTTTCTCCTGCCACTTAGGCTTTTTCTCTTTTAATGTGGAAACTAATTTCAGTTCTTCACTCCGTAATATCATCTCTTGTTAATTGTACTGAACATAGGAAACTCTGATGAATCTTTCACCATTTGTACTAAATCATGTGTTTTTGCTTAGCCTTTATGTTTTTCCCTGGTGTAGAACCAACTTACATTTGAAGTCCCAGGACAACGTTTGCTCATTCTGATGTAGGCCTGATGGTCATCCACACAGGGCATGGCTATGTGGGAGTAACTGTGTGTTGGGATGTTGAAGCCAGAGCTCCAGAAGAGCAACAAAAACAGAAACGTCCTCCTGATAAATCAATTATAAAAGGGTTTCATTCTTTAAATGAAATACAAAGTAATTTCTCTTGAAAGGTTTCTATCACTTTTGTCTAAGAGCAGTCCTCAATTCAGATTAAACCAGTTGCTGGCAAGTCAGTTCTGACATAGGCCGTGTGCACGTCCAAATAGAACTCTACTCCATAGTTTTCAGTGGATCAGTTTTTGGAAGTAGATCTCAAAAGGTTTTCTTCAGAGGAGCTTAGAGATGAACTCAAATCTCCAACTTTTCAGTTAGCAGTAGAGCACATTAACTGTTGCACCACTCAGGGACTCCTTGACGCAAGATTAAAAACCAAAAACATGTTGCCCTTGAGTAGATTTTTACTCATAGTGACCCTGTAGGATAGAGCAGAACTGCCCCATAGGGTTTCTAAGGCTGGTGTGGTGCTGTGGGTTAATGCACTGGACTGCAAAGTTGGTTTTAACTGCAAGGTTGGTGGTTCAAGCTCATCAGCTGCTCCTTTGAAACCCTATACAGGGTTGCTATGGGTCGGAACGGACTTAATGGTACTTAACAATCTTTACAGGAGCTGACTGCTGTATCTTTCTCCTACAGAGTAGCTAGTAGGTTTACACTACTGACCTTTTGCGTCACCATTGTGGTGGCTGTGCACCGTGCAGTCGGTTCTGAATCATAATGACCCTACACAGGATTTCCGAGGCTGTAAATCTTTATGGGAGCAGAAAGCCTCATCTTTCTCCCGTGGAACAGCTGGTAGTTTCAAACTGCTGACCTTGAGGCTTGCAGCCTAATTTGTAACCACTATGCTACCAGAGCTCCTTTTTCCACTGCCAACAAGTCAATCCTGATTCATAGCAGCCCTAGTGGACAGAGTAGAACTGCTCCACTGGACCTCAAGCCTATAAATCTTGACTGGAATGAAAACTTTCTGCCTCAGAGCAGCTGGTTGGTTTGAACCACAGACCTTGCAGTTAGCAGCCCAACCTGTTAACCAATGCACCACCAGAGCGCCTCTGATTTAGATTGTTGTTGTTAAGAGCCACTGAGTCAGTTCTGACTCATAGAAACCATGTATAAGGTTTCAGAGGTGGGTTTGAACTGCTGACTTTGTGGTTAGCAGTACAGTGCTTATCCTACAGTGTCACACCAGGACTCTTTCACTTAGATTGTTGTTAAGTGCTATCGAGTCGATTCTGACCCATAGCTACCCTATATAGGGTTTCTGAGCAGCAGCTTGAACCACTGACCTTGCAGTTCAAATGGCTTTGCAGTCTGGTGCATTAACCCACAGCACCAATTCCAGTGTTATATGAGAAGGCTTCAAAATTTCATGGAAATATTCCATTATGTTTTAATGTCATTTTTTTCATAATCCTTTTGAAGCCCCCTGAACATTAAGTAATTTAGGTCACATTAGATTATGATAGCAAGCTATTTGACTGAAATATAATATACATGTTAGATCTTTGTATGTTATTTTAAATAAATTATATAGTTTTTTTTCACCTGAAATTCATAAAAGCCTGATTTTGTAATACACATAGTATTCACTCCCACTTTTGACTTTGTAATTCATGCTTTCATTTCTAGAGGCTATAAGAAAGATTTCTATTAAATGCTTGCAAATAAGTTTGACAGAATTAGGGTATCCTTTACCTACATTCCTGAGAACACAGCAATCATTATGGGATATGAAGTACAATATTTTGTTACAAACTATTTTTCCACATCTTATTTACATTTAAATAAAATTAAATAAAAATACGGACAAAAGATTTTTAGTATTACTTTTGTCTAAAATATAATCCTTATAACTTTAAAAAATGAATCCTAAATATGTCAGTACCACAGAGAAACCTATTTTAATAGCAATGTCTTATAAAAAGGAGCTTGTGAGATTTAATGTGTGTGGAAATTAGATTTTTCTTTATCCATTTTAGATATCCACAAATGTACTTTTGTTGCTTTCTGGAAAGATTTTATTTAAAATATAGAAGATTCATAAAAAGAAATGCTGTCAGGATTAAGGATTTAGGATACATTTTTATAGGCAGAAAGTGTGGAACAACTTCCCTAAGTAATTTATTGTGAGCTCCAGAATTTTGGATCAAAAGTTATATTGTTACAAATTCACAATTAAAATAGACATTTTCCTTTTAAATACACCAGATGTCATGCATAAACCAGTCAAACTGTTGAAGGATTTTCTTCCCTTAGCTGCTCAGATAGTGTAGACTACAGATTTTGCAGAATATTTTGAAGCACAAACTTTGAAAAATCCTGTAAATTATTTGTTTGCTAACTTGGAAATTCTATTTCCAGATATTTCATGCTAAGTTGAAAGCCTGCTTTACCAACTATGATGGGAGCAAATATACCATGAAACCAGGCTAAGAGAACTCTCTAACCACATAATATTTCTTGTGATTTCTTTTTGATGTACTAGCCCAACTCTGTTTTCCTACCTAACAGGAAAATAAAAAGTAAAACCCGATGAATTAAAAGCATTGGTTTTTATGCACTAAAAACAGGTTTCCAGGAAATGACAGAGTATCAATTAAGATGTGTCAAGAAATTTGAAAGGCAACTACCTGGTCAAGTTACTCTCAACTTACTAGAAGTGATCAATATTCAAGCTCATTTCATGATTCAAAAGAAATGAGGAAATTATCAAATAATGTCAATAATATCATATGCAAGAATTATGAGCATCATTAAAAAATGGTTGCAGATGCATATAGACAGGGAACTGCCAGAAATTCAAGGCAGATTCACAAGAGGACACAAAACAAGTTATATGTCAGATGGAATTTGGCTGAGAGGATAGAATATCAGGGAGATGTCTATTTGTGGTTTCACTGACTACAAAAAGGCATTCAAATATGTGGATCACAGTGAATTACATATAACGTTGAAAGAAGCAGAATTCCAGAACACTTAACTTATACTTAGGCAGAACCTGTACACAGACTAAGAGGAAGTTGATTGAAGAGAATAAGAAGATACTGCGTGGTTTAAAATTAGGAAAGGTGTGCATCAAGGTTGTACCCTTTCACCATACTTATTGTATCAGTAGGCTGAGGAAATAATCCAAAAAGCTGGACTATATTCAAAAGGATATGGCACTGAGATTGGAGGAAGACTCATTAATAATTAGCGACAGACTATAACCTTGCTTGCTGAAGGTGAAGAGGACTTGAAGGACTTACTGAAGTATATATATCAAAGACTACAGCATTCAATATGGATTACACTTCATCATAAAACAAAAATTCTTACAACTGAAGTTGTCAAGGATTTAATTTTACTTGGACCTATGATCAATACCCACAGAAACAGCAGTCAAGAAATCAAATGTATTGTACTTGGCAAATCAGTTGCAAAAGACCTTTTTAAAGTGTGAAAAAGCAAAGTTTCACCTTGAAGACTAAGGTACACTCAGTCTAAAACATGGTATTTTCAATTGCTTTATAGGCATGCAAAAGCTGAACAATGAATAAG
Source organism: Chrysochloris asiatica (assembly GCF_000296735.1). Taxonomy (NCBI): domain Eukaryota; kingdom Metazoa; phylum Chordata; class Mammalia; order Afrosoricida; family Chrysochloridae; genus Chrysochloris; species Chrysochloris asiatica. Next base: position 1,156,529 of record NW_006408804.1, read on the forward strand.
GGAAGACTGAAGAATTGATACTTTGAATTATGAACAAATCTGTCTTGGAAAAATTATAAGCAGAATGCTTTTTAGAAGAGAGGCTGGCAAGAATTTGTGTCTCATGTACCCTGGACATGTTAACAGGAGCAACCAGTCCCAGGAGAAAGACATCAAGTTTGGTAAAACAGGTCAGGAAAGAAGAGATCAACAAGATGGGGTGACGCAGTGACTACAAGAATAGACTCAAACATATCAACAGTGGTGAGCAGGACTGGGCAGTAACAGGACTGTTGCACATGGGGCTGCTATCAACTTGACAGCACCTAACCACCACCACCAGATTTGGTGGCTGTTCCATGGGAGAGGATGTAGCAGACTGCTTTTGTAAAGATTATAGCCTTGGAAACCCTATAGGGCAATTCTACTCAATCCTACCTTTAGGGTGCTATGCATTGGAACCTACTCAGCAGCAATGTTGTTTGGTTTTGATTTAAAATAGAATTTGAGTTTTGGGGGGTGTATGGAAAAATTCAATATACCTTATACTTTTGTTTCTGAAAATTTTTACTATAAACTCTCAATGGAGAATTTGGAAAAAAAAAACTACCTTTGTTGTTGCTGTTGTTAAGAGCCATCAAGTTGGTTCCGACCCAAAGCAACCCTGTATAGGGTTTCCAAGGAGCAGTTGGTAAGCTTGAACCATCGACCTTACAGTTCAAATTGCTTTGAAATCTGGCGCATTAACCCACAGCGCCACACCAGGACTCCAATAATTTGGTTGATGATAATCAAATGATGTAGTGGATATAGTGGCTACCATTTACTAAGTCACCACAATATATTGAGTGATGTTCTCATGGCCTTATAGCTTCAATCCTTATAATAACACTGCAAGATAGTTATTATTAGCCTCATTTTATCAGTGACAAAACAATCTTAAAGCAATGAAGTGCCTTGTCATGTTTATTGCTGTAGTTAAGTGCTGTCAAGCTGGTTCCAACTCATAGGGACCCTTATACAAGGTTTCTGAGAAGCAGCTGGTGGGTTTGAACCTTTTGGTTCAAAGTCCAGTGCTGATCCTATAGTGCCATACCAGGAGTCCACGTTTATACAACTTATAAATTTGCTCAGTAAATTATTAAGTGGGCCTACTTTGTGTTGACCCTGACACTGTGCTGGGAATACTGCTGTGAATAAAAACCACAAGATCCCTGTTTTCAAAGAACTTTCATTTTTGTAGTCAAATCAGGATTTGAACCAAATTATTCTCTTTGCTCCCTTAATGACATTCCAACAGAGATGGATAAAGTGTTTCAATATCACTTGAAAAAGTAGTTGGGGATGGAAACTACATCCCCATGTTGTAGGAGAGAAAATGTTGGTATGTGAATATCAAGACGTAGCAAAGAAAAACCTCTAAGAACAAACTGTATGGTGAGGAACAGAAAACCTACTATTACAAATGATGCTGTTGTTGACCTTTGAGTTAAAAGGTAATGAGAAAACAATGATGGGTGCTTGCTGTTAAAATCTCAGCTTTAAAGAGCAGTATTATCTCATTGTAAAACCTGTCTGTCCAATATAATAGTCACTAACTCTGTATGACTACTGTGCACTTGAAATGTAGCTGTGCAAGTGAAGAACTGAATTTTAAATTAGATTCAGTTATTTAAATTTGAAAACTGATAATTGATCCAGTTACTACAAATCTTTTAAACATGTCTGAAACAATCTGAATATGTGAATCTATTTTCAAGTGTATAAAATAAAAATTTAAACATAGACTGTTTTCAATTAAATTTTACATTTGAACAGAGATATGCTATCCATTATATACTAGCTTTTAAAGATTCAGTACAAAAACTATAAAATATCTCGGTAATGATTTTTAAAATATTGATTACATGCTGAAAGTGACATCACATATATACTGGGTTAACTATGTGTTATATTTGTACTGGACTTTGTTAGTGTAATCTACGGAGCCCTGGTGAAGACAAGGCTGGTCCCGTGTCTTTTCTTTCTGCCATATGTGTTTTTTCCTGGGATTTCTCTTTATCAAAAGCTGTGCAAAGCTCACCATTCTTGCTGTTACTATTAAAAAGTTATTACAGATGATGAGGCAGTTGGTTTACATCTTAGTGGTCTTTGGATGTAGTGAAAGAAATACTAGATGTATTAGGAAAGACAGTCCACCCACTATGAGTGTCATCCCCTTACACATGTCTTACTATGTGTGTAGAAAGCAAGGCTCTGAGACTACTTACTCTTCATTCAGGTCATTTCTCAAGGTTTTGTTTGCAGTAAGCATCCTTGTTGTTGTTGGTTAAGTGTCGTCCAGTGACCCTGGATAGGCTTTCCCAGGAGTGGCTGGTGAGCTTGAATCACTTACTACGGTTCAAATTGACCTTGTAGCCTAGTACATAAACCCACAGTGCCATACCAGGACTCCAAAACATCCCTGAGGGCTGATGTAATGTTCCCTCTAGAACAAAGAACAGTTTGCTTCTGCTCATGATAAAAGCAATGAATTCCCTAAGCTCAGTATTCCTTGAGTAGGATGAAAACCCACTGCCTATGTACCCAAACACATAAGGCATTACCATGTTCACCCATGGGATTTGGGGACAGGGGAAGCTGACGGGATACACTGATGCTCATACAGCTTGCTGTGCCATTAGTAAGACAGGTCTTTGTCTCTTATCCAGGAGGCTTATGTACCCTGCTAGCATCCATGAAAGAGGCTAACTGAGGAGTTCATTAAGTTAGGTAAACTCAAATTTCATACCGGACACAATGTACTTTAAATCTGTATCTATGTTCATCAGTTGTATAAAATGATTACGTTTGGCAGAGCATCAAAATATCCTTTGATACGTAAAAAATATGGTTTATAATGTTTAAAATTAAGCTAATTTGCTGAAACCTAGTTTTTATAAGTAATTTTTTTTTTTATAATGAAAAGTTTAGGATTTTTCATTATAAAAACATGGATGATAAAATTTAGGTTAATCTTTGTTAAGAATCATGTTACTTAAACATGCACATGTGTGAATTTTTAGTATATAAATGTACAAATTACATATTTCCTAAATTAAAAAATTTCCCAAAGTAAGCTTTTGAAAATAGAAACAGAAAATAAACAGAAATATTAGACAGATGTTTTAAAGAAGCATTTAATATGCTATGCACTATATATATATATGCTCCAGATAAAAGTGAACATTATAAAATATATAAAATAGATAAGAAAAAAACAACAAAAATATATTTTGGTTGGAATTTCAGAGATTCTTTTTTTTCTTCTCTTTCCCCTTTACCTCAAAAGTTACAAATACTTTAGAAGCAGCATGTAGTGTTGCACTTTTGATTTTCTGTTGTACAGTTAATGAGCTTGAGAGTCTTGACGACTGGTGATCATCTGTTTGGCCTTCCCATTCTTTTGCTGCTTCTTCTTTAATTAATAAAGGTTTTCCTATGGTTTGGCCAACAAGGTTACAGACTTCTTGAGCTTTACGCCATGCATTCTCAACAGCAACAAGACAGGCTTTCCGTCTTAGGAATTAAATGCAGAGATGATTAATATGACAGATATGAGCTATAGCACTGAATAGTTTTATTTGAGGAATTGATAATTTAGTTAAAGATGTGCTTAACTTACCGAAGATTCTCAACAGAACCTGGTGTATGATAGAACTGGGGTGGACTGATGACAACAGAACTATCTAGTTTTTCAACAAGAAAGTTACAAATATTTTGCATTTTTCCAAATTCAGTAAATGTAATGCAGACCTGTAAATGAAATGACACTTGAAATTATTTTCATGTCTGACACACTGTTTCAAAATTTCCTCTAAACGTGATTTAAAAATAGTAAAGTCAATTTTTATAGCATGTAACATATAATAAAATAAAAATTTATTATTAAATTTAGAGTTTTTAATGACAAATTCTTAAAGTTATGTAATACTGATCTGAAAATGTAAACATTCTCTTAAACCAATCAGGTACTTTCTATGAAAAATGGATGGCGTTCCCTTTACGTTATTATTTGGTTGGAGTTGAATCCTAATCTCTATCTAAGTCCTGCGCTTCCTGATTAGCAGGAACAATGTCATGTTATAACGTCACTGATATCTTTGAGGTATAGCTCTCCTTCCAGTAGCTATTTTTAAAACAATGTACTAATGCACATTTATTATACTCATCCTCGTACTCTTTATATCCCAAACAATCACAACTATCTCCTCCTCTGCCTTTAAAGATGGTGAAGACTTTTCTAGTCAGCAGTACATTCAAACTTTTTATGGAAACACACTTACTACTTGCTCCGATGGAAACATTACACTAAAAAGCCTAATATGTAAAATATAAAAGTACAGGTGCTGGAAAGAAGGTTAGAGTAGGAAAAAGAAAGAGAAGGCCAGGTGATCCTCTAAGTCAGATCTGTTTGAAAAAGAGTCTATAACATAAGCGTTATCCAATGCCATTTTTCTATCTAGATCTGGTTTCAATACTAAGGAATAAAAGGGAGAAGATTAAGGATTCAATCCATCACTTCAAATTGCAAAAGACTGGGATAACCTAAGACAAGTGATTTTCTCCGTCAGCCAACCAACCTCTACATCCTATTCGATTAATCTCCTTTCAAGAACTAATTTCTAAATAAGCAGTCCTTTCTGCTTCTATTTCATTACCATTACTACCATTCTTAATCTCATATCTGCTTTTATATTTAATATTCCAAAGAAGTTTGTCGTCAATTAGCGTTTTTTTAATCTTGTTTCATAACTTCCTAAAATTTGATCTTTCACACTGCCAATACTTCATTTAAACCCACCTACTCACTCACCCACCATCTCAACCAAAGTCCTGTCTTTTTTCCCCCCAGATACTTTGCATGATATTTCTTTAACCAATATTTTCAGTTTTCTCTAAACAATCATCAGGCACCTAATGGCTACTTTTACTTTTTACTTCACATATACTATACATACCCTACACTCTTCTTAGAGTGCTAGAAGTTTTGGTAAATGATAAAGTTACATAATGACCCTGTCAAGTATATAGAACTAACTATTCCACCACCCTCAGAAGTTCCCTCAAGAAGCTCTAAGTTAGCTCCTTCATCTGGCGATCATTGATCTGGTTTCCATTCCACAGATTTGCCTTTTCCAGAATGTCATATAAATGGAATCATAAGTAGCCTTATGAGTCTGGCTCCATTCACATTTGAGATTCGCCTATGGTGTTCCATACAGTTGGTTCCTTTATAATGCTTAGTAGTATTCCATTGTATACAACTGTGAGGATAGCTCAGGACTTGGCATTGTTTCGCTCTATTGTGCACAAAGTTGCTGTGAGTCAGGACCCATTTGAGGACACCTAACTACAACAATCCCACTATATGGATTTATGAAAAAAATTATGAAAAAATTGGGGTTGCTTCCAATGTGAGACTATTATGAATAATGCTGATTCTTGAAGGTTTTTTTTTTTTTTTTTCCAGTTCTAGGTCTTTTGCATTTTTAATGAATTTTATAATCAGTTGGCCAATTCCTACAGAAAAGGATTGCCAAAGGAGCTGAGCAAAATGGAATCTTTGACAAATTCAAGTTTTTTCTCCATTTATATGAATATTAATTATTTAACCAATGCAAGGGATTTTTTTTTTTTCTTTACATTGAGGTGCAACCCATACCGAAAGCTGTGGATCTGGTCTTCATCAGTAAATATTTCAAGACCTATGTGCTTTCAGTAAGCAAGGGTGTGTCATCTGCATATCACAGGTTGTTAATAAGTCTTCCTCCAATCTTGATGCCATATTTTTCTTTATATATAGCCCAGCTTTTAGGGTTGTTTGCTCAGCATACAGATTGAGGAACTGTGGTGAAAGAACGCAACCCTGTCACACACCTTTCCTGATTTTAAACCATTTGGTGTTTCCCTTGTTTTGTTTGAACAACTGCCCCTTGGTCTATGTACAAGTTCTTCATGAGCACAATTAAGTGTTCTAGAATTCTATGGGCAAAATATTGAATGATACAGAAAGCATCAAAAGAAGATGGAAGAAATACACAGTCACTATACCAAAAAGAAATAGTTGATGTTTAACCATTTCAAGAGGTAGCATATGATCAATGATGCTCAATGATGCTCCAGAAAGAAGTTCAAGGTGCACTGACAGCACTGGCAAAGAACAGGGCAATGGGAATCGGTGGAAAACAAATTGAAATCTTTCAACAAACTGATGCGTCACTGGAGGCACTCACTCATCTATGCCAAGAAATTTGGAAGACAATTGCCTGACGAACAGACAGGAAGAGATCCATGTTTGTACCCATTCCAAAGAAGATGATCCAACAGAATGTGGAAATCATCAAACAATGTCAATTACAGTGTACAAATAAAATTTTGCTAAAGATAACAAAAACAACTTCAACCATGCACTGACATTGAACTTTTGGAGGTTCAAGCTGTATACAGAAGAGGACATGGAACAAGGGCTATCACTGCTGACGTCAGTGGATCGTGGCTAAAAGCAGATAATACCAGAAAGATGTTTACCTATGCTTTATTGACTATGCAAAGGCTTTCTATTGTGTGGATCATGACAAGCATGGACAACATTGTGGAGAATGAGTATCTGGAACACTTAATTGTGCTCATGAGGAACCTATACATAGACCAAAAGGCAGTTATTCGAACAGAACAAGGAACACCAAATGATTTAAAATTAGGAAAGGTGTATGCCAGGGTTGCAATCCTTCCCCACTGTATTTATTCAATCTGTATGCTGAGCAAATAATCTGAGACGCCAGATAACATGGAGAAAACACATCATTAGGGTAGGATATGCAGTTGACACACCTTGCTCACTGAAAGTGAAGAGGACTTAAAATACTTACTGATGAAGATCAAAGACCAATGCCTTTAGTATGGGTTGCACCTCAATGTAAAGAAGACAAAAATCCTTACCATCGGGTCAATCAATATCATCAAGATAAATAGAGAAAAGATTGAAATTCTCAGAGATTTCATTTTGCTTGAATCAACCATCAACATTCATGGAAGCAACAGTTAAGAAATCAAATGACATACTGCATTAGGTAAATCTGCCGCACAAGACTTCCTTAAAGCACTTAAGAGCAAAGATAGATGTCAGTTTGAGGACTAAGGTGCGCTTGACCCAAGCCACAGTATTTTCAATAACCTCATATGCGAAAGTTGGATAATGAAAATAAGGAAGACTGTAGAGTAATTGATGCATTTGAGTTATGGTGTTGAAGGAGAATATTAAAAACACCATCATGGACTACTAAAAGAACAAATCAATCTCATTTGGAAGAAGTATAGCCAAAATGCTTCTTGGAAGCCAGGATGGTGAGACTTTGTCTCTCATACTTCAGATATGTTATCAGGAGGGACCAGTCTCTGAAGAAGGATATCGTGTTTACTAAAGTGGAAAGTCAACAAAAAAGAGGAAGACCCACAAGGGGATGGATTGGCACTGTGGCATAAGTAATGGGATCAAGTATAAGAACAATTGTGAATATGGCAGAGGACTAGGTAGTGCTTTGTTTTGTTGTACACAAGGTGGCTGAGTTGGAACTGACTTAACAGCATCTAACAGCAAGAACAAAAACTGCAGGTTACAATCGATAGTCTACATAGATAATCTATGAATAAAGACAGTTAGTTTGACTTCTTCCTTTCCAATCTGATGGTCTTTTAATTTAGTTTTCTTGCTTGTGTAGTCTGCTGTTGTTGCGTGGTGTTGTTATGTGCTGTTGAGTTGCTTCTGACTCACAGCAACCCAACCCTATAAAGGGTTTCTGTGAAGCAAGTGGTGGGTTTGAACTACTAACCCTGTGGTTTAAAGTGCATTGCTAATCTCACAGCGGCATGTCAGGATGTGGATGTGGTGCACAATAAATGTCATTCAGGTCAAAGTGGTTGATACAGTTGGTCACATTTTATAGATTCTTAAGGCTTTTATTTTATCAATTACTGAGAAAGGAGTATTGAAATCTCCAATGAGAACTGTAGACTTAACGCATTCCTCCTTCCAGTTTCTCAACTTTTACTTTAAGCATCTTCACGGTCTCATATTTAATCCATAAATATTTATTATTCTTATGTCCTCTTATAACTGATCTCTTTCTCATTATGAAATTATCCTTTTCATCTGTAATTTTTTTTTTTCTCTGAAATGTACTTTGATATTACTATAGCCATTCTAGTTTTCAATTGATTGATGCTGACATGGAGTGTATCTTTTTCAATTCTTTTACTTTTAACCAATTT
>NW_006408804.1:1166434-1167564 GCF_000296735.1 Chrysochloris asiatica
AAGATGGTCTTACAAGTTTTCTGCAATCATGTTTCCCAACATTTTTTTCTATCCCACTCAAGTGTCTATTTTACGATAGTAGGCAAGGGAAACCAACATTCATAAGACATTCAAGCATCTTAGTATTATTTCCCCCTCTTCAAACTATACCTAGGTCCCTTATCACAGAGCCCCATTGTTCCAAGGTTGAGCATACATCACTATTTACCTCTGTCCCATTTAGCCCATTCAAACCTGTCTCAGTGTTACCCGATCTACCTTGTTCTTCCGCCCCTCCCCTTCTTGCATTGCACTCCCCAACATCTGAACTATGATGTGTCTGCCCCCATCCCTGTGCTCTACCATCACCTTCCTCCCCTCCCCCTAACCTCCCTCAGGCAGCATATATTTTTACATAGTCCTTTTAATGAAGGTATTTAGACCACTTGTAGATTTAGTGTATTTAGTATGATTATATTAATATGGTTAAGTTTAAATCTGTCATCTTGGTATTCATTTTCTATTTGTCTCATTTCTTCCATTTCCTTTCCCCTCATTTTTTGCTTTCATTAGGCTTGAGGTGCTTAGTATTATTTCTCCATTTCATATTTTTCATTGCCTTGCTAGTTACAACGTTTTCTTTTTTGTTGTTATTTTAATATTAGCTTTAACGTTTACAGTATATGTTTAACTTAACAGGCTGTCTTCAGGAGATATCATGCCATTTCATGAATACCTTGTTGTTATTAGGTGCTGCAGAGTTGGTTACAATTCCTAAGAACCCTGTATAAGGTTATTGAAATTGTAAATCTTTACAGGAGCAGAAAGCCTTATCTTTCTCCCGTGGTGTGGGTACTGGGTTTGAACTGTTGACCTTACAGTTAGCAGTCCAATGCTTATGATACTGGACTACTAGCACTCCTCATGTATACTTGTTAAGTACCGCTGCGTCAGTTTCCACATATTGTTTAGGTTTTCCTAGGAGTGACTGGTGGGTTTGAACTGAGGACCCTGTGGTTAGCAGTCCAGTGCTTATCCTACAGCGTCATACCAGAACTCTTAAGGACCTTATATTTCTATTTGTCCCCTCCTGACCTGGCTTCATATAACTGTTGGTTTTGTTTTACTTTTACATATGCCATAATCCCTAC
>NW_006408804.1:1176670-1208478 GCF_000296735.1 Chrysochloris asiatica
ATCTTTTTCCCATGGAGAGATGGGTTTAAACTGCTGATCTTACAGTTAGCAGTCCAATGCTTACTCCACAGCACTACCAGGACTTCTTATAAAAATATAAAGAGCACACTGTTTTATAATTCAACACTTGTCATATGCACAATTCAATAAAAACAATCAGAATTTCAATTTAGATCTCTTTTATGTCTTCCATCTCTCTATTTACCTTTTGAACATATGGAATACTGTTTTAACTGTTTTGATGCCATCGTCTGCTAATTCTAACATTCTGTCAGTTCTGAGTGGATTTGTCTCCTTATTAAGGTTTGTATTTTCCTAGAGTCCTGGTGTAGCACTGTAGGATAAGCATTGGACCACAAAGTCTGTTTGAACCACAAGACTGACAGTTCAAACTCATCAGCTGCTCCTCGGAAACCCTATAGAGGGTCATTATAAATCGGAAGTGATTCAATGGCACTTGACAACAACATATTTTCCCGTTACATTTAATTAATGAAAATCTTTGGTTAGCTGCTAGGCACTGTGAATTTGATCTTGTTGGGTATTCTTCTGTTGTTATACTCTTTAACTTTGTTTAGGATGCAATTACATTACTTGGATTTGTGGTTTGCTTTCAGTTGGGAGCATAGTAGTGCTCCATTGAGGGCTATATATTTTTTTCCATCAATAAAGCAAAACCCTTTCATGCTCTCTACCTCGTGATCTGTGAGATGTAAGACTTTGTAGCCTAGTTTTCAAGATCAGGCACATTTTGGCCCTGTATGAGCCCCGAGCATTGTTCCCTCTAATTTTTCGGGTGGTCCTTTTTCTAGTATTATGTCATTTCCTCATAATCATGTACTGATATGCATTCAGTTGAATACTTTAGAAGAACCTTCTATTCTACAGTTCTTTGAGCAGCTTTGTCTAGGTACTCTCTCTTTTCTAGCTATCTTGGGCTCCCTGGGCTCTCAGCTCCATTTCTTCAATGAGTTTGCCATGCTCTATCCCCTTCTGTGTGTCACTGCCTGGAACAATCTCTATAGATAATGAGTTGGGATAATTGTAGGACTTGACTCTTTGTTTCCTATCTCTGAGATCCATGAGCTTTATATTATATACCTGACGTCTACAGTCTTCAAAACCACTGTTTCATATATTTTATCTATTTTTTTTTTGGTTGTTTCAGGTAGTGGGGTAATTCTTACCTGTTACTTTATCTTGGCCAATACAAAAGACTTGCCTATCTTTGTAAGAGAAATCTGATAACATTTTTTTTTCTGCTTTTCATTTAAAACAAAAACCCAGTGTTTGGGCTAAACATGTCTACTGTTCAAAATCAACTTCTTCCCTCATCCCCATACTCCATCTTTGAAACTCCAAAATAACTCCTTGGAATAAGAAATATAGACAATTTACATGTCTCAAAAGGTACCATGTGACTTACTGTACTTTTATTTGTAAACCTTAAACACGGAAGAAATTCTCTTTTCCTGGTACATTTAATCTATTACTAACACCTGAAATGTAGTTAATCAAAAATAGGAGTTTGGTTTCCAGGTTTAGGATTCTTCATCCACCCTCATCTACTCACAGCTAATATGTAATGATTGACAGTGTCTCCAAATAGTATGTGGAAGTACAAAGAAGCTACCTTAGTTTCAGAGTTCAGAGTTTCTCTGCATACAGATTAATGTGCTTGACCAATGTTAAATTCTATGGGCTAACAAAAGCAAATCCTTTCTATACTCTATTAGTACACTTCAAAGCATTTCATTTTAAAAAATGAATACAATATCTACACTAACAGATATATTAAAAAAAAAAAAAAGTTTCTGTAGTAAGCTGGACCCTGCTGTGGCGGTGTATGATAAGCACTGGACAGCCTACTGCAAGGTTGGCAGTTCAAACCCACCAGCTATTCTCAGAAACCCTGCACAAGACAGGTTTGCTGAGTTGGAACAACTCGATAGGACACAACAACTAGTAAGCTATAATAAACTGTTCACATTCTATTTTCTAACCAGTTGACTGAAATGATGGGAAAGTGAATGCTTATTTTTTAAAAAGGACTGCATAATGGCTCTTTCCTAACAATAACAGAAGTTTCTACTTGAATTTGGACTAAAGATTTTATGAATTTCCTTGATATATTCGTCAAGTTGACTCTGACTCATAGAGACCCTGTATAGGATTTCCAAGCAGTGAGTTTGAACCATCAACCTTGTGGTGACCCATGTACAAATATCCTCTTTCAACTTCATATATTTGTGGGAGATATAAATATATATATTCCACTCTTCCTCCCATACTCTGTGTCTCCGTCCATGTATCTACACACAGAATACTGTTGTTCCAAGGTTGCATAATTAATATCACTATTTACCTCTATCCCCTTTAGCCCAGGCATACCTCCCTGAGTCATCGTCTATCTGTATCATTCTTCTGCCCACCTCATTCTTCTTGTATACTGCCCTCCCACTTCCTGTATATTGCCCTCCCCATCACCAGAGTTAATATGTGTATTGACTTGATGGAACTTAACAACAAAAACCACCGCCTTCTAGCTAGTGAATTACTCTCCCTTCCCTGCCACTCCTGGTAACCATCAAAGAATGTTTCTTTTAATATGAAAACTTTGTCTTGAGTTTTTACAATACTGGTCTCATACAATATTTGACCTATTGTGATTGACTTATTTCACTGAGTATAATGTCCTCTAGGTTCATCCATGAGTTGATTCTGACTTACAGCAAGACCCAGTTTAGGGTTTCCAAGGCTGTAATCCTTTATGGGAGCATAAGTCCTCCTCTTTTTCCCATGGAGCAACTAGTGGGTTTGAACTGCTAACCTTGGGGTTAGTAGTCCAGTGCTTATTCTACAGCACTACCATTGACCTAAAGACGATGGTGGTGGTTATGTGCTGTGAGGTTGGTTCCGACTCATAACGACCCTGTACAAGTTTTCCGAGGCTGTAAATCTTTACGGGAGCAGAAAGCCTCATCTTTCTCCTGCAGAACCGCTGGTAGTTTCAAAATTACTGACCTTGAGATTAGCAACCTGACTCGTAACCACTATGCTACCAGAGCTCCTTATCTATCCTAAAGATATCAAAGTATTATTAAATGTAAATATTTATAATGGCGTATGTGGTCATTAGAGTCTCTGGTGGTACAAATGGTTACAATGCTTGGCTACTAAAAAAAGGTTGGAGGTTTGAATCCACCCAAAGGTGCCTCGGTACAAAGGCCTGGTGACCTGCTTCCTAAGGGTTACAGCCATGAAAACCCTATGTAACATAACTGTATTCTGCAACACATGAGGTCACTATGAATAAAAACGGACTCAATGGCAACTGGTTTGATTTAGTCTAAGAAACCCCAGTGGCACTGTGCTAGGCATTAGACTACTAACCACAGGGTTGGCTGTTCAACCCATTAACTGCTCCAAGGGCTAACAATGAGACTGGCAGCTCTCATAAAGATTTACAGTCTTGGAAATGTTACATAAGGTTGCTATGACTTGGAAGAGACTCGGTGGCAGTAGGTTTTGATTTAGTTTTGGTTATACGGCCAGTAGCCTTATGATTCAGTGAGTTATGGTGCCAATAAAACCAAGATTTCAGGTATGATCTTTTAATGGGTTGGTATGGCAGAGCATACAATCGATGCATCAAAATTATTTCCTTTTTCTTTAATAATAGACTTTACCTGTTAGTTGGTCATTGGCACATCACTACATTTCCAAGTCCCTTGCAATTAAATGTGGCCAGGAACCCGAGTTCTGACTAAAGAAATGTAAGCAGTGAGAGAATAGCTCTTACTTCCTCTTGACCTTTCTCCTTTCCTACGTCTGAGATGACAGGTTATAAAGGTGGGAGCTGGAGCAGCTACCAAGGATATTGAGATGTAAGTTGTGGTTAATAAAGTAGAGCTGGCCGACTGTCTCTAAAAGAGAGACATATTCCTTTATCCTACTTAAAATGTCTGTGTTTTTGGGTTTCTTTGTTCCCTAACTCAGGTGTTTATTGATACGATAAATTAACATCTATGTATTTCAGGTATAATCTGGCATGATATGTACTTAAAATGTTTGCATACAATTTGAATTTTCTTTAAAATTCATTCAAGATGGAATCCTCTCTGCTATTATCTCAGCTAAACAGCACTAGCAGCAGTAGGCAAAACGATCTCATCTTGGCCTTCAATGGCTGTAGTTTTCAAGTCTACTTTCATATTAAACCTACTGCTATCAACTTGATTCTGACTCACAGTGACCCTGTATAGGGTTCTAAGGCTGTAAATCTTTATGGGAGCAGAAAGCCTCATCCTTTTCCTGTGGAGTGGCTGGTGGGCTTGAACCACCAACGTTGTGCTGATTCTACAGCGGCACCAGGACTAGAAAATGCAGCTGGGGGCAATTTAAAAAATCTTCAAAAATCACTCTTCTACTGTAATCTATTTCTTTTTCCTAAACATTGCCATTTACAGCAGATCCTCAATCCAGGCAATCTCCTCACAGGCCTGGCCACCTCCTGTTAATGCTGAGATTGTGTGGCAGGAAAACAGTGTGATGAAGTACAAAGAGCAGTGACATAGGCCTCACAAAGCCAGGGTTTGTTTGTTGTTTGTTTTGGTAAGGTAAGGCAGAGATTTTCTATTTATGGTATCAAAGTCCAAATAAACCTTTCTCCAGCACAAACTGTTTTAATTTTCTGTCCAAGCACCTCAAAATGTGGGTTTTTAAAATTGTCCGTCTGGACTGCTAACCTAAAGGTTGGCAGTTTAAACTCACTAGCCACTCCACGGAGATCAATACAGGGACTCTATAAGTCGGAACTGACTTGAAGGCACTTAACAAAAACAACACTATTGTCCATATTAGATATTAGGTTTTTCAAAATTTCTATTTCAGTCTGTGGTTGAGCATTTTAAATTTTCTTTCTCATTTTTACTATCTGTATGAAAGCATCCTGAGTTCTTAGTATTTCTAATTGAACTACTCCATCATTGTCTTCTTCTCTCAGCCTTTCTACAGTGAGTTGCAAGTGCCCAATCAAGCTTATGTGACCCCCTTTTTGGTGCTTTAAATTTTTTGTTAAATCGAATTCCTAGTTTAAGGAGCATTGGGTACCTTCTGTAAAGTATCTGGGTGAGATGACTTGAGGCTCATACAATAAAACTTGCCATTTTAACTTTCAGAAAGCTATTGAAGACCATAAAGTCCTTTTGAGCTCAGCACCAGTAAGTTAAGTTGCAAGTTTTAGATTTTTCAAAGCTGATTTTCTCTCTGGGTCTTTCAAAAATAGAATTTTAATTCAATACCTGTCATCCCATATATAACCACTCATCCGGTCTTAAACAAGTCACTTAAATTCTTAGCCTTTAATGATATACTTATCATGAAAACAAGGGGAGATGGCAGGATTTGTTGCTGTTGTTGTTAGTGCCACAGAGTTGGTTCAATTCATAGTGACCCTGTACAGGGTTTCCAAGGATCTTGTTGTTCAAAGCGACCTTGTGGTCAAGTCCATCATCCCGTGGCCCCACACCAGGTGACAGTTATTACTGTTAAGTGCTGTCTGATCGCTTCCGACTCATAGCGACCCACTATAGGGTCTATTTCTGAGGCTGTAAATCTTCACAGGAGCAAACAGCCTCATCTTTCTCCTAAGGCATGGATGGTGAGCTCAAACAACTGACCTAGTGGTTAGCAGTCCAGTGATTATTCCAGAGTCATAGCACTCTCAGCAGGCTAGGTGGGATGCTAAAAGATATCTTAAATGTCTTTCAGGATGAAAATTTTAGATGTTAAATGGAAAGTACTATTTTCCAATCTAATCTTATTCCATATATTTAACTGTCCATGAAAACACTGGAGTATGTAAGACATACAGTTTGAGTGCTTGTTACAGCTACAGCCACAAATTCATATACCAATGTTTATGTACAGTTTGACATACTTTGTACCTTATGCCCCACCCTCATGGCTCCACTGACTATTGGTGTTGACAAAAGACAACTATCTGTTAGATTGTATAATGCAAGAGTTGTGCTATTAGGAAGTCCTATACAAAATACAAGGAGCTCTGGTAGTGTATTGGTTATGAATGGGGGTGTATTGGTCAGCAGTTTGAAACTACCAGTGGTCCTGTGGGAGAAAGAAAATATGTGGATTTAGTGGAACTGATGAGGCTTTCTGCTCCCATGAAGATATAACCTCGGAAACCATATACGGGATGGCTGGGTCAGAACTGACTCCACGGCACATAATCATCACCATACTAAATGTACTTGAGTAATCTGAATGTAAACTATATTACAAAATCAAGTAAAACTGAAGGAAGAGGAGCACAGTTTTTAGCGAGCTTCACTGAGTATAGCTGTGCATATGTCACGGTATAACAAGCAGTTTTAATACACTCTTTCTCTACTAAGGGTCAGTCCCTTGAACAACTCAATGGCCTGAAAAACACTCCAATTTTCCATGATGCAAGGCTGTTATGTTGCTAAGACTGCTTCCTTTTCCTCTTAAATCAGAAGTCCTAACAGGTAATAACGACTACTGAATTCATGCTATAACATACTCCCAGCTTCTGATCTCTACAATTTGGAAGCCTTCCAGAATGCTGCTTATCTTATTTTGTTTTGGAAGATACTTTTCTGTCTGTATACAAAATTACTTCTGTCAAATGGATTCCTAAAGTCATTGTGAGTAATTTAAACATTCTTTGAAGTAGTTAAGTTTTAAGTGGCAAAATCACAAAACTATTAAAATAACTTAGGGTAAAAGGGTGTAGTGTGGGTTACTATCTCAAGATGCAAGAATCCATTTTCCTTTTTAATTCTTATTTTCTATGTAGTCATCACAAAGTCTTACACTGAGCAAACTGAGTCTAAGATGACACATTTACAATAATAATGTATTATCTGCCGGAAGGTAGGAACAGGTGATTTTTTTGAGGTATTTTAGAGTCTAAAGGCAAAGATTCTTCTGACTACATAAAAAAGATTCACCTCATACCCCACTCTTTGATTCCTGTGACAAAGAGGAATCCCAGTCTAGGCACATACCCTAAAATGTTTAAAATCAGAAGCTAGTAATCTAATCACAGCTAGAATATACTCTGATCTGTAAAACTTTGATACTTTAAAGATAAATTAAAAAAATGTAGGTATACATTCCAGGAACAGAAGACCCTAGGACCATCAAAGGAGAAGAGCATGAGCAGAATGTGGGACCCTATCTAGAGAAGCAGTGACACCAGAGATGGAGGAAAAGATGATGACACGGACAAAAAGAATAGCTGAGGACTCTAGAATCATGGACAGCAGGCAGGTTTGCAGAATGTGCCCTTGGGTTATTTAAATGATTATATATTCCTGAGTGTTTTTGTGTACATCAAAAACAAAACACTCCAGAGGGAACAGAAGTAAATATTGTTAAAAGGTGATGCATAAAGGGGATTGTAATCATTACAGTGATACAAAATACAGGAAGTTGAGTACAAAAATGATGTTCTCCCATCTAAACTATCACTCAATATACAACAAACACTTAAAAAACAAAACAAAACAAACTTCACCTTGGGAGGATATACTCAGTTGCCTTACTAAGGCAAATCATTTTTAAAAGTTTGTTAGTGAAAGTTGAAATGTCCTGTTTGATTTGAAAGTAGAGAAGTGATGACACCGATAACTGAAGAAATATGTGGATTTAGTGGAACTGCTATTGGTTGGCAATGTTTTTATGTAGCTAAAAGATAATTCTGTTGCTGACAGATAATCAGGACAAACAAGGAGAGTTTGAAGCACAATGGGTTCAGTATTTTCCTTATGGAATTTTTGGCACTAGGTTATTTTACAGAGAAAGACTGTTGCTATTTGTTGTTGGGTGCAATAGAGTCAGTTTCGGCTCATAGCAAATTTGTATAAGATTTCCAAGGAGCAGCTGCTGAGTTTGAACCACTGACCTTTTTGTTAAAAAAATCCTTGCAGTCTAGTGCTTTATCCTAAACTGCCACACCAGGACTCCTCAGAGAAACATAGTCTATGAATGTATGACTCCTATTCGTAAAGTGAGTAGTAGAAAATGACTTGGAAGACTTCATTAAGAGGGTGTATAAAAGGTAACGTAGTGGTTATGAATTGGGCTGCACACTGCAAAGTCAGCAGTTTAAAACTACCAGCTGTTCCACGGGAGAAAGATGAGGCTTTCTGCTCCCGTAAAGATTTACAGCCTCGGAAACGCTGTACAGGGTCGCTATGAGTCGGAACCAACTCCACGGCACATAGCCAATACCACCAAAAGGCAACAGAAATAAACAGGGCACGAATAAAAATCTTAATTATGAAAAATTTATTTGAAGACAATGTATTTAATTTTTTTCTAGAATCTTAATTAAGTTGTAAAATTCTCTCAGCAGTTGTTTTAAATAAAACAAAGCACTTTTAAACATAAGAAAAAAAAGCACATTAAACCTCTAGGTTGTATATTTTTTAATGGTCTAATCTTAATTTGGAGTCTTGGTATGGTGCCATAGGATGAGCACTCAACTTCAAGGTCAGCAGTTCGGGGTCACCAGCCACTCCCTGAAAACTCTATGTAGGGTCACTAGGAATCGAAACCAACTCGATGGCCCTTAACAACAATCTTATTTTTTTCCATAGTAATTTCCTTCATTGTATGATTAAAGACGCATTTACCACTTTTAGATTAGTGATATTACCCTATGATTTCTTCTTAAATTTTCTATGACTTTTTTCTTACACTAACCTCTGAAATCCACGTGAAGTAGACTTTTACTAAAGTAAAGGTACCTACCCCAAGCCCTCTACCCCTCCATACTCTCCTACCAAAATAACATTAATATTGTTTATGAAATATTTCTCTTTTTTCCAAAGTTGTGGTATTACTAGGAATATTTTCCACAAACACAGCAAACAAAATATTTAAAACTTCCATCAATACAGAATTCATGTAAGTGAATAGAGTATCAGGAAAAGCAAATAGAGATAGAGTTAAGATGACATAAACGGAAAAGTCATTAAATAACACACATAAGCAAAAAAAATACAGGAAAACATTTAGACATTTTTACCAAAAAAATTCAGAATTAAACCATGTACTTAAATTTTGAAAACTGTTAAAAAAAATGTCATAGTAGAGATTTTTTAAATAGCTGAATATGTAAAGAAGCAAAAAACCCCAAAACACCCATTATTCAAAGGACTAAAAATTAGTACATTATTTCTGGAAGACAATTTCACAATCTGTATCAAGAATATTTATAACTTTTTCTACCAATTAAACTTGTAAGTTTTAATTGTCAGGGAAACTTCAGATACATACATAAATATTCATATGATAGAGGTTTATTGTACCATTAGTTAAAATAGTAAGAAGTTCTAACTTCTTGAATGCTTAGAACCAATAAATGTTTAAACACATCTGTGGTGAAAAAAACATTGCTGAACACTACGCTAATATTAAAATGTACTGTTCTAAGGAATATTGATAAATGGGTAAATTATTAATAATATATCAATAGAAAAGGCTAAATATATCCATGTAATTTCAATTTTGCAAATGTATACATATATGCTTACTGTAAAAAATAGGCAAATAAATATTTTAAATATATGTTCCAAAACATTAGCAGTGCTTGCCTCTGTGTGGTAGCAACCTATGTGATATCCTTATGTGCTTTCACAGTGCTCTACAATATCTACATTATTTTCAGAAACTAATTTCAAAATATTAGTTATATAAGAGAATCTAATAGCTAAAAATATGGCTTGTTTAACACAGTAATTAAAGGAATACAACTGGAATGATTAACTCAATATGCCTATAAAATTATACCTTATTCTTGTATATATATTCATTTGGGAAAGGGAACAATTAATATTGCTGTTAAAATTAAAGTTATGTAAATAAAGAGAAAAAAAAGTATAGGCAGCTGTAGGAACCAAATTTTACACTAACTGAATGTAATGAAAAATTTCAATTCTATAAATGTTAAATAGGTTTTTTAAAAAATAATCATTAATTTACCACACGATGATACAATTGTAGTGTGAAACACAAGACCACTGAAAAGTGTTCCAGTTCTTTATGCTATGATCTTACTGTTTTTCTTAATCTGAAAAGAATAAATTTGTCTCTTGTAGTGTTTCCTGCTCACTAGGATATAATATTGCAAAAATTTTATTCAAGTGATTATTAAAGTGCTACATCTCCCTTGCTATATATATTTTTTCTCATTGTGATATAACCTTATATAGCAAAAAACTTACCAACTCAATAATTTTTTGGGTTTTTCCAAATATCTTTTAAGAAAGACTCTTTTATCAAATACAATGAAAAGCATTTCTCTTACACATTTTAGTTTCAAGAATAAAAGTACCAATTGTCCTCCCAATTTCATGTAGTTTCCAATTATGTATTAATTACATACCTCGGCTTCCATATGATAAGCATTTTCCACTCTTCTAAAATCCTTTGTTACTGTTACATTTTCTTCCTGAAACAAAGTACAAGGATCCGATTACTAAATGTTTAGTGATTAAACACAATTATTCCAAACATAAATTAGAAATCCAAACTTAGTAGAGGTATGCAGAAAGAACTATTTTGCATGATGTTTAAAAATGTTTTTAAACAAAATCAAATAAATTCAGAAACCTAAAATATCTGCTGACATTTCCGAACTATCACTCCATTTGTAGTAGTTTTTATAGTAACCTGTACAAGAAAGTATGAACTTAGGGTTGAATATGAATACATATTATTTTATGTAGAATGCATAAGAAATCGGTATATAATGTATTTCAAATGTTTAGGAGTATTAGGACGGCAAGGTCGGTGTGATTATCAAGGTCAGCAGTTCAAGTTCACCAGCTGCTCCTCAGTAACCCTATACAGGGTTGCTATGAGTTGGAAATGATTTGACAGCACTTAACAATAGGAGCTCTGGTAGCGTAGTGGTTATGAATCGGGCTGTGAACCTTAAGGTCAGTGGTTCAAAACTACCAGCCGCTCCGCGGGAGAAAGATGAGGCTTTCTATTCCCGTAAAGATTTACAACCTCGGAAACCCTGTACAGAGTCGCTATGGGTCGGAACCGACTCGATGGCACTTAACAACAACAACAAACAACAACAATAATCTGCAGCTTTGGGAAATTACACAAGTCTTTTTTGAGATTTAGTTCTATACACTGCAAAGGCTCCACAGGAAGCCTATTTCTCTGGGCAATAGAAACCTTTATTAAAACAAAAATCGCAATATAAAGCAATTTTTCCTTAACATATTCTCCATCTAGTTCTAAACACTTTTGAAGACAGTATTTCTGTCTCTCTAACCTTTACTCCTGGTGTGGCACTGTAGGATAAGCACTGGACTTCAAGGATGGTTTGAACCACAAGGTCAAACCACTTCTTGGAAGCCCTATTACAGGGTAGCTATGAGTCAAAACTGATTTGATAGCATTTAACAACAACAAACTCTCCTCCAAAGAATTCTGCACTCTTTGATTTACATCATGTCCAAATGGCTGTTTTAGTATCCTCTAGTTTCTTATATCTTGTTTCTTTTATTATTTGAGTTTTAGAAACAAAAAGAAGTCTGAAGGGGCAAGATTAGGGCTGTAGGGTAAATGGGGTAAGGTTTCTCAATGAAATTCTCACTCTACCCTTGAAGAATAATCAGATACATTGTTGTGGTGGGGAAAAAGAAAATCCAGGGCCCAACTTCCCTTTTTCTCACAAACGCAGCAATTTCCTTATAACTTCAAAATCCCGTGATCATCCTGTGTCCTTCGAAAAAAATCTACCAAGATTACCTCTCAGGAATCCTAAAAATCTGTAGCCATAACCTTGCCAGTTGATCTCTCTACCCTGAATTTAATTGGACAAGCAGATCCCCTTGAAAGCCACTGTTTCAAATGGACCTTATTTTTGCAAGGTTTCTTAGTAAGATTAAGACAAGTGTATTACTGAAAGCACTGGACCAGATGTCACTTTGAGCCACATGGTCAGCAGTCCAAACTCACCAGCTGCTCCTTGGAAGCACTATACAAGGTTACTATGAGTCAGAACTGACTTCACAACAACAAATTACTGAAATAATTTGTCTACAGGTACTGTAATGGTTACGAATCGGGCTGCAAACTGCAAGGTCAGCAGTTCGATACTACCACCTTCTCCACGGGAGAAAGATGAGGCTTTCTATTCCCGTAATGATTTACAGCCTCGGAAACGCTGTTCAGCGTCGCTATGAGTCAGAACGGACTCGATGTCACTTAACAACAACATCCACTCCTTGCAGAAACATGCTTATGCATGTTTTGTTGGAATAAACCCATACTTATACAAATTAGAAACCTAGTAGTAATATTTTTTGATTTGCCCTTATACATACAAAGTATATTATTGTTAAGTGCTGCTGAGTCAGTTCTGATTCATAGTCAATGGGTTTTTGAGGAGCTACTAGTGGGTGTGAACAACTGACCTTGCAGTCAGTCAGCAGTTCAGTACTTGTCTTCCAGCACACCAAACCAGGACTCAATAGGGTTTTCAAGGCAGGTAAATTGTAACTACTGACCTTGAGGTTAGCAGGCCAGTTCTAAATCCACTCTGCTACCAGACTCCTTATAAAGTATACTTTGTTGTTAGGTGCCATCAAGTCGGTACCGAATCATAGTGACCCTATGCACAGCAGAACGAAACACTGCCCAGTCCAGGGCCAACCTCACAATCGTTGCTATGCTTGAGCCAATTGCTGCTGCAATGTATACACAAAAAGTACACAACCCTACTATATATATAAAGTAGCTTCAGAACTATTAACCTGTACACCCTCTGGTCCACCAATGGTTTGTGAAGTTTGTTGTACTGTGGTGGCTTGTGGGTTGCTATGGTGCTGGAAGCTATACCAATGGTATTTTAAATACCAGCAGGGGTCAACCATGATGGAGTTTCTAGACTAGGATGAAGGAAAGGCAGACCAGTCTGAATGGTCAGTCATTGAAAACCTTATGAATATCAGAAGAACATTATCTGATATAGTACCGGAAAATGTGCCCGAAATCAGAAAGCACTCAAAATACAACGGGCGAAAGTAGCCTCTCCAAAGTGGTGGTGGTGGTGGTGATGTGCCGTGGAGTCGGTTCCAACTCATAGCAAGCCTGTACAGGGTTTCCGAGGCTGTAAATCTTTATGGGAGCAGAAAGCCTCATCTTTCTCCCGTGCAACAGCTGGTAGTTTCGAACTGCTGACCTTGCGATTTGCAGCTTGATTCATAACCACCATGCTACCAGAGAGTTGACCTTAATGATGTGGACAGAGAAAAGCTTTTGGGACCTGCTGGTAGGGCACAACTAAAAATGAGAAACAACAGTTGCAAATATTCATTAGTAATTGGAACATGGACTATATGATGTATGAACCCAGGAAAATTGGAAGTCATCAAAAATGAGATGGTACACACAAAGATCTATAGCCTAGGCGTTAGTGACTTGAAATGGACTGGTATGGGTCATTATGAACTGGAAAAGCCATATTCAGAAGAGGACATGAAGAAGGAAAGTAGCCCCGATGGCACTCTGCTGTAAGCACTGGATTGCTAACTGCAAGGCTGGCAGTTTAAACCCAAGAGCCGCTCTGTAGAAGAAAGATAGAACTTTCTGCTCTCGGAAAGATTTACAGCCTTGGAAACCCAATACAGGGTGTTATGAGTCTAAATTGATAGCAGTGAGTTTATTTATTTTTTTGAGTTCCCTTTGGTAAAGGAACAGCAATCAAGCAGAGATAGGATGATAATAATTTCTGTGGTTGTATTTTAGTTACCATTTTATGGTTTAGTTCTTTTTATAAACTGGCTCTGCTAGAAAATTTGCTTAGCTGCTATTTGCATTTTGTTGGAAGCATTGTTTATATTGTTTGGAACATCTCATCAATCTGTTTTCATTTCCCCATCCCCCCTAATATTATTTGGAATTTCAGAATTTATCAAATATACAAAAATATTGATAAGACAACTACATCTTAATGTAGACTGCTTTCAAATTATACAGAATTCCCTTCATGAATCAACGCTGGTTTAGTATTTGTCCTTTTTTGATTGACTAATTTCACTCCGCATAATATCCTCCAGGTTCATCCATGCTGTAAAATGTTTTGCATACTCATAGCTGTCACTTTCCTGTGTATTCTTTTGTGGTGCTATTGCATTGTAGTTGACTTCATTATAAATTGAAATCTCTGGTTCCTTGTTTTCAGTCTCATAGGTTTGCTCTTCTTTAAATACTTTTGTATCTGGATTGAATTTTGGGTGGGGTTGTCAAATACATGAATCAAATACATTTTTGTTTGTTGTTGGTTCTCAGTCCAAAGACCTAACTTTAGTACTTTTTGTAAAGTTGGCCTGGTTATTATAAATTCTTTTGATTTCTATTTATCTGGAGATGTACAAATTTCATTGTCATATGGGAAGGACAGCTTTGTTGGGTATATAATTCTTAAAGGTTGGAAATTTTTTTCTTCCAGAATTTTATATATGTCTTCCTATTGCCTTCTTTCCTACATGGTTTCTACTGAGAAATAAAAGCTTGGTCTTACTGGTACTCCTTTGTAGGTAATTTTCATTATTCCCAAACTACTCTCAGGATTCTTTCCTTGTCTTTGGTTTTGAAAAGTTTGATTATGAAATGTCTTGGTGATTTTCTTTTGGAATATATTCTGTTTGGGGTTCTATCAGCTTGTTTGCTTATTTTCTCATCTTTTATGATGTTAGGGAAGTTTTCTTCCATCAGCTCTTTGACAATTTTCTGTTTTTCTTTTTTAAATAGTTTCTTCCTGTTCTGTAATTCCTGTTGTTGTTGTTAAGTGCTGTTGAGTTGGTTCTAAACTATAGCAACTTTGTATAGGATTTCTGCCGAGAGGCTGATGAGTTCAGACTACTGACCTTGCAGTTCAAACAGACCTTGC
This sequence comes from Chrysochloris asiatica, assembly GCF_000296735.1. Classification (NCBI taxonomy): domain Eukaryota; kingdom Metazoa; phylum Chordata; class Mammalia; order Afrosoricida; family Chrysochloridae; genus Chrysochloris; species Chrysochloris asiatica. The sequence continues at coordinate 1,191,639 of NW_006408804.1, forward strand.
AGTCCAGTGCATTATCCCACAGCGCCATACCAGGACTCTAATTCCTATCACCTGTAAATTATTCCTCTTTGCTGTTTTTCTAGTTTACTAGTATTGAGAGATTTATCTTCAAGCTCACCTATTCGTGCTTCCATTGCTTCATATCTATTCCTTTGCTCTTTCAATGTATTGTTCATTTCTGAAATCTTAGTATTAATCTGGATTTCTAATTGCATTTATCTTGTCTGTTTGTTCTTTTCCCCGTGTTCTTGCTTTTCTTGATCTTCCTGTCAATCCTTTGAAGGTGCCTAAATGTCATTCTTTTGAATGCGTTTTCCATGAGTTCCATAACCTTTTCTTCCTCCGAAATGTTTTCTGGATCTGTATCTTGGTCATTAGTTTGAGTCATCCTCTCTTGTTTCTTTGTGAGTTAAAATTGTCTGCTGCTTCTGGGACATTGTGTAGTGTTGTCGTATTTGCATTTAATAGATGATTGCATTCTTAGGCCCTCACCAATTGTCTCCTGTGTGTGTAGTTAGAGAAAGAAAATACTATTTGCTGTTCATGCACTTCAGTTTAGGGTGGGCTTCGCTGGTGTTGGTTGCTGTTATTATTGATCATGTGGTACAGAAACTGGTATTGGCTCTTGCCCAGTGAATGGAGCTATATGGCACAGTTGCTTTCTCCTTTCCATCACCTGTGTGGATGTACTCTACCAGGCCACCTTCTGTTACCAAAGCTGCTCACAAAAGTTCAAGATGGTTGCACTGTGTCTGGTCAGCCATTTATCATTCAGCCTCCCTCTCCTGACATCCTTTCTCAGCTTCTCCTTCAAACAAGTATTCAATCCACTTCTCTAATGTTTCCTCTGAAATTCAAGATTCCAGGATTTTCATCTATGTCTGTCTTATTTGGTCTCATATATTTGTTGTAGATAAATAGTATTTCTGCCTAGTCTGCCATCTTGTTTGAAGTCCAGTCCATAGGGTTTTAAATGCTGCAATCTTCTGGAAGTAAACTGCTAAGATTTTTCCTTCAACTAGATTTTGGGTGCATTTGAAACTCTACAATCTTTCAATTAGTAGCCAAATGCTTATCTGGTTGCTACCCAAGGATTCCTAATATATTACACAAAGGAATCCTAAAAAATGCCAGGACATATTAATGATTATATAGTCTTAGACTTGGAAAGGATTCACTAAGCATTATATCAAAGGCAGAAATCACACTGAGAAGAGAATCTGACTAAATAAAACTCTGAAAAATTATTGAATTCTCGGTAATATATACAAACTCACATGACAAGTAAGAAACTAGAATTTTATTTTCAATATATGACAGGGACATTGATAATCTTATAATTTAAGGATCCTGTCACACTGCTGGATAAGCATTGGGCTGCTAACCATTAAGGTCAGCAATTTAAACTTACCAACTGCTCCTCAGAAACATATACACTGGTTGCTATGAGTTGGGACTGATTTGAGGCACTTAACCACCACAACAAAATAATTCAATGAAGGCAAATTTCCCAATATAATGATGGACAGATCAATGAACTGGTAACTCACATGAAAAAAGTTTAACCTAAGAAGTAACATAAAATAGCAAGAGCGATTTTAAACTGCTGAATTAGCAATGCTGAAAAAAGAAAATACCCATTAGAACAAGGACATGCATGTACGTGCTGCTGAACGGCCACAATACATTTTGTGAAATAGGATGGTATGTGATTAGGACACTGTGCCAGCACCATTATTATATACAGAGAGCGGCATACAGGAAGTCAGACTAGGTCCTGTGCCACTGGACCTAGGGACCTAGGGTCCTGTGTGGTCACTGCCAGCTGCTCGTTCTGTGAGCCACACCTGGTCCATCACCAAGGCATACACTGTCTGTCTAGTCAGTGGGTCAGCCAGACTCATAGCAATCTCCTTTCCCTTCTTGCCTTTCCCATTTAGCACTGCCTGCCCCTCCTCCCCCAGCTGCCTCTTCTGCTCCTCTTCCTGCAATTGCTATAGTTCTAATGTTAGGCAGCTGCCACTGTGGGAACTGCTGTGACCTCAACCCTGGTGTCACATGCCGGCGGCTTGGTCCAAGTGGTCAAGGTAGAGCATCCTGCTCAGTGGCTCCAACAGCATTTGCACTGTCCCAGCCAGTGGCGAGCACAGTGGGACAAGTGAGCTGGGACAGGTAGCAGGGGATGGGTGCTAGAACCCCCTCCCACTGCCACCCCAGTGCTAGGGTGAATGTGGGACCTGGAGAGCTAGTGAGATTTAGATCTAATCTCTGTACAACTGTCCCATTCTTCAGTAAGGATTTCTGAACTCTACTATAACCTTATGGGACTATGGACATATATGCAGTCTGATGTTGCGTGAATGGACATTAAGTGACTCCTCATACCTGTGTTGCTGGAGAAGGTGTTATCTAATCTTTCTATAGTGTAAGTTTTCATTAGCCTTAAAAATATGTAGAACTCATGAATTCTGAAAAACATTAAAAACATGTATAAATATCTTGCTACAAAGAAACTCATTTTTATATCAATTTAAATGACGAAAAGACTGTAACCAATTTGATATAATGTGTTCTTATTACCCCTCTTTAAGTTTCCCCAGAATCTGATACCAAAGATTTTAAATGTAAGTAGCTACTTTTGAAGGCATTCCCAAGAAAAAACCAGGATGAGATGGGAAAGTGAGGCAAGGGAATGAAAGGAAGGGAATGAAGCTTCTTAAGGGTTTATCATCAAGTAGTTATCACTGTTGGCAAATGGAACTTAACCAGCTGAGGAACCCTGAGAACAAGTGTGGACCATATGCTTCAGAGTTATGACACCACGGGGTGAGGAAGCTGGGATCTTTTTCTACTCACTCTCCTTAATCATAAGAGGGTTGCTAGGGTAAGGGAGTTCTGGTAGCACAGTGGTTACTAATTGGGCTGCTAATCTCACGGTCAGCAGTTTGAAGCTACTAGCTGTTCCGTGGGAGAAAGATGAGGCTTTCTGCTCCCATAATGATTTACAGCTTCAGAAACCCTGTACAGGGTCGCTATGAGTCGTAACCAATTCCACGACACATAACAACAACAACAGGGTAAGAGAAGGGTGTGTTATTTCATCAGCACCACTAGCTGGCAGGACTCCTGGTATAATTCTGTGAGTTAATCCACTCAGCTACAAAGTCAATTTGAACAGCAAGGTCGGTGGTTCAGACTTATCAGTCACTCTTCAGAAATCTATACAGGGTTGCTATGGGTCGGAACCAACTCGACAGTACTCAACAACAACTAACTGGCAGGCAGCGTGGAGTCTGGCAGGAAGGTAACACCTTCAGGCAAAGAATTCACAAATGATAACAGAAGAAAGTTGGGTTTGCTTGCACAGAAATGTGATGGACCAAGAGGATTTGAGAGGAGTATTGATAGTCTGACCCAAGCCAGGGTGAAAGACAATGAACAAAGAAGGCTGTACAAGAATTGATATATTTGAGATATGGTGCTGGAGAAGAATACTGAAAGTATCATGGATTGCCAAAAGAACAAACAAATCTGTGTTGGAAGATGTAAGCCAGAATGGTGAGACTTTGTTTCTTATACTTCAGACATATCATGAGGAGGGACTAGTGTCTGAAGAATGACATCATGTGTTGGGAGTGATTTGAACTGAATGTCTCAGACCTGGGGATAGTTTAACCGAAGGATTGCAATTAAACACTTGCGGTCCAGAAAACTGGGCTGCTTCTGGGTCAGGCTGCCCTCTGAGGAATTTGCAAAGCCTGACTCAGGGAACAAGGAATTTGCAAAGTCTTTTCTTGTATGCAGCCATGGTCTTCAGTTTAGTCTGCAAAAACATCTTGCTGCCCTATCTCTGTTTCCCTAGCAACTAAATTCTTCCGATAAAGTCCCACTTACTGCTTGCATCTATACACCAAACATTTTTTACACTCTTTTTCCTGCCTCCAGCTCTCTCCTTTGATTTCTGTATATAATAAACAAGCTGAACGTAGATGGGTGTCACAGTATCTCCATCAGAGTGCTGTGTCTCACCTGGTCCCAACTTTACTACTCTCATTTTGTGTCTTGTGTTTTTCATTTATTTCTAATCTCCTGTCCCACCCCTACTCGAGTTTACTTGTTGGGCGTGGCAATCATGCTTGGTGAAGTAGAGGGTCAGCGAAAAAGAAGACCCTCAACAAGATGGGTTGGCACAATGAAAGCAGCAAGGGGTTTAAGCATAACAACGATTGTGAGGTTGGTGCAGGACTGGGCACTGTTTCGTTCTATTGTACATAGGGCTATTAATGAGCCAGAACAGATTTGACAACAACATCAATAGCATATGCAATATTGTTTACCTACAATTTCAATCACCCACTAATACAGGAGCAACATACTGCAGTTGTTAAAAACATGTGTTTTGCGGTCATAGATCTTGGTTGGATTCTAAACTTTGCCGTTTCATAGCTGTATAATCATGCGAAAACTATCAATAATCATTCTGGTTCTGAAAATTCTCATCTATAAAATGGCAATTGAAGTTTCTATATCATTTGGTATGGTGCTTAAGGATATATGGGGAAACTACAATAATAATTTTGGTTCTGAGAATTCTTAGCTATAAAACGGCAACTAAAGTTTTTATTGCATATGGTGTTCCGCTGAAGGATAAGCCCTGGACTGCTAACCACAAGACTGGTGGTTGGAACCCACCCATTTTTCCTTGAAAACTATACAGGATGATTATGAGTAGCAATCAACTTGACGGCACTTAACAACAACATTCCATATGGTATGTATGAGTAGCAAGCAGTTTTTCTCATCAATAATTATACCCTTTTCCAGAGAGCACACAAGTGCTCACCTTGTCCTGTCCAGCTTCCTGGTCTTGTCTGATTTCTTGGTTTCCCTCCATTTTCCCCAGGTACTTGTGTCCTCACCAGATTGAACTGCTTACAGTTCCCTTAGCACATGCACATTCCAGTGTAGAAATGGATAATTCCAGCCACTTTAAGAGCCTTTCTGGAATTTCTCAAGTAAAATGGAAAATTACTTCCTTTCTTACTCCACTGTATTGCATACATACATACTTTCACCACAACACTTACTATAGTGAGGCTCCTTTAGTGCACTACATTAGTTTTACTCATTTCTGGTGAACATATCTGTGACATTCATGACATGTCTCTGGGGGGAAAATAATGATGGTTAGGCAAGCATTGGAGTCCTGGTGTGGCACTGTGGGTTAATGTGCTAGACTGCAAAGTTAGTTTGAACTGCAAGGTTGGTGGTTCAAGCTCACCAGTTGCTCCTTGGAAAACCCTCTAGAGGGTCGCTATGGATTGGAACCAACTCGACGGCATTTAACAACAACAACAGGCAAGCATTGGAGTTTACAGTCTAATAAGATGGCATACAAATAGAAAAAAATAAATAATTAGATACTACATTGAATGCTATTTCAAAATGAACTGAATTATGTGATAGTAAATTATTAATAAACATTTTGTTGCTTGAGTGAAACTGTCTTGGAGATGTACTGCTTAGAACTTTAAAAACTTTTTTCCATGAAACTGGCATTAAGAATAATAACTATAGAGGGTGGGACTGGATGTTGGATTAGAGAGAAGAGCTGTGTAGACTTCCACCAGCAATAACACAGAATACCAGATGAAGCAGGGTTAGGGGACAGTTCCAGAACTCTGACCTACATATAAAGGAATATTTAGGACTGAAGGCTTACTGCTAGTGGGATCTGTAGCAGAAACAAGAAAGGTGGTGTTTCCTGATTTACGGCTGCAGCTGGGTCCCAGAGCAGCCATCTTGGGGATGATGGAGCAGAGGCAGGATCAGAGTAGCACTCCCACAGCAGAAGTTTGACTGATCATCGGAGATAAAGGTGTGAACACTTTTTTTTCCTGTTCATTGGTCTCTTGCTGTCTGCAGTTGCACTCTGGTGACTAGAGGAGTGCCTGACTGAGCAAGTAGATACCCTCCCATCCCTGGAGGGTTCTACTATGTATGTGCACATATTTGTTCAGCAAAGACCACTGGGCCTAGAACTGAGGAAGGGTGAGGAGTCAACAGGAACTGATTAAAATTGAATGCCCTCCAGAATGACTAGAGCAGACGGAGAGAGAAGTGTTAAATAAAAAATACTCAGAGTTTGCTGTGGGATTTTGTTTGTTTACAATTATAGACTGTAGTATCCAAGCTTTTTTTTTTTTTTTTTTTGCTGTTGTTGTTTTGGCATTCCTTTTATCTTTGGGGGACTCTTTCTCTCCATATGTTACCTAAGAAAAGACTGTAATTGCAATCATATAGCCAAGCTACAATCACACCCTATAACATCCCACCATCTGGGCAAGAGTCAATACCAGTTGCTGTACACCAGATAAACAGCCAACATTCGCTACAGTTACTCTAAGTTGAGTAATAAGAAAAATGAAAAGGGAGCCCATCTCTTGATCACATCTATCTGGAGGCAATCAGAAAGCTTAATAATACATCAACATACATTCATCTAGTTATTGAAAATACATCTAACTATTGAAAATGCCCAAGCAACAATTGATGATATCGGCACGTGTCCAGAAACAAGACAGCAGCTGAAACAAATGATCTGGAGATAGACCTAGACTTCCCATTGAAAGGAGGGCAGGCTTTGGAACTGCCTGAGAGGGAATTCAGAAGAACAATATTGAGGTATATCCAAATGCTCTACAGAGGGGTTGAGAAAAATAAGGAGGAAGTCAGGAAAGTACTACAGGAACAATCAAATAAGATAGAAATAGTACTGGAAACAATTTGAAACCTGCAAAAAGAGGTCCAAATGATTAACAATAAAATAACAGAAATGGACAGTATGCCAAAAGGGTAAATTGAAGAGATGGGAGGTAGAATCAGCAAGCTAGAAGACAAATCTCTCAATACTGCTAAGATAGAAGAGCAAGCAGATAAAAGGATAAAAAAAATCTAAAGAAAGTCTAAGATTCACGTGGGCCAACATGAAGAAGAGTAATCTGAGAATAACTGGAATTCCAGAACAGTAAGACTCACAGATGACCACAGAGGAGATAGTTGAAGAGGTGCTGGAAGAAAAATTTCGGACATCCTGAAAAACAATAAGATAAGCATTCAAGAAGTTCAACGAACCCTAGGAAGGGCAGACCCCAAAAGAAAATCACCAACAGATATCATAAACAAGCTCTTCAGAATCAAAGATAAGGAGATAATCCTAAAAGCAGCTAGGGAGAAGAGAAGTGTTACTTACAAAGGCAAGCAAATTAAAATTAAGCTCTGATCTTTCAGCAGAAGCCATGCAGGCAAGAAGGCAATGGGGAAACATATATACAATCCTGAAAGAAAAAAAACTGCCAACCAAGAATCGTCTACCTAGAAAAGCTGTTAATCAAATATGATGGTGTAATAAAAACATTTCAGGATAAATAGAAGCTAAGGGACTTTGTCAAAGCCAATCCAGAACTTCAAAACATCCTAAAGAGAGCTGTTTGGACTGAGAACTGACAACAATACAGAACCACCAGAGATTGACATATGTGGCAGAACTCAGTAGACAGATGGAAGAATTTAGAACAGAACAAAACTTTAAGAACAAATTCAGAGGATCTGGGAGGTCAGTCTATGATCAAAACAATTACAATATGAAAGAAGGTAAAAATATAAGAACAAAGATCCAAGTGTTGAGGAGGTCAGTTAGATTGAAGGATAAAACAGACTGTTTTAAATGGAGGAAAAAGTTAATATAGAGTAACCTCAAAAAAAAATTAAGACTTCACAGCATACCAAGTAAACGAAAACACAAGAAGGACATGGCAACATTAAAACTATGAAGAAACGGACAAGAAAGAACACACCAAAAAAACATGAATTCAGCACAGGAAGGCATGCAGAACAAAGAAACCATCAGTACCACCAAAAAACAAATATAACGACAGCAATTAATCCATACTTATCGATAATTACACTGAATGTTAACAGATTAAATGCACCAGTTAAGAGATAGAGAGCGGCAGAATGGAGAAGAGAACAAAATCCTTCAATATACTGTCTACAAGAGACACACAAAGACAAATAATGACTACACATTAAAGGATGGAAAAAAATACACCAAGCTAATTGATGAACTAAACTTTAAGGCAAAAACCAGCATAAGTGATTAAAAAAGGACATTATCTGATGATTAAAAGGTCAACTGAACAAGATGACATAACCATAATATCTATGCTCCAATGAAAGAGCCCCAAAATATATAAAGGAAACTCTAATAAATTTGAAGAAAGAAACGGACAAATCTACAATAATGGGAGATTTTAATACACCACTTTAGAAAAAGGATAGAACAACCAGAAAGAAACTTGACAAAGACATACAGTAACTAAACAACACAAGCAACCACCTTGACACCTCATAGATGTGTACAGAACATTCAACCCAACAGCACAATACAAATTTTTTTCCAGTGCACATGGAACATTCTCCAGAACAGACCATGTGCTAGGCCACAAGAATAATTGCTATACACTCACACAAGCTCTTAAAATCAAGAGATCTATAATACAGCAGAACCAATAGTTCATGTAGTGCTTCATTTATTTTTCCCATTTATTCATTCAAAAACCATATTCTGAGTATATAAGATATGTAGGAAGCATAACCCATGAATGCAAACCAAATATATCACTTTTTCCTGGAAAGGTTTAGAATATGGAGACAAATCAATAACTATAATATAGAGTGTGAAGTATTATTGAAGGTGGGGGGTAGAGTGTGGAAGTTATGTTAGTGGGACTCCCAAGGAGGTGAGCTTGAGCTGGTTCTTAAAGGAAAAAAATGAGACAGGACAGGACAGAGATAACAGGAAATGAGGGTGTCTTGAGAATTAGGCTCTGCTTAACTGGTGGAGCCTAATTCTCAAGACACCCTCATTTCCTGTTATCTCTGTCCTGTCCTGTCTCATTTTTTTCCTTTAAGAACCAGCTCAAGCTCACCTCCTTGGGAGTCCCACTAACCAGTTAAGCAGAGGATGGAGCTCTGGTAGCGTAGTGGTTACGAATAGGGCTGCGAACCTTAAGGTCAGCGGTTCGAAACTACCAGCCGCTCCGCGGGAGAAAGATGAGGCTTTCTACTCCCGTAAAGATTTACACCCTCGGAAACCCTATACAGGGTCGCTATGGGTCGGAACCGACTCGATGGCACATAACAACAACAACAACAGTTAAGCAGAGGAGACTGGACTTTAGCCTGAAGGGAACAAGGAGACTTTAAGAAGGGGAAAGATGGAGTAAACCTGATAATCCATGACTCTGAAATAAGGACTTTGTGGAAAACCATTATAATTTATCCTGAACAGATTTATAAATGCTATTTTATGTAATCTCCTGGTGTGGTGCCATCGAGGATAAGCACCCAACCTCAAGGTCTGTTTGAACTGCAAGGCTGGTGGCTCAAACGCGCCAGCCGCTCCTTGGAAACCCTATATGGGTCACTATGAGTCAGAACCAACTGGATGGCACTTTTTAACAAAAACAACAACTGAACAGATTATCTACATGACTACTTTTCTCCATTAGCAACGATATTACAGTCTTTCCTATGTGCTGCCATGATGTCATGAATATAGAACTTTAATGCAATTACAGAAGGCTGGAGTTAGTCATTTACTTTGCCTTACACATTTGAAGTTAGAGCCATGTGATCTCAGTATACATTTTATACATTGTTGCTATTTAGTGTGGAGTCTAGCCCAACTCATATTAACTCTGCATAGGGTTTCCAAGGAGTGACTGGTGGGTTTGAATTGCTAACCTTGCGATTAGCAGTCCTGTACTAATCCTACAAAGCTTAAAAACCAAAAAAGTAAACCTACTGTCGTCATGTCAATTTCAACTCTATAGGATAGAACAGAACTGCTCCACAGGGTTTCTGAGGCTGTAAATCATTCAGAAGCAGACTGGTTGGTGGTTCAAACCACCAACCCCCACCAGGACTCCTTAAGAAGTACTTATACTACTCAAAACATGACTGAAACACTGGCAGGAATTTTGGGTGTTTTTAAATTTTCTATTGTGAATTGGGTGAAGGTTTACAGCGCAAATATTTTGTTTTCCATTCAACAATTCATACACATTTTGTTTCATCTCAATGATTGCAATTCCATCAGTGTAACAATATTTATCCTACTTCCTGTGTTTTGTTTCCACTTCTCGTTTCCTAATACTTCTGAACTTTGCCCTTGAGTAAATGTAACCTTTTTGATCTCCAACAATTGATTATTCTATGATATGCATAATTCTCCAGTGTTATTGTTTCCCTTGTGGATGTATCTATTGTTTGGCTGAAAATTGAGCCATAGCAGTGAGTAGTTCCAGATCTGAATGGCAACTAAGGGCCACAGTCTTGGTGGATTCATCAGTCTCTAGCCAACTAGTACACCTGGCTGTTTTTATGATTTTGAATTTTGTCCCACATTTTCCTCCTATTCAATCTAGGGCATTCTAATGGGCTCTAGAGCAGTTGGTATTGGTAGGTGGGCACTAGTTCTTCTGGTCTCAGGATCATGGAGACTGAGGCTCGCATGGTCCATTTGCACACTGGATTGTTCCCATGTGTCTTTGATACTTGTAACTCTTCTTTCCAATTGATGGGGAGAAATCAATAGTTACACCTTAGATGGCCACTCACAAGCTTTTAAGAGCCCAGTCACTACTAGCCAAAGTAGGATGTAGAACACTGCCTTTAGGGACTATTTTATACCAATTGACCTTGGTGTCTCCCAAAACTATGATGCTAAATTCCCAGGTTGAGCAACTCATTCCCTCAAGATATTTATGTCTAAGAATTTTCATAATTTTGCCCCCTACATACTCCACCACATTCACGGCTACAATTTGCAGCAAAGTTTTGCTTCTTCTGAGTGTCATATTTCTAGCAATAGAGCATTAAGTGAAAATATCCACACTTTAATAAACTCATTGATACCCTGATACACTGGTTTACAGGGACCTATTCTATAAAAGGAAGAAATAATTTCTAATTTTCTCATTGTAATCATCTGGAGCCTATTATAGTAGGAGTTCTTGGTAGCGCTGTAGGATAAGCACTGGACAGTTAACCAGTTTCAAACCCACAAGCTGCTCCTCAGAAACCCTGTACAAGGCCGCTATGAGTAGGAACCAACTGGACAGCATTCAGGATTAATGCGCTGTACTGCAAAGTTGGTTTGAACCACAAGGTCGGCGGTTCAAGCTCACCAGCTTCTCCTTGGAAACCCTAGACAGGGTCGCTATGGGTCAGAATCGACTCGACGGCACTTAACAACAACATTATTATGAAGTAAGCCAGATTTTTTTTTTTTTAAGTTTTTATTGTGAGTTGAGTGAAAGTTTACAGGGCAGATCATCAATTTTACATTCAACAAATCATATACCTTGTTTCATTACAATGATTATAATGCTCTCCAAGTACCACCAGTTAACAGTTATTCCTCTTTGTTCATTTTAGTTCTTTTCTTTTTTTTTTAAACACTCAGGCATATATAATAATTTACACCAGCAAACGGCACATTCTGCAAGTCTGCCTCCTGGCCGCCTGCTCTTAGTCCCTCTCTGCCCATGAATCTAGAGTCCTCAGCTGCTCCCTCTCGCATGGTCCCATCTCTGCCTCCATCTCTGGTGTCATTGCTTCTGTGGACAAGGTCTCACATTCCACTTGTGCTCTTCTCCCTGATGGTTCTAGGGTCCTTTGTTTCCGGACTGTAAGATTAACTACTCCCCTGTTTTTGTTACAAAACTTCTACCTTTACAATTGTGACAGTTGCAGTTAGTCATGATAAAAATTACTCACTATGGAATCATAAGAATTTTATCCCCATCTAGAAAAGATGAAAACTATTCAGTGGGGATTCTATCTTCCCCCACACACTTCCTTTTGAAAAATTGTAAGCCAGTCACTTCGTGCCTTTATAGCCCCCTCATTTTAGGTAGCCAATGTCTAAATTGCCCATCCCAATCTATTCTGTGTATAGAGGGGATAGCATTGATACTTGATGTGAAGACTCCTTCCCTCTCTCTTTGTACTTACAGCTACTACATTCAGGAGTATAGGTCAAGTTCATCAAATTGTAGCAAATTACCTGCGTTTCCTTTATAAAAAAAAAAATTTTTTTTTTTCAATCTTCCTCTAGTCTAGTTCTGTTTATCAAGCCATCGAGGCTAGGTCAAGAACACTGCAAGTCTGGGTGTTCTTGTGCATCTCCCCTCACTTTGTATCAGCTGGATGCTTCACTCTCAGCTCTAGCCCTCTGTGGCTATGTCCTTGTCCATGGGCTCAGGTATGCCCAGGTCTCACCACACTCTGGACCAACCAACCAGCCCTTCCTCTTCTCTCTCTCATCTCCAGGTCAATGGGAGTCTATGGAACGTGGTTGAACTCAGTCCATTTCTTCATTGCTGCCTTTCCTCCTCTTCCACTCACCAGTAGACCAATGTGGTTGTCAGCAAGCTTACATGTCTGCTCATGTTTTCCCTTTGAGTGTCAGTCTTAGAGGGGGGTTGTCCTAAAGGGACTTGACTGCTTGCCTTGATGGCTTCCTGGAGAACAACTTGCTTATTCTTGTAGTAGCCAAGAAAAATCATCAGGATTTTTTCTGATGATTTTTCTTTGAGGATGTATCTTCTGTCATTCTAGCTGTTCCTGGCGGGTCTGCATGTCCTTTCCAGTGGGAACGTCTCACCTCAAGAAGGTTCTTGATGGGACTCAGGATTCCACCTATAAGTTCCTATACATTGCAAAGGAGCCACAAGAAGTAACCTAGATTTAGGCCTCTGAAATACATGAGTTTAGACCACTACTTTCATAAGTATGGTGGTGGTTATGTGCCGTGGAGTCGGTTCCGACTCATAGCGACCCTATACAGGGTTTCCGAGGCTGTAAATCTTTACGGGAGCAGAAAGCCTCATCGTTCTCCCGTGGAACAGCTGGTAGTTTCGAACTGCTGACCTTGCGGTTCACAGCCCGATTCATAACCGCTACGCTACCAGAGCTCCTTTCATAAATATAGTAAATGGGTTTTAAAACCTGTCTTTGTGTGGGTTACTCAGGTTAATTCATATTAAAAAAAAATACTTCCTTAATTTAAGATTTATTTAGTGATTTATCTCATAAACATCCCTGATGAGCAGGCAGAGCCACTTCATGTAAGTAACATTCTGATACACACACAAAAAAGTTAAAACTAAAAAGCTTAAGCTTTTATTTTGAGATTTTTATAAAACAAAACCAAATGCTATTTCCCACCACCACCACTCTGTGGTGCTGTAGGATAACGCACTGGACTGCAAGGTTGGCGGTTCAAACTCACCTGCCGCTTCTCGGAAACCCTATACCAGCTCAAAGGCACTTAACAACAACAACAACAACAACAACAAATGTGGGCTCCTAGTGTGGTGTCGTGGGATCAGCACTGCCACAAACTCGGTGGTTCAAACTCACCAGCCACTCTTTGGAAATCCTATACAGGGTCACTATGAGTCAGAATCTACTGGATGGCACGTACAATAACAACAAATGTGGACTCTTCAAAACAACGTCAACAAAATACAACGACTGAAGAAATAACCACAAGAGGAAAAGCTCTTCATGGTTTCAAGGAGGCAGGCCTAGCTTTTCACTTTCTAATTCTATGGTGGTTGTGTGACGTTGAGTTGGGTTTCCGAGGCTGTAAAATCTTTACTGGAGCAGACTGACTCATCTTTCTCCCGCGGAGTAACTGGTAGACTTGAACTGCTGACCTTTCGGTTAGCAACTCAACTTGTAACCCACTACGCTACCAGGGCTACTTTTCATGGTGCAGAATAAAAACAACAATTAAAAAAAAAAAAAAACGCTTAGAATTCAGCACATTACATTTACATCTAATGTTTCAAGTGTAATATTTCATGCATAAAAACAAGACCACCTGAAATACCAAAAAAACCGCACCCAATTTGCCTTCTTTTATTTCACGCGTTCACTGCAGCGAATAATTTTTCGCTTCTAGAAGTGTAAGTCAAAGGTGCGTGGCGCTCAGGAATATAGATGCTATAAAGTGTTCACTATGCTCAAGGCCGTCTCACCCGCAGCTCCGCGCCGGGGTCGTAGGGACTACCCTAGGCCTCGCCCTTAGTGCGGTCCGGTTCGAAGTTCCTTACCTGCAGGCCCTGTTGCTGGAGGCTCTGCGAGATGTAGTCCAGGCGGCGACAAACACTCTTCTTGGCCTCGGCCGCTGCCTCCTTGGTGCTGCTCACTCGTATAGCTATCTGGGCCCGGTCAGGAACAGCAGATACCTCCGCGGTGCCACTTACATGTACTTCGCGGACCGTACTTTGGGACTGGGCTGAGGGTAGGGGACGGCGGGGGCCAGGCAGCGTCTCTCCGCCCGAGATCAGGCAGTTCTCTCGGCCCCGGTCAGCCCAGGGAACCAGTTCCACGAACACTCGCGACGGAGGGGCTTGTTGCAGGGACATAGCGATGGCAGCTGTGTTTCCATAGCAACTCTAGGCCGACGGCGGCCGAAGGGGTCAATTATGCCCGGCGCTGAGGATGCCGGGAAGGGTTTTGACGGCCCGGGAGCTTCTTCTGGCGCGAGATAGGCTTGGAGGGAGTTTTTGCGGCGGCGTGTCTACTAGGTGTCAACTGAATACGTGTTCGAATTTTTTAATGTGTTTACTTCACGGTCCGCAAAAATCCTAAGCGAGCTGCAGGTGCAGCTCTCTCTTGGCGAACTCCGCCCCCTCACGCACAAGACTTGTTTTCTCTGGCTTTACCGGGCCCACCTTGGGAATTCTGCAGGCACAGAAACCAAATAGCTTTCTGAGACACAACAAAGCCAATGATTTAGTTAAACTACGGTTTATGGTTCACCAGAGAGTTCTATTGTGATGAACTTTTTGCCACTTCCATTATGGGCAGTTTTTTATTCCCCTGAATCTCAGTTTCTTTCTAGAAAGCAATGTTGATAACACCAACTCACAGGTTTGCTAGTGTTTGTAAGATAACAGGTTTGGCATATGAAAACTGCAATAGAAAATAATTGAAAATGATTAGTAACAGCTAATAGTAATTATAGCTAAAACTTGGGGGTGATTAACAGTTTTCTCTCAAATCCCTGGGAATGGTCGTGGCCTTGAATTCTAGATAGGACAAACTGAAACCAAGACAAAGCATAGTCAACTTGGACATTGTGTAACTTACTTTTTTCTTTCTTTTTTTCAGATAGCTAACGAATTAGCCCTGTACCGTTTATTCAATCACTTTTCCACTGCTTTTGAAATCATTTTGTAAATACTTATATTGACATAAAATTCCAGCTGCATTTTATTTGAAATGAGTTCCTTTATTCATTTGGATGTATATATCATTGCACATTTGTCATTAAGGAAAAATAATTTCCCATGAAAATTATTTTGAGTATCTTGACTTAAAGAAATTAATGTTAGATTTTAATTTAAATAACATCAAATAAGTGCTTGGGTTAATACGCCAGACTGCAAAGCCATTTGAACTGCAAGGTCAGCAGTTCAAGCTCACCAGCTGCTCCTCGGAAACCCTATACAGGGTTGCTATGGGTCGGAACCGACTCGACGGCACTTCACAATAACAACAAGAACAACAACCAGCCTAGCCGCACCCCGACACCTGGCACGCGAATCATCAATTCCAGGAAACTGAGCCCAGCTACTTTTGAGAGGATTCCTGGTGTGGCGCTGTAGGATCTACACTGGACTGCGAATCACAAAGTTGGCAGTTCAATCCCACCAGTTGTTCCTTGGAAACTCTATACAAGGTCGCTTTGAGTTGAAACTGACTCAACCAATCGCATTTAACAACAACAGAACACCGAAAAGGTGCAAATGAGTATGTGCCACCTAGACCCTGCCACCAATCAAAATTAAACTTGAGAGAGACAAGCTAAAAAAAAAAAAAACTCTATAAAGAAGAACAGAAAGCCAGGGCTGTCTCACTCATGGAGAGAGATGCTCACTTCTCCTCTTGTGACAAGTGTACTATACATAGCTTAATAAATCCTGCTGCTTTACGTCTGTCTGTGCTGTTTGCATCAACCTCAAGTGGGTTTTGCTAGACTTGCAGAAGTCACGTTATCAGACTCTAAAACAGTTTGTTTAAAATTGATAATAATTTCTTTAACCCAGTTTATGAGCCAAACGAAGGAGTTGGGGAGACCTGATTCAATTCAATTATCTTACTAATCAAAATGAAAAGGAAAACAATAGAGAAGAAATTATATGAAGTTTGTCAGCTTTCAGGCTCTTTTAAGGGAATGAGGCTTACCTTTTTTTTTTTTTTTTGTCTTTTTAGATGTATTTCTTAGTTATTTAGTGCTGCTATATAACAGAACTACTACAACTGAGTGGCTTTAACAAATTGATTTTCTTGCAGTTTAGGAGACTAGAAGTCATAATTTAGAAAGCTAACACTAAAAGAAGGCTTCTTCTCTAATGGGTCTGAGGCATGGTCCTTGTCTCTTTTCATCGTCTTCTTGGTTACTTGTAGATCTTATGTAAAGCGGCAACTATCTTCCTCCATTTCTATTTTCTTGCTTATTCAATCTTCTCTTTTTGTGTCTTAAGATAGATTTATTTAAGACACACCATATAACCATTTTCTGAAAAAAAAAAAAAAAAGATCATAGCTTACATCATACACTCGAAATAAATTTCAGGCATCAACCCCCATCACCCTATACAGGGTTTCCGAGGCTGTAAAATCTTTACTGGAGCAGACTGACTCATCTTTCTCCCGCGGAGTAACTGGTAGACTTGAACTGCTGACCTTTCGGTTA
>NW_006408804.1:1208873-1225474 GCF_000296735.1 Chrysochloris asiatica
AAGTTTACAGGGCATATCATCAGTTTCACATTCAACCATTCATATAACTTGTTTCATTACATTGATTATAATTCCCTCCATATACCATGGGTTAAAAGTATTTCTATCCACTTTAGTTTTTTAAAAAACCCACTCAGGCATATATAATAATTTACATCTCCAAAGAGCACATTCTGCAAGTCTGCTCCTGACCACCAGTTCTTAGTCCTTCTCTTCTTAGGTGATGAATCTAGAGTCCTCAGCCACTACCCACTCCATGTCCCCATCTCTGCCTCCATCTCTGGCACTGCTGCTTCTCTGGATAAAGTCCCACACTCTGCTTGTGCGCTTCTCTCTTGATGGTCCTAGGGTCCTCTGTTTCTGGACTGTAAGATTAACTACTTCCCTTTTTTTGTTATAAAACGTCTACCTTTACAATTGTGACAGTCGCAATTAGTCATGATAACAGTTATTCACTATTGAATCTTACAAATCTTTTCCCCATCTCCGTTCACCAGATCCATCTATATAAGATAATAGCTATTCAGTGGGGACTCTTTCTTTCCCCCAACCCTCTTAAACTAAGCTCCCTCTTGAAATCTTGTAAGCCAATCACTTCGTGCCTTTATTGCCCCCTCATTTTAGGTATCCAATGTCTAAGTTGCTCAGTGTCATAATTTAAATACATCAATTCTTCTATAATTTTCCTTATTCAGACCAACTTTCACATGCATATGAAGCAATTAAAAATACCATGATCTGGATCAGGCACACCTTAGTCTTTCAAGTGACCTCTTTGCTCTTTAACATTTTAAAGAGGTCTTTTGTAGCATGTTTGCCTAATGTAGTATTTCCTGATTGCTGTTTTAATGATTGTTGATAGTGGATCCTAGGCTTTGGCAACTCCAAATTTTTCTCCATTTATCATGATGCTATTTACTGGTCCAGTTGTGAGGTTTTCTTTTTCTTTATATTGAGGTGCAATCCATACTGAAGCCTGCAGTCTTTAATTTTCAGTAAGTATTTCAAGTCCTCTTCACTTCCAGTAAGCAAGGTCACATCATCTGAATATGTGTTTGAATTTTTTAAGGTGTTTACTTCATGGCCTGCAAAAATCCTAAACAATCTAAGATTCTTCCAATCCTGATGCCACATTTTTCTTCATATAATCCAGTTTTTCAGATTATGCTTAGCATACAGATTAAGTAAATACGGCAAAAGGTTGCAACAGTGGCACATACACACCCTGATAGTAAACATTCAGGATCTCCTTGTTCTGTTCTAATGACTGTCTTTTAGTCTATATACAGGTTTCTCATGAGCACAATTAAGTGTTCTAGAATACACATTTGCAATGTTATCCATAGTTTGTTATGATTCACACAGTCTAATGCCTTTGCATAGTCAATAAAGCACAGTTAACTTCTTTCTGATATTCTGTACTTTCACCCAAGATCCATTTAATGTCAGTAATGATATCCCTCATTCCGCTGCCTCTTCTCAGTCCACATTGAATTTCTGGCAGTTCCCTGTCCATGACCTGCTGAGACCACTTTTGAGTTATCTTCAGCAAAATTTCACTTGCATGTGATAGTAATGATATTGCTCAATTATTTCCACATTCGTGTGGAATGGGCACAAATGTGGATCTCTTCCAATCCCTTGGCCAGGTCTTCCAAATTTCTTGGCATACACGAGTGAGTGCTTCCTGCACTACATCAGTTTGTGGAAACATTTCAATTTGTGTCAATTCCTGGAGTGTTGTTTTTTGCCAATGCCTTCAGTGCAGCTTGGACTTCTTCCTTCAATACTCTTGGTTCTTGATTACATATTACCTCTTGAAATGTTTGGACATGTACCCATTATTTTTTGGTTCAATGACTCTGTGTATTCCTCCCATTTTCTTTTGATGCTTCCTGTGTCCTTAATTTTTTTGTCCATAGAATCCTTCAATATTATAACCTATGGCTTGAATTTTTTTTCTTCATTTTTTTCAGACTAAGAAATGCTTAGTATGGTTTTTCTTTTGGATTTTCTAACTCCAGGTCTTTGTACATTTCATTATATTACTTTACTTTGTCTTCTTCAGCTGCCCTTTGAAATTTTTGGTTGAGCTCTTTTACTTTCTCATATCTTCCAATCTCTTTAGCTTGTCTACATTTAAGAGCAAGTTTCAGAGTATTTTCTGACATCCTTTGTCATCTTTCCTTTCTTTTCTGTCTTTTTAGTGACTTTTGCTTCCTTCCTGTATAATGTTCTTGATGTCATCCCACAACTCTTCTGGTCTTTTGTCATTAATGTCTAATGCATTAAATTTTTTCTTGAGATGATCTCTAAATTCAGGTGTGATATATTCAAGGTCATATTTTGGCTCTTGTGGAGTTGTTTTAATTTTCTTCATTTTCAACATGAACCTCTGTATCTGAGCAATTGATGATCTATTCCACATTTGACCACGGACTTGTTTTAGCTAATGATATTGAGTTTCTCCATCATTCTCCATCCCCACAGATGTAGTCAATTTGATTCCATCTGGTGAGGTCCACACATATAGTCCCCTTTTATGTTGTTGAGAAAAGTTATTTGCAATGAATAAGTCATTGATCTTGTAAAATTCTATCATGCAATCTCCATCATCTCATCTTTTCTATAACCAAGACCTTAGTTTCCAACAATCAGTTCTTCCTCTTTGTTTCCAACATTTGCATTCCAATCACAAGTAATTATCAGTGCATCTTGGTTAAAATTTTGATAAATTTCAGGCAGAAATTGAAGTGGCAGTTCTTCTCTAGTAGTATTTTGAGTGTCTTCCAACCTGAGGAGCTCATCTTCTGACACTGTATCTGACAATGTTCCTCTACCATTATAACGTTTTCAGTAGGTAACCATTCACAAGTGGTCTGCCCCTTCTTCCGAACTTGCCTTAGTCTGGAAGCTTCACTGAACCCTGTTTATCTTGGGTAAGCCTGTTGGTTTTTAAAATACTGGCAGCAGTATCACAGCAACACAATCCACCACAGTATTACAAACTGAAAGACAAGTGATGAGGAAGAAAATATAGGTACGAATCAGGCTGCTAACCTCAATGTCGGCAGTTTGAAGCTACCAGCGGTTCCGTGGGAGAAAGATGAGTCTTTCTACTCCTGTAAATATTTACAGCCTCGGAAACCCTGTGCAGGGTAACTATGAGTTGGAAGCGACTCCACTGTACTTAACAACAACAACAACAACAACAATAAATATTCTGGGAATGATACAGTGTTTCTAGGTATAATTTCAAATGAAACAACTATAAAGGTTTTTTTTTTTTTTAATGTTTTATTGTAAATTGTGTGATAGTCTACATGGGAGAACGTTAGTTTTACATTCATTCCATCATCCATCATTTCATTTGCATAATTACCATCCCATCCATGCATCCTCACCCAACCAAGGGGTGTACCCTATAAGCCTGCACCTCCCCCCACACCACAGTCCTCAGCCCCTTTCCATCTCCTGATCCTGAGTCCCCAGCCCCACCATCTCTTGACGTTGTCTTCTCTGCCTCCATCCCAGGCCTCACTGCCTCTCTGGGTAGGATTCCGCTCTTCGCTCTTCTCCATTGATGGTCCCAGGGTCCTCCGCTCCTAGACTGATAAGTTAATCACTCCCCTCTTTGCTACAAAATATCCATCTTTAGATTTCCAACCCTCACAATCAGTCCTGATAACAATTATTCACCATTGCATCACAAGAGACCCATCTGTATTTCATTTTCATCAGCCCTTCCTGGACAGGCTAGACATCACTCACTGGAGACTCTACCTTCCTCCACGCCCTCTGGATCTAGGTTCCCTCTTGAAAGCTTGTAAGCCAGTCACTTCTTGCCTTTGTATCCCTCCCCCCATTTTGGGTAGCCAATATCCAAGTTGCCCATCCCTGTCTACCGTTTGTGCAGAGGGGGTGGGTATAGTTCTTGCAGAAGGGACTTGTTTCCTCTTTTGAGCTACTGCATTTATAGGTGTAGGTCATGTTTATCGAATTGTATCAGATGACGCTTTTTTCCTCTTCTTTCTTCTTAGGGTTGAGCTCTGTTTATCCAGTCATTGAAGTCCAGTCAAATGTGCATCATCTGCAAGTGTGGGTGTTCTTACATCTGTCTGGCCTCTTTTTATCAGCTGGCCACCCCACTCTCCACTCTAGACCTCTGTGGTTGTGTCACTGACCCTGAGCCCATGAGTCCCCAGATGTTGCCTCGCTACTGGCTGACCAGGTCTGTCTCCACCCGGGTTAACAATAGTTTGCTGAACGATGTAGGGCTTAGCTTGCCCCTTCATTGATGTTCTTCGGTCACTTCCCCTTCTGGGTGATGTGAGTGGTTGTCAGTCAAAGTGTATATTTCCCTTGCATCTTAGTCTTGGAAGAGAATTTGCACTGAGAGGATCCGATCACTTGCCTTGATGTCTCCCGGGCAAGCCACCTGTATGTTTTTGTAGTAACAGTCGGACTGCCCTTATTGTTTTGCATTTTTCCTGTAGGTCCTTCTTTCAAGAGGTATCTTCTGGTTTTCTAGCTGCTTCTGGCTGGTCTGCTTGTCCTATAAAGGAAATTTTTGAAAAAATTGACTATATTAAAAATTTTCAGCAAGTAAATGAAACTGAAAAAAAAGTGGAAGACAAGTGGAAAAATATTTATATGTATATTAAGTGCAGTGATGCAAATGGTTAAGCTCTGGACTACTCATTGAAAGGTGGGCAATTTAATTCTATCCAGAAAAACCTTGAGATTCCTATGGTGCAGTTCTTTTCTGCACATATGGAGTCTCCATAAGTCAGAATAAACTTGACATCAACCACCACCACCACCACCACCAATAACAACAATGGTGTAAAGGACTAACCATGATTATTTAGAGAGCTCTTTGCATAAGAAAACAAACATAAGATAAAGGATAGTAAATACAAAGAGGTAGATCAATGAAGCAGAGCTATTGGTGGCGCATTAGACAAGAAGAGAAAAAAAAAGCTTGTTCTCACTAAGTTCAAGAAATGTAAATTTAAAACAATAAACTCTTCCATTTTTTACTTGGGATGTGATAAAGGCAGTGGGAATGGAGAATGGATAGATAATAATTTTGAAAGAAGAATGAAATAGTCCTTGGTTGTTGTTTTGTTGTTTGGTGTAGTCAAGTTGGTTCCATTCATAGTGACCCTAAGTACAACAGAATGAAATACTACTGCACAGTTGTGCGCCATCCTCACCATTGGGCCCACTGTTACAGTCACTGTGTTAATCAGTGTCATGGAGGGTTTTCCCTCTACTTTACCAAGCATGATGTCCTTCTCTAGGGACTGGTCCTTCCTGGTAACATATCCAAAGTACTTGGGAAGAAGTCTTCCCACTCTTGCTTCCAATACAGAGATGTGTCCATTCTTTTGGCAGTCAACAGTATATTCAATATTCTTCAGTAGCACTATAATTCAAAGGCATCAATTATCATCCCGTCTTCCTTACTTGAGGTAAGGAAGGTCCACCTTTCGCATGTATATCATTGTTGTTGTTAAGTGCTGTCAAGTTGGTTCCGACCCATAGCGACCCTGTATAGGGTTTCCAAGGAGTGACTGGTGAGCTTGAACCACCGACCTTACAGTTCAAACGGCTTTACAGTCTGGCACATTAACCCACAGCACCACACCAGGACTCCTCGCATGTATATTGTTGTTGTTCTTATGTACCCGTGGAGTTGGTTCCGACTCTTAGTGACCCTGTACAGGGTTTCTGAAGCGGTAAATCTTTACGGGAGCAAAAAGCCTCATTTTTCTCCTGCGGAACAGCTGGTAGTTTCAAACTGCTGACCTTGTGGTTTGCAGCTCGATTCATAACCACTACGCTAACAAAGCTCCTTCGCATGTATATTGTTGTTGTTAAGTGCCGTCGAGTCGGTTTCGACCCATAGCGACCCTGTACAGGGTTTCCGAGGGTGTAAATCTTTACGGGAGTAGAAAGCCTCATCTTTCTCCCGCGGAGCAGCTGGTAGTTTCAAACCGCTGACCTGAAGGTTCGCAGCCCGATTCGTAACCACTACGCTACCAGAGCTCCTATATTAGGTGTATTTTAGGTGATTGAAAATACCAGGGCTTGGCTCAGACACACTTTAGTCATCAAAGTGACATATTTGTTTTTTAGCGCTTTAAATAAATCTTTTTCAACAGACTTATCCAATGCATATGTTGTTTGTATTTATTGACTGCTACTTCCATGAGCGTTGATTGTGGATTCAAGTAAACTGAAATCTTTGACAACTTCAATCTTTTCTCTGTTTATTGTGATGTTACTTATTGTCTCAGTTTTGAGGTTTGTTTTTTTTTTCCTTGTTGTTTTTGTTTTAAATGTTGCGGTGCAATCCATACTGAAGGCTGTAGCCTTTGATCTTTATCAGTAAGTGTTTCAAGTCATCTTCACTTTGAGCAAGCAAGGTTATGTCTTCTGCATATAGCAGTTTATTGATGACTTTTTATACAATCTTGATGCTATATTCTTCTTCATATAGTCCAGAAATTTGAATTCATTTTCTCAGCATACAGATTGAATAAGTATGGTGAAAGGACACAACCCTGATGCACACCTTTCCTAATTTTAAGCCAATCAGTATCTCCTAGTTGTATTTCGAACAGCTGCCTCTTGGTCTATGTACAGGTTCTTCCTGAGCACAATTAAATTTCTGGAGTGCCCATTCTTCTTAATGTTATCTATAACATGTTCTGATCCACACAATTGAATGCCTTTGCATAGTCACTAAAATACAGGTAAATATCTTTCTGACATTCTCTGTTTTTAGCCAAGCTATCCGTGATGTCAACAATGATTCTTTCCTTACATGTTCTCTTCTGAATCTGGTTTGAATTTCTAGCTGTTTCTTGTCACTTAAAAAAAAATTATGTTCAGCAAAAATCTAATTGAGTATGATGTTAATGATATAGTTAGATAATTTCCACATTCTGTCTGATGATCTTAGAATCAGCACAAATCTCTTCCAATCAGTTAACCAGATAGAAAATTTCTTGGCATAGATGAGTCAGCACTTCCAGTTCACTTAGAAATCTCAATTGGTATTCCATCATTTCTTAAAGCCTTGTTTTTTGCCAATGCCCTCAGTGTAGCTTGGACTTCTTTCTTCAACACCACAGGCTCTTGATCATATAGTAACTCCTGAAATGGTTGAACATTGACCAATTTTTTTGGAACAGTGACTCTTAATGTTCCCCACCCCCATCTTTTGATGTTTCCTGTATCATTCAATATTTTGCCCATGTTGTTGTTGTTGTTAACTGCCGTCGAGTCAGTTACGACCCATAGCGACCCTGTATAGAGTTTCCGAGGAGTGGCTGGTGAGCTTGAACCGCCAACCGTGCAGTTCAGACGGCTTTACAGTCTGGCGCATAAACCCAAAGCACCAAGAATTCTTTAAAAGTTTTCTTCAGTTCTTTCAGCTTGAGCGATGCCGAGCATGTTCTTTCTTTTAAGTTTTCAATTCCAGGTCTGCACATTTTATTTGAATACTTTTGACTTTGTCTTGAAATTTTCTGCTTAGCTCTCATACTTCATCATTTCTTCCTTTCATTTTAGCTTGTCTATGTTCTAGAGCAAGTTTCAGGGTTTCTTCTGAAACCCTATTTTGGCCTTTTCTTTCTTTTTTTGTCTTTTGAATGACATTTTGGTTTCTTCATGTATGATGTCTTTGATGTCATTACATAACTCCTCTGGTTTTCGATTATTAGCGTTTATTCTTGAAATAGTTTCCAAATTCAGGTGGGATATATCCAAGGTCACATTTCAACTTTCTTTCATGGACTTGTTTTGATTTTTTTCAGTTTTAACTTGAACTTGCATATGAGCAATTAATGGTCTATTTGGAGTGAACTTCTTGCCTTGTTCTGACTGGTTATATTGAACTTCTCCATTGTCTCTTTCCACATATTTAGTTCATGATTCTTGTGTATTACATCTGGTGAGATCCACATATATAGATGCTGCTTATATTGTTGGAAAAAGATATTTACAATGAATAAGTCATTGGTCTGCAAAATTCTATCATCCTATTTCCGGTGTTGTTTATATCACCAAGACCATATTTTCCAACTGCTGATCCTTCTTATTTGATTCCAACTTTCACATTCAATTACCAGTAATTACCAATGCATATTGATTGCATGTTTGGTTAATTTCAACCAGCAGAAGTTGGTAAAAGTCTTCAATATCTTCATATTTGTCATTAGTGGTTGGTGCAAAAATTTAATAACTGATCGATCTACCTTGTAGGCATGTGGCTCTTGTCCTATAACTCACAATGTTGTATTTCAGGTAGTTCTCTGTGACAACTATATAATAAATGAAAGAGGATAAGCCACATGTGTCTCAAGAGGTTTTTTAGCCTGGATAACTGGGATGGATGAATGACAATGTTACAATACATTTTTGTGGTCCACTTTTCTCATCCAGTCAAAACTGAGTCCCTAGCAACCATTTTTAATAAGGTGAGTCTACACAATTTGGTTCGACAAAGAAAAGGTACCTGGTTCAAGTTGGATACTTAGATTTTTTTTTTTTTTTTTTTTAAATTCACTTTCTTTAGTGGCTAGACCATGATGTATGTGTGTGTAAATGAGTGCATACACATTTATGAAGGGACTTCAAAAAGTCTGGGGAAAATTCTATTACCTTTAAATTCCATTTTGTCATGATCTTTGTGAAGGCCTCTTATACAATGTTGTTGTTGTTGTTACGTGCCGTGGAGTCTGTTCCAATTCATAGCAACCCTGTACAGGGTTTCCGAGGCTGTAATCTTTATGGGAGCAGAAAGCCTCATCTTTCTCCCATGGAACAGCTGGTAGTTTTGAACTGCTGTGAGATTAACAGCCCGATTTGTAACCACTATGGTACAATAAACACCTACAAAAGCTGAAATCTGTGTAAGGCATAAACCTCTCAGAGAAGCAAAATGCAAATATTTTCCACTAATAGAGAATGATAGAAAAGTGGGAAGACTGTACTCTGTCAAAGGTGGGAAACTTGTGAGACTCAGAAAACCAAGACAGTCCCGTGGAGTTCCAACTCTTACAGGTTTCACCATAAATATTTCCATGGACAATATTGATTAGCCATTTTTCACATAACATGATTACAAGAGAAGCAGAGAAAGTCAGTGTTTAGCAAAAACAAGACAGAAGGGGAGACAGATACGAATTCATACATTCAGAGAGGACAGAGATGAGATGATGAAAGATTCTATATATCTTTCCATTCAATTTCTAGAATTGTCCTTAGGCCTGGTTTCATTCCTGCCCTGGGGTTCTACAAAATATCCCTGCATCCTTACCTTTCCATCCCATACCAATTACCATCATGTCATTTCCAATTTGGACAACTTCCTATGTGTCAGAGTAGAACTATGCTCCCCAGCATTTTCTTTTTTAAATGAAATTGTTCTAATTCATATACCATAAAATCCATCAAGTTAAAGTGTACAATTTAGTGGTTTTGGATATATTAACAAAGTTGTGAAGCCATCACCACAGTGTGATTCCAGAACATTTTCGTCATCTCAAAAAGAAACTCCTGACCAATTAGTACTCACCCCCGTTTCTCCCTAGTCACAGCTCCTGTCAACTACAAATCGACTTTCTATCTCCATAGATTTTCCATTCTGAATTTTTCATATAAGATTTTCACAGGCTGAATTTTCAGAATTAGATTGGCAAGGTTTTCTTCTGAATTACCTCAGAGAGAACTTGAACCTCCAACCTTTCATTTAGTATCTGAGTGCGTTAGCTGTTTACCATGTATAAACTTCCCATTGCATAAGCACTTCATTTCTTTTTATGATATCTTAAAACTAAGAGTTCAGCATTTTATGCTCAGCATTTCTCAAGCTGAAAGAACTGAAGAAAAAAAAAATTAAGCCTCGACTTACAATATTGAAAGATTCTATGTGCAAAATATTGAATGATGCAGGAAGAATGTGGCATCAGGATTGGAAGTGAACTCATTAACAGCCTGTGCTTCGCAGAAGACAAAACTTTGCTTACTGGAAGTGAAGAGGACTTGGAAATACTTACTGAAGAATATGCAAGGTTATAGCTTAAGTAAAGATTATACCTCAATGTAAAGAAAACAAAAATCTTCACAACTAGACCAATAAGTAACATTATAATAAATAGAGAAAAGATTACAGTTATCAAAGATTTTATTTCACTTTGCTCCACAATTAACTCTTATGCAAGCAGCAGTCAAGAAATCAAATGATGTATTTATTGCATTAGGCAAATCTGCAGCAAAAGATCTCTTTAAAGTGTTAAAAGAGTAAAGATATCAGTTTGAGGACTAAGGAGTGCCTGACCCAAGCCACAGTATTTTCAATTGCCTTGTATGTAGTCCTGGTGTGGCGCTGTGGGTTAATGCGCCAGACTGCAAAGCCGTTTGAACTGCAAGGTCGGTGGTTCAAGCTCACCAGATGCTCCTTGGAAACCCTATACAGGGTCGCTATGGGTCGGAACCGGCTCGACGGCACTTCACAACAACAACAACATATACATGTGAAAGTTGGTTAGTGAATAAAGAAGACCATAGAAAAATTGATGCAACTGAATTGTGGTGTTGGTGAAGAATATTGAAAGAACCAATTACTGCCAGAAGGGCAAATAAATGTCTTGGCAGAAGCACAGCCAGAGTGCTCCTTAGAAGTGAGGAGAGTGAGATTTTGTCTCTCATTCTTCGACATGTTGTCAGGATGGATCAATCTTTGGAAAAGGACATCATGCTTGGTAAAGTGGAGGGTAAGCAAAAAAGAATAAGACCCCCAACAAGATGGATTGGCACAGTGGCAGGAGCCATGGGTTACAGAGTAATAAGCATTGTGAGGATGGCACAGGACTGGGCAGTGTTTCCCTCTGTTGTACATAGGATCATTATAAATCAGAACTACTAGATAATGCCTAACAACAGGACTAATAGTACTAAATGATAATGCTTGATAATGGAGAAGGAGAAGAAAAAGCTCATTTCCTTATCTACTAACCATTCTAAATTTCCTTAGAAATTTATCCATCACTGCTGACTCAGTGGCTATCTAATTACCATTAGATTCAATTCCTTAGTCCTGAAATGCCTGAGTCTATGGTATCCTAGTGTGTAACAGAATGGTTTTGCTGCATTTGTTACAATTAAACAAGGAACATCTGGCCTCTCCCATTGTGTAACAGCCACTTTACCGTCTCTTTTGTATAGTCAATTATCCTATCACAAAGGCATTTTTTTTCCTTGCTTCTGGTGATCTGCTCCCTTGAAGACTGTTGTTGTTGTTAGGTGCCATTGAGTTGGTAACCACTCATGGAGATCCTATGCACAACAGAATGAAACACTGCCTGGTCCTGGGTCAACCTCACAAGTGTTGCCATGCTTGAGCCCATTGATGCTGCCACTTTGCCAATCCATCTTGTTGGGGGTCTTCCTCATTTTCTCTGACCAAACCAAACATAATAATCTTTTCCACTGACTGGTCCCTCCTGACAATATGTCCAAAGTATGAGAGACTAGACTAAGTTGGCCATCCTGGCCTCCAAGGAGCACTCTGGCTACACTTCTTCCAACACAGATTTGTTGATTCTTTTAGCAGCCCATGGCACTTTCAATATTCTCTTACAACACCATAACTCAAAAGCATCAATTCTTCTACGATGTTCCTTATTCACTGTCCAACTTTCACATGCATATGAGGTTACTGAAAATATCATAGCTTGGGTCAGGCGCACCTTAGTCCTCAAGCTGACATCTTCAACATTTTTAAAAGGTCTTGTGCAGCAGATTTGACTAATGCAGTAAATACATCATTTGATTTCTTGATTGCTACTTCTTTGAGTGTTGACAGTTGATCCAAGAAAAATGAAGACCTTGACAACTTCAATCTTTTCTCCATTGATAAGAATGCTGTTTATTGGTCCAGTGGTGAGGATTTTTGTTTTCTTTACATTGAGATTTTTTGACTGCATCTCAATGTATTAGGTCCTCTTCACTTTCAGTAAGCAAGGTTGTATCATCTGCATATCACAGTTGTTAATGATTCTTCCTGCAATCCTGATGCCACTGCAGTCTGGGAAATCCTATAGGGCAGTTCCACTCTGTCTTATACCGTCACTTGGGTTGGGATAGACTCAACAGCACACAAGACTTCAGATAATTGTGCTCACTGAGGCTCTGTATGCAAACAAGGCAAACTCATATCTGGAATAAATGTCTACTCCTGTTAGAATTAGTGACCCTCTTAGGATAGAAAAAGGTCAATATAATCATCAAGGAGTTGATTGGTATCCATACTTAGAGTTTAGCAGTGGTCTCTGTTGCTGTCAGGTTGGACATTCAGGGACAGCAGTGTCTAGATTAGTCTTGATAAGTGGGATACATGCTCTTAGGTCCATATGTAGAGTCACATCTGCCATCATGACCATTGTTCATGTCAATATCACACCAGTATTGGGGTCGCTGTTACCATCATCTGGCCAGATTATTGTATTTACTTGTTTGTTCAGTGCCTTTCACATGTTAGACACATTATGGTGGACATTAACAAATGGTGTAGTGGCCTTCACCCTTTTCAACCACTTCCATATGCCTCAACCCCAGAGTTTCCTTCAGATTCTTGATCAACTAATCAGGTCATTTTTGTTTGTGTGTAAGTCCATATACTCATGTATTCTAACTCTAGTCCAGTTTTCCTTCCACAGAAGGTAGATCACTAGGTGCACCACTCAGAGCTTTACCCTTTGGGAAGATGATTCCTCTCCACTGTCATTCAAGGACACCTCTGTGTGATCCTGTTCTAAAGCTGTTTTTAATTTATGACTGGCACCCTTTTATGAATCAGCGTATCCATTAACCAAGCTAGGGCTATTGCTTCTTCCTCCAGCTGGTCATAGAGAAACTCCCATACAGTCCTTGGTGTGAACTGAGGGAATTGTTTTTGTGCTATATGTGTAGGTGGTATGAGAGTCTAGACTGCCTGCTTATGCCCTCTGGCTCTGTTCAGTCTTGGTGTTTTAAATATACCATTTCCATCTTTTGATGGATTTCTTCTGGGTTACCTGTCTTCATGACTTAGAGTGTCTTAGAGAATTTATGATGTGCAATTCTGAATGTAACAAACAAATATAAAAGGTTCCTGAAGAAAATGGAGTGCTGTATTTCAAATGTAGAAGGAAAAATACATCAACCGAGAAGTGTTTATTAAGTTAAATTGTTGCTTAAGGATGAGGGCTATATAAAGATATTTTTAGACAGAAAAATTTAGCAGAGTTTACTATCTATAGTTAATACATATGGTAGTAAATCCAAGAGGAAAGCATGGCACAAAAGAAACAATTACAGAAATTTAATTTAATTCCTTTTTGAGAAGTGATTTTTTTGCTCGTGTGTTTGTGTGTGCTTTAAATGTAACTAAAATAAATTTAGACAATTATAGCAAAAGGGGAAGGGAAACATACCTTGCATTTGGTTCAAGCATGTTAAGGTCCTTCAATTGTTCAAAAAGAGGCTGGAGATACTCAGTTACTTTAGACTCTTTTGTGATACTTTATAGTTAATTAACTGTGGTAAATAATTGTTATTGTTAATGCCTTTGAGTTCATTCAGATTCATAGCATCCCTATATAGATTTTTCCAAGGAGTGGCTGGTAGGTTTGAATTACCTACCTTGAGATTAGCAGTCCAGTGCTTACCCAAAAAAAGCTCAAAGGGGCAGAAGGAAGATTAAGATAGCACAATGTTGTGGAACCAGACGCCAACCAAACCCACTGCCTCTGAGTCAATTCTGACTCATAATGACCTTATATAGGCAGAGTAGAACTGCCCCTATTGAGTTTTCAAGATTTGCTATTTTTTTCAGCAACAGATTGCCACATCTTTCTCCTGTGGAACAGCTGGTAGGTTCAAATCTCTGCCTTTGGGTAGCCGCTGAGCACTTTAACCACCATGCCACCAGGCTTCTACATGGTATAGACAGGTCAGAAATTTGAGGATGGAAACTTGCCTACTGAATATGGTATTTAAGGATTATTACTGACTTTTGAAAGAATTGTTTCATTAGGCACTGGATGAAGGGTTAAAGTTGGAGTGATATAAGCATTTGTTAATACTAATGTCTGAAGTGTGGGCTTTTTTAGTTCTTTTTAAAGAAAAAGTAATTGGATTCAGGCTTTTCCAAAATGAAGTGAGATAATATCCAACCTTATCTCATGAGCACCTCAGGCTCTGGAAATAGCTCTCTTTTTTGTCTTTTCTCATTATTCCCAGGCATGCTTTTTGCTTTCTTGCAGGTTGCCAGATGCTTATCTTTGGCACTTTAAATGATACCAGTAGAACAAGACGTGAGTATAAGGCATGGTGTGTGGACCATGGGAACTTTTCCTAGTCAGGTTTATTTACTTGTCTCCCCTGTCCACTTTATAGGAGTTTCAGAGTCTAATGATTATATCTTCACCTCGAAAATTACAAATTAGTCCAGAGAAAGTGCTTTCAAGTGTATCTCTGCTCTCTGAGGGAAAATAACGTGTCTGCTTACCCACTATATCATATTGCTATTAGAATGGACTGTCTTTTATTTTATGCTGGATTTGATACCACCGGACCCTATGCACATGGTTAACTCACCTCTTGGATATTTTAATATTTGAGGTATGCCTTTTTAAAAAAAATCTTTTCTCATTTTACTCGTATTCTCCTTAATCCAATGTATGCCACTGTTTTCTTCTGTGGTATCTGGCTCATTATTCTTGATTTTCAAGTGTTTAGTTGCATAATGAAACTACTTAACATTTTAATTATTTATGCAAAACCCTGAATGCCTCATTTAATTAGATGAGAAATAATATTGTATAAATGATGGTATTATAGTAATAGTAGCAACTATTAGTTGTAATTATGCCTTAACTGATTATACAGTTTATATCCAAGAGAGTAAGAAATGTGTGACAGCTTGTTTGTGAATTTAAAATGGGACACTCTCAATTGGGTAAAGATGGCTTCCTCTTGATATGAACTCAGTTTAAAAGAGGATTAGAGGTAGTTTTCCCCAGAGGTATTTTGACCTTCAAATTATCTAATTCCAAATCTCAGTAGGCCCAAAATAATGATATATTGTTGTTGTTTCTGTTACGTTCCATCGAGTCGGTTCTGACTCATAGCGACCCTGTATAGGGTTTCTGAGGAGCAGCTGGTGAGCTTGAACTGACGACCTTGAGGTTCAAACTAACTTTGCAGTTCAGCGCATTAACCTGCAGTGCCACACTAGGACTCCTAGATATTGAAGATACATAAATGATTTGGAAAGGCAATCATATTTATTTCAGGAGTTTATACTTGTGTAACAAAAATGGTCAAGTTTACTTATAGAATCTTGGTGAAATTGTAACAAATAAGAAAAAGCTGATTACATAAATTAATTCTTTGCTCATAAATATTATACTGTTGTTGTTGTTAAGTGCTGTTGAGATGGTTCTGATTTATAGCCACCCTCTATCGGATTTCTGAGGAGGAGCTTGTATGTTTGAACTGATGACCTTGTAGTTAGCAGTTCAGTGCTTATCCCTACTGTGCCACACCAGAACTCCAAATATTATGCTACATACTTAAAAACTATTGAAACTTGTTGTTGTTAGGTGCCATCGAGTTGGTAACGACCCATAACGACCCATAACGACCTTATGCATACCAAAACGAAACACTGCCTGATCCTGGGCCAACCTCACTACTGTTGCCACGCTTGAGTCCATTGATGCTGTCTGTGGCTGCTAATCAAAAGGTTGGTGGTTCAAACCTACTAGCCCCTCTGTGGGACACAGATGTGACAGTCTGCCTCGCTAAAGATTGCTGTTGTTAAGTGCTGTTGAGTTGGTTCTGACTCATAGTATCCCTGCATAGAGTTTCCTAGAAGCAGCTGGTGAGTTTAAGCTGTTAACGTTGTGGTTCGCAGTCCAGTCGTGATCCTACAGAGCCACACCAGGAGTCCTCTCCAAAGATTATAGCTTTGAAGATCCTATGGAGCAGTTTTATTCTGTCCTATACTATGAGTTGAAATGGACTCAGGAACAGCAGGTTTGATTCTTGGTGGGGTTTTTTTTGTTGTTGTTGTTTATTATTTTCTAAGCAGTTAGGGACCACAAGGTTAGCAGTTCAAGCCCAGCAGATGTTCTGTGGGAAAAAGATGAAGTTTTCTGCTCCTGCAAAGACTTACGCATAGCCTTGGAAACCCTATACAAGGTTGCTATGAGTTGGAACCAACTAGATGGCACTTAACAGCATCAACAAACATGTAGAAGGGAAATTAAATCCTGGCTTCCTGGCTAAATGATAAATCATTAGATATCTAATAGGGCACAACAAGACAGATGCTGAGCAAATTATAAGGGAAAATAGTTATCTAGAATAATAGTTAAATTCTTCTTGGATCAACTATCAACACTCGTGGAAGCAGCAGTCAAGAGATCAGATGACGTATTGCATTGGGCAAATCTGCTGCACAAGAACTTTTTTTAAAGTGTTGAAGAGCAGAGATGTCAGCTTGAGGACTAAGGTGCGCCTGACCCAAGCCATGGTAT
>NW_006408804.1:1225729-1239214 GCF_000296735.1 Chrysochloris asiatica
AGAGGAAGACCCCCATCAAGATGGATCAGCCAGGTGGCATCACTGATGGCACCAAGTGTGGCAGTGGTAGTGGGGTTGGCTCAGGATTGGACATTGTTTTGTTCTGCTGTGCATGGGGTCACTATGAGTCGGTTCTGACTTGATGGCACCTGACAACAACAACAACAACAACAATAGATCCGTTTTGGAAGAAGTGCAGCCAGAGTGCTCCTTGGAGGCCAGGATGGCCAAACTTCAATTGGACATATTGTCAGGAGGGAACAGTCGCTGGAGAAGGATATCATGCTTGCTAAGATGGAGGGTCAGAGAAAAAGAGGAAGACCCCCAACGAGATGGATTGGCCAGGTGGCAGCATTGATGGCGTCAAGTGTGGCAGCGGTAGTGAGGATGGCCCAGGATCAGACATTGTTTCGTTCTGCTGTGCATGGGGTCGCTCTGAGTCGGTTCTGACTCGATGGCACCTGACATCATCATCACATCATCACTTCTCCAGCTGCTCTGCATTGCTCCAAGTCCTTCTCAGATTTTTCCTTGAGAATCTTTTTTTTCTCCTGTATTTTCTTTAACCTATAGAACTCTTCTCGCTCTCTCTCATCCAGCTCTGTGATGATGTAAGAAAGGATTCATTCAATCTGGGGAACGATGACATGTTCAATGGCATTGACACATCTGTTGGTTATTATAATAGCTTCATCCAAAGTAACAAAGGAGGTCTGGAGTGAAGCGAATTCCACCAGGAGATCCACTGCTTTGGCATAATTCCTCTTTAACTTTGCCAATTGTTCCCTACCTCTGGCTAAACCAGTCAGTTCATAGCTGGCAAAGTAACACCTGCTACATTATCTTTTTTAGCACAAATCTTCACTTGGTCTTTATTCACATTTTGGATAACTGTGGTGCTGAAGTCCCCAGCTGTGAACTTGATCTCGGCAAGGAAAAAGGCAGCTTCCCTCATCACCTCACCCATCAACTTTTTAGTCTCTATGATCTTTAGGATCTGCCAAAATCGAAGAGTCAAGGCATCAGATTTTTTTCTTCAGGAGGGGCTGGCCTGTCTGTGCACCTTTCAAATCTTGCCTTCATGATGGTCTGTGCCATTCATGAGGGAAAGACCTCAATTCGGTCTTTGCCCGACATTCTAACGAGGACAGTTCGGCTCAAGTCCCCAGTCAGGCAATCGTGGTTACACCAGTTCTAGTTCCCGCAGCCACGGTAACTTCCCCCTCAAAACTTCTATCATCTTTTAATTCCACTTTTCCAGGAACTTTTTTAAGACCCTCATATAAATGTTATTCTGGCAAAGTTTGCTCTTGCTCTTTCTTGATCCTGTGCTCTTCTCATTGCTTCACCTCCAATTTTTGTGACATAAGACTGCCAAAGTCTCCAACCTGCTGCCTGACCAGCAGAGTTTACATTTTCCAGCCCCCTCAGTTCTATGAACAGCATGAGCCAGTTCTGTGAGGGCCATGGATTTGGAATTTTCCAACCTCCACAACTACATGAACCATTTCCTTGAAGCAAACCTATATATATACTTCACTGATTTTGTTCCTATAAAGAACCCAAACTAAGACATTGTAACATATGACTCCATTGCTAAGTCAAATGTCTTATACCTATAATTGTGTATCATTCACGATCTAGGAAAGAGAGACTGGACCAGCACAGTTCAGTAGAAATATAATGTGAACCTTAAATACAATTGAACATTTTCTAGTATGCACATTGGAGGCCTGGTGCAGCACTGTAGATAAGCACTGGACCACAAGGTTTGTTTGAACCTCAAGGTTGGCAGTTTGAACTCACCAGCTGCTCTTCACAAACCCTATATAGGGTTGCTATGAGTTGGAACTGACTCGAAGGCACTTAACAACAACAACAGCAGCAACTAGGTGCATTAGACTCCTAATATGGTGCTGTACTATCAGCGCTGGACTATGAACCTCAAGGTTGGCAGTTCAAACCCACCAGATGCTCTTTGGAAACTCTATACAGGGTTGCTATGAGT
This sequence comes from Chrysochloris asiatica, assembly GCF_000296735.1. Taxonomy (NCBI): domain Eukaryota; kingdom Metazoa; phylum Chordata; class Mammalia; order Afrosoricida; family Chrysochloridae; genus Chrysochloris; species Chrysochloris asiatica. Next base: position 1,227,738 of record NW_006408804.1, read on the forward strand.
CAGAACCAACTTAAGCGGCACATAACAACAAGTAGGTACATTGGGAGCACGGTGGCTCCATACAATCATCAATGGGCTGTGAACCACAGGCTTGTAATTCAAGCCTGCCAGCCACTTCACCAGAGAAAGATGAAGGTTTCTGCTCCCTTGAAGATTTAAAGCTTCGCAAATGAGTTGGAACTAATTTAGCAGCACTTAACAAGAACAGAAGGTACATTAAACAAACTAACACAACAAAAAAAGAAGAAACAAAACAATTACCTAAAAAGAAAAGGAACTAGGTGAAGTAAAATGTGATAATATATTACTTAACCTAATATATCCAAAGGATTATAATTTCAACAAGTAATGCATTTTTTTTTTTTTTTGTACTGACTATTTGAAATTCAGTGTGTATTTTTATACTGGCAACATATCTCAGTCTACTCTAGGTTTGTTTCAAATAGTCTTTAGCTACATTTGAATGCTATTATATTAGAAATCTCAGGAATAGACAAATCACAGAAAACCTATGGCAATTCAGGATAATACACTGAATTTGAGCAGCGAGGTCAGTGGTTCAAACCTACCAGCCACTCCTAGGAAACCCTACACACGGTGGCTATAAGTAGGAACCAACTCACAGCACTTAAAAACAACAACAGCTGCTGGGGTGGGGCAGGCAAATCAACCATCCCTCAAAGTCATGTGCCACTGATATTAAACTAGTTGCTAAGAAGTGAATTCCATGGGTGTTGCCAGGTCAACAGTTTGAAACTACCAGCTGTTCCATGGGACAAAGATGAGGCTTTCTGTTCCCGTAAAGATTTACAGCCTCGGAAACCCTGTACAGGGTTGCTATGAGTAGGAACCGACTCCACAGCACATAACAACAACAACAACAAGGCTGACTTTTCAGAAATAGATTGCCATGTCTTTCTTTCTTCTGAGGTGCCACTGGGTAGGTTCTGAACCCTTCATCTTTTTGGTTAGCAGCTGGTCACATTAGCCATTTGCACCATACTGGGACCTCCACTGAGTCTGAGTTCATCACAGTCTTTTTTTTTTAAAGCATATGGAGAATGTTGTTGTTAAGTGCCATTGAGTAATTTCTGACTCATGGCAACCTTGTCTAGGGTTTCTGAGGAGTGGTTGCTGAGTTCAAACACTGACCTTCGTGTTCAAACTGACCTTACAATCCAGTGTATTAACCCGCAGCACCACACCAGGACTGTTCTTATTGTCCTGGGAGAATACAAGAGAGGCCAAGCACCCCCATCACTAATCCTGTCTCAGAAGATGAACACTTTACATATGAGGTGTTGTTTATCTGGAGATACAAATACTGAAATTTCTGTGCAAGTCCACCTTCTGTGGTATCTTTCATATAGGAGACTCTTAGTGAGAATCATTCATGGGGATGATTGATGTACACATAATTATGTGTTTAACATTAATGCATTTATCAAAAATATTTATATCTCTTGCAGGAAAACTAACAATCTGAGTTTATATGCTAAGGGAAATCAGAAATCTGAAATGCAGTGACCTTAAAGTCTCTCTAAGGAATCAATGAAAGTTTATTTTCTTTAAGGAAGAACTAATTACTGCTGGTCTCAGTTTTGAAAGGAAATTTAATGTCTTTTTAAAAAATTATAGACCTGAAAATCCATTGCTGAATGTTGAAATGCATGTTTATCCTTGTTTCAATAAATTCATAGAAATCAGTCACTTTCCATTGCATAAAGCAAAAAACAGAGTTTAGTTAAAAAACCATGGATATATCATAGTAAACAATGCCTGAATAGTATGATTACTTTAACGATGACAGGCAGTCAGGCTACTGGGAAGGAAATAATATGTTGCAAATTTGAAAGAAAATGGGTTATTCAAGATGTCAGTTCATGAAAAGGAAATAGTGTCTTTGATATTCAAAGTAACAAGAGAGAATTTAACAAACTGTGCCAGAGAAACCTGAGATACATTTGATGCTTAGAAGAGATGGGATTTTAAGAAAGAAAATAAATTACCTTGTTTTCTTCTTCCATCATAGAAAGGTGATTGGATCTTAGACAAATTGGAGGAAATTAAGGCAAAAAGTAGGATATACAAATCATAGACTATTAGAAAAATTAATAAAGCTAAATTCATGCAGCTTGTTAAAACATAAAAGAGCCAGTCATATTTAACATAACTGAATATTAAAATTACATATTGGTTACTTCCTTTTACTGCACTCATCTGTTATAAAATCTGTTCTAAGAGGGACATATTACAAAGATCTCTTATGAAAGACATTCTTTTTCTCCAGAACTATCAAAAACAATGGGTGGTGGGCTCCATATCTTGCCAATGTGGCTACTTTATCAGTTGCACAGATGGAATGCTATTTATTTGCTGTGAGAGAATTAGTGATTCCATTTGTTTAAAGAACTATCTGGTTTCCCCTCACAAGTGGCCTATTAACTCACCAGAGTATGTGGTGGTGGTGGTGGTTATGTGCTGTGGAGTTGGAACCAGCTCATGTCGACCCTGTACAGGGTTTCTGAGGCTGTAAATCTTTATGGGAGCAGAAAACCTCATCTTTCTCCCACGGAACAGCTGGTAGTTTCGAACTGCTAACCTTAAGGTTTGCAGCCTGATTCGTAACCACTATGCTACCAGAGTTCCTTCACCAGAGTAGAGTTCATTAGAATTTTCTTAGTTGTGTCTTAATAATTAGTTGCTAAATATTAGCTGCTTAATACATATTTGATAAAGAGCCTGGATTTTTTAGCAAATATTTTTGTCCTGAAGGAGAGCATATTTAGCTGTGGATTTTACTACTGACCACTGCTGCATTCCTTATCACTTTGGGGAGAATCTCTTAGGAACCACAGGAGGTCATTTTTGCCTTAGGCCTGTATTTATTTTCTCTCTCTTTTTTTTTTTTCAGTTGTCAATTTGCGTTTAATTCAAAATTCTTGTAAAAGAACAAATTAAAAGAAAGATTAAGTTTAAAACACCATACTGTTAGTTCCCATTTTTTCAATTATGATTGCTACGCTAGATTCAATTCAGTAGCTGGAGGAGCGCTATGGAAATGCGTGTGCAAAAATTTCCCTAGCGCTGTTCCAGAAATACTAACTTCAGAGGTGTCTAATTCTCAAGCCTCGTTTCACTGTTATTTCATACTAATTCCACTCTATTGGCTTATGCAAATATCTGTCTCAGCCCAGGTGATGTATGTGGACTGGTGATGTGGATGATTCTCACACAAGCAACAGGCTGTTCCTGAAACTACACGCTAATGTCACAGTAGAACTCTGCTACTAAAAGCCACTGCTTTGGCCTCTATGCGGAGCGTACATGGTATAACTCTCCTCAGACCAGCTCGATCATTAACGAATTTCCAGAAGTTTGTGAGGACAGAACACAGGTTTAAGACAGGGCTTTTTTAGTGGAACATCTTACCTGGTATTAAAACCTTGAATTTCTGTGGTTTCCTACTTGGGAATAATCTTAATCACATCATTAGGCCCCTAACGATCTGATTTGATCGTTAGGGGCCTAATGATGAGTTGATAATTTTTTTTGTAGAGTACTCTGAATTCATTTAGATTAGGATTGGCAAACTGGCCTCCTGTCCAATTCAGATGGCTGCCTGGCCTACAAGTTAAAAATTGATATATTGTTTACATTTTTAAATGGTTGATGTTACTAAAAGAAAAACATTTTTTAACAAATTAGTTTTCCAATCAATAGTGCTTATATAAATTGATCTATGACATGGGTTTTAATTCCCTCAATATGTCAGCACTCTCCCTATTTCTTCCTTGGGTTCCCCATTTTCATTCATCCAGTTCCCCTGTCTCTTCTTGTGTTCTCTTCTTTGGTTTTGACAAATTTCCCTTTTTGGTCTCACATAGTTGATTGTTCTAAGCAGCACACTCTTCATGATGTTTTTGTTTTAAGACACATCTATTATTTGACTGAAAGATGGCCTCTGAGTGTGTCTTCAGTTTAAAGTTAGAAAGTGTTCAGGGCTATAATCTGAGGAGTCCTGGTGTGGCACCATAAGATAAGCATTCAACCTCAAGGTCGGATTGAACCGCAAGGTCAATGGTTCAAACTCACCAGCCACTCCTTGGAAACCCTATGTAAGATCACTATGAGTTGGAACCGACTTCACAGCACTTAATAAACAAACAGTCTCGGAGTTTCCTCTAATCTCTTTTAGCCTATTAAATCTGGTCTTTTTTTTTTCTTATTCTTCAAATATAAGGTTTGTTCTACATGTTTTACCCATTCTAATCAGGACCTTCTGTTATGGTTTTGGTCAGAAGTCAGTAGTGCTTCTGGGAACCATCTAGTTCTTCTGGTCACAAGTTAGAGGAAGCTGTGGTTCATGTGGGACTTCAGTCCTTTAGACAAATTACTTACTTGAGTCTTTGTTTTTCTTCATTCTTCTTTGCTCAAGGCTGGAGAGACCAATAGCTGCTTTTTAGGTGGTCACACACAAATTTATAAGCCTCCAAACTTACAAATTTATAAGACACCAGATTAGGATATAGCGCATTATGAACTGTGTTTTGCCAATTGACCTAGACGTCACTAAGACTATGGTCCTTGGTCTTCAAGTATAGTGGTTCTGTCCTGATGTTGAAGTAATTTCTTTAACTATGCTGCCTATTTGCTTTATTATATATATGAGTGTAAATGCAGCATGTAAAAATATGAAATATCCACCACCACACCTATATATTGGTGTCCGGGTGTGGCGCTGCGGGTTAATGCACTGGACTGTAAAGTCGGTTTGAACCCCAAGTTCAAATATTTATAATATTTAATGTTTGTTTTTGTTGTTGTTAAGTGTCGTCAAGTTGGTTCTGATGCCTAGAGACTCTGTATAGGATTTCCGTGGAGCAGTTGGTGAACTAGAATCACTGACCTTATGGTTCAAACTGAGTCTGCAATCCAGTGTATTAACCCACAGTGCCACACAAAGACTCTAGCATTTAACACTGTTGTCATTTATTCTTTGTACCTCTCAGTGGCTTCCTTTGCCTTGGTCACATTGTGCTGACTTCCCTCATTTTGCATTGTCTTAAAAGAAAATTTTGTTGCACATGAAATTCAAATTTCAGGATCCATAAAAAGAGTTTTCCTGAACAGTCACACCTTTTCATTTACATACTTAAGGCTGCTTTCATGCTTGATTGTATAAAGAAAAATGTGGCATCAGAGTTGGAGGAAGACTCATTAACAACCTGCAATATGCACATGATACAACCTTGCTTGCAGAAAGGGCAGAGGACTTAAAATACATACTGATGAAAATCAAAGAGTACAACCTTCCGTATGGGTGAACCTCAATGTAAAGAAAACAAAACTCCTCACCACTGGACCAATAAATAACATACATATAAATGGATAAAAGATTGAAGTTGTCAAAGCCTTCATTTTGCTCAGATCAGCTATCAACACTCACTGAAGCAGCAGTCAAGAAATCAAATGACATATTGCATTTGGAAAATCTGTTCCACAAGACCTCTTCAAAGTGTTCAAGAGCAAAGATGTCACTTTGAGGACTAAGGTGTGCCTGACCCAAGCCATGGTATTTCCATAACCTCATATGCATGCAAAAGTTGGACAATGACTAAAGATGATCATAGAAGAATTGATGCATTTCAATTATGGTGTTGGATAAAAATATTAAATGTACCATGGTCTACCAGAAGAACCCCAAAAAAGTCTGTATTGGAAGAAGTATAGCCAGAATGCTCCTTAGAAGACAGGATGGCCAGACTTTGTGTCTCATACTTTGGACATGTTATTAGGAGTGACCAGTCCCTGAAGAGGACATCATGCTTGGTAAAGTGGAGGGTGAGTGAAGAAAAGGAAGACTCTAGGCAGATGTATTGGCACAGAAGTTGCAGCAATGGGCTCAAGGATAACAATGATAGTGAATGTGGCACTAGTTTGGGCAGCGTTTCATTCTTCTGTGCATAGGGTCGCTCTAAGTCAGAGCCAACTCAGTAGCACCTCGCAGCAGCAACAACAACAATCTCTAGCCACCACACTCAACTTACCCTTCAAACAGATGGCATGGCTTTATAGTCACAAGTCCTAGAAAGTACTGGCCATGCTATATTATTTTTGCCAGAGAAACATGAGCTTTAGATTAACTATTCAAAAGCAGTTCTGTCTTTTTTTTGGAGGTGTTTCTTGGCCATTTACTTGCTTATAGTTATCAGTGTATTTAGCAAGATGACTTTTTAGGCTACTTAGAATACATTTTGCAATGTTTTATTCTTACAAGATTTACCAAAAAATTATGCTTATTAAAATTAGACATTCTACATTTGCTCTGGAGTACTATAGGATAAGCACTGAGCTGCAAGATTGGTTGGAACTGCAAGGTTAGTGGTTCAAAACCACCATGCTATGAGTCAGAACCGACTCGATGGCATTTAAGAACAACAACAACATTGTTGCTGTAGGAGTTCTGGGTAGCACAAATGGTTAAGTGCTGGATTGCTGGTCAAAATGTTGGCAGTTCAAACCCACCAAGAAGCATCTCAGAAACAAAGTCAGTTTATAGTCTTGAAAATCATATGGAGTACAGTTCTACTCTGCACACATGGGGTCACATGAGTTGGATTTGATGACAACTAATAACGTAGGCCTGATGTGGCACTGTGGGTTTGAACTGCAAGGTCAGTGGTTCAAGCTCATCAGCTGCTCCTTGGAAACCCTGTACGGGGTTGCTATGGGTCGGAACCGACTCGACAGCACTTAACAACAACAACAACAAAACAACCTGGTTATTATATTAATGATATATTTTAAGGTAAAGGTGGGTATTACTTAGTTTTGGCATTAAAATATTTACTGATTGTAATTATTAAAATCTTGCTGTATCTTATGGACTTGTTTTTGTTAAAATTTGTTCTCTCACTTTCTTGCAGTGTGTATGGTAGGGTATATAAAGAAAGTTTTGGGAAAGAGTTAAAAAACATTTTTTTCCTTGTAATTAATCAAGCAGGCTTAAAGCACTGTAGCTACGATACCTAATGGATTAAATTGCTTTACCTTGTAAGTAGAGTCATAATACATTACTTAAAAAGAAAACTTTAACTTTTATAGGAAAATTTCATCATAAATTATTTAAACTAAGCCACATGAAAAATTCATGGTTTTATAGCCTTCATTGTTTTAACTTATGAAGAACAAAGATATGTAGAAAATAAAGGGTTATAATTTCTTATTACAAATCTATTTTTCTTACCAAATAAGTACTATTTTTAAATAGGGACTAACTGTTGTTTCACTTTAGTAAATGAGATGCTTCTTGGTGTGGCACCTCCATTTGGACATACTGTAGGTGGCACCAGGATTGGAGGAAGACTCATTAACAACATGCGATATGCAGATGATATAACCTTGCTTGCTGAAAGTGAAGAGGACTTAAAATATTTACTGGTGAAGATCAAAGAGCACAACCTTAGGTATGGATTCCATCTCAATGTAAAGAAAACAAAAATCCTTACCACTGGACCAATAAACAACTTTCTTATCAATGGAGAAAAGATTGAAATTGTCAAGGACTTCATTCTTCTTGGATCAACTATCAACACTCACAGAAACAGCAGTCAAGAAATCAGACGACGTATTACATTAAGCCAAGGAGCTCTGGTAGCGTAGTGGTTACGATTCAGTCTGCGAGCCTCAGGGTCAGCAGTTCGAAACTACCAGCTGTTCCACGGGAGAAAGATGAGGCTTTCTGCTCCTGTAAAGATTTATAGCCTCAGAAACCTTGTACAGGGTCGCTGTGAGTCGGAACCCACTCCACAGCACATAACAACAACATGTGATGCACAAGACCTTTTTAAAGCCTTGAAAAGCAAAGATGTCAGCTTGAGAAAAAAGGTGTGCCTGACCTAAGCAATGGTATTTTCAATGAGCTCATATGCATATGAAAGCTGGACAGTGAATAAGGAAGACAGTAGAAGAATTGATGCTTTTGGGCTGCCAAAAGAACCAGTAGATCAGTTTTGGAAGAAGTACAGCCAGAGTGCTCCTTGGATGCCAAGATGGCCAAACTTCATCTCTCATGCTTCAGCCATATTGTTAGGAGGGACCAGTCGCTGGAGAAGGATATCATGTTTGGTAAGGTGGAGGGTCAGAGAAAAAAAGGAAGACCCCTAATGAGATGGATTGGCCAAGTGGCAGCATCGATGGACTAAAGTGTGGCAACAGTAGTGAGGTTGGCCCAGGATCAGGCAGTGTTTCATTCTGCTGTGCATAAGGTCACTTTGAGTTGGTACCAACTTGATGGCACTTAACAACAACAACAAAGGTGTTTTAGAAGTTAGAGTCATTTTGTTTCCTTGAAATCAGGAGAAACAGATTGTACAACATCTCTTTACGGACAATGAAAGGAAGACAATGAGAAACATTTGTAGAGAGAAGACATAGCAATGGAGCTGCTCCTTAACTTTCATCATTGTTTGCCACAACTCTTCAACATATAGGCTTAGATTCAGTATTTATTAATATAATATGAAATATTCAATCATGTCTTTTGTTATTATTTGCAGAAAATAAAAATTGTACATTTTGGCCTATTATGTTACTTACGGTCAATTTGTTAAAGATGATTATGTTAAATAGTAATGTCTATATACTGAAGAAAATATTCAAGCCTAGACTTTTGTTATTGAAGGATTTTCTGGGCAAATTACTGAATGATGCAGAAAGCATCAAAAGAAAATGGAAGGAATGCACAGAGTCACAGTTCCAAAAGGAAATGGCTTATGTTCAACCGTTTCAAAAGGTACCATATGATACTGAAGGAAGAAGTCTAAGGCACATTGAAGGAATTGGCAAATAACAAGGCACCAGGAATTTATGGAATAAAAATTGAAATCTTTAAAGAAAACGAGGTGGCACAGGAGGCACTCATTCATGCCAAGAAATTTGGAAGACAGCTATCTGGGTGACTGATTGGAAGAGATCCATATTTGCATCCATTCCAAAGAGAGGTGACCCAACGGAATGCGGAAATTACCGGACAATATCTTTGATATCTCATGCGAGGAAATTTTACTAAAAGTAATACAAAAATGGCTGTAAGCATACATTGACAGAGAACTTGCAGAGGTTCAAGCTGGATTCAGAAGAGGCTGTGGAACAAGGGATATCATTGATGATGTCTGATGGAGTTTGGCTGAAAGCAGAGAATATCACAAAGATGTTTACCTGTGCTTTATTGACTACACAAAGGCTTTCAATTGTGTGGATCATGACAAACTATGGACAACATTGCAAAGTATGAACCAGAACACTTAACTGTGCTCATGAGGAATCTGTACATGGACCAAAAGACAGTTGTTCAAACAGAACATGGGAACACTGAATGGTTTAAAATTAAGAAAGGTGTGCGACGGGTGTATTCTTTCACTATACTTACTCAACCTTTATGCTGAGCAAATAATCTGAGAAGCTGGGTTCTATGAAGAAAAATGTGGCATCAGGATTGGAGGAAGACTCATTAACAACGTGCGATATGCAGATGATACAACCTTGCTAGCTGAAAGTGAAGAGGACTTAAAATATTTATTGATGAAGATCAAAGTCTACAGCCTTTGGTATGGACTACATCTCAATGTAAAGAAAACAAAAATCCTCACCACTGGCCCAATAAACAACATTCTTATCAATGGAGCAAAAGATTGAAGTTGTCCGAGACTTAATTGATCTTGGATCAACTATCAACACTCATGGAAGCAGCAGTCAAGAAATCAAATGACATATTGCATTAGGCAAATCTGCTGCACAAGACCTTTTTAAAGTGTTGAAAAGCAAAGATGTCAGCTTGAGGACTAAGGTGCACCTGACCCAAGCCATGGTATTTTCAATAACTTCATATGCATGCGAAAGCTGGACAGTGAATAAGGAAGAACATAGAAGAATTGATGCTTTTGAGTTATGGTGTTGGAGAAGAATATTGAACTTGCCATGGACTTCCCAAAGAACCAACAGATCTGCTTTGGAAGAAGTGCAGCCAGAGAGCTCCTTGGAGGCCAGGATGGCCAAGCTTTGTCTCTCATACTTTGGACATATTGTCAGGAGGGGCCAGTTGCCGGAGAAGGATATCATGTTTGATAAGGTTGTAGGGTCAGAGAAAAAGAAGACCCCTGGAGAGATGGATTGGCAAGTGGCAGCATCAGTGGGCTCAAGTGTGTCAACAATTGTGAGATTGGTCTAGGACCAGGCAGTGTTTCGTTCTGTTGTACATGGGTCACTATGAGTTGGTACTGACTCGATGGCACCTAACAACAACAACAAGAATGATGATGACTACCTGATGTGGTACTGCTGGTTAATGTGCTAGACTGTAAAGTCTCTTTGAACCACAAGATCGGTGGTTCAAGCTCTCCAGCTGTTCCTTGGAAACCCTATACAGGGTCACTATGGCTTGGAACTAATTTGACTGCATTTAACAACAACACAGACTATTCTAGGGTCATATGATACATAATCATTACTTTTTTTTGGTCACCTAAATATTGATGCTTTCATGGTATTTATATGTCTGGTTTGGTGCTGCAGGAAAAGCACTGGACTGCTAACCACAAGGCTGGGGGTTCAAACCCACCAGCTATTCCTTGGAAACCCTATACTGGGTTACTATAAGTTGGAACTGACTTGTCAGCAATTGACAACAACAACAAATAGTATTTAAGTCTAATTTAATCATAATGTTCTTCTAAATATACGTTTTAATGAAACTGATTGTTTAAGCACATAAAGCTTATGCTGCTGGAAACGATTGTTCTCTAAATTCCACCATTTAGTGAAAAATTTAAAATGGTTCTCTGAAAGAGTGATTTGTGTACTTAGTATAGAAAGGCATATAATGTCCAAACCAAACCCACAGCCTTCAAGGCAATTCTAACTCATAGCGACCTGATAAAATAATGTAGAATTGCCTCATAATTTCCAAAGCTGTACCTCTTTGTGGCTGCTCCTTGGAAACCCTATACAAGGTTGCTATGGGTTGGAACTGACTCTACAGCTCTTCACAACAACAACAACCTCTTTATGGAAGTGGACTGCCTCACCTTTCTCCCATGGAGTGGCTTGTGGGACCTTTTGGTTAACAGCCTAGCTTAATGACTGAGTCACCAGGTCTCCTGGGAAAGGCTTACACAACTGTACTGTATTAAATTAATTATAATTAATATTTTTATAGCTTTGTTTTCATAATAATCCAGTAATCATTATTGTTTAGTTGGTGCTAAGTCCTAATACCACTTCTATGTTTACTAATCACATATGGAAAACATAATTTCTACTCTAACATAGTGACTAGTTCTAGTAGCGTAGTGATTATGAATCGGGCTGCTAATCTCATGGTCAGCAGTTTGAAACTACCAGCTGTTCCACAGGAGAAAGATGAGGCTTTCTGCTCCCATAAAGATTTACAGCCTCGGAAACCCTGTACAGGGTCG
>NW_006408804.1:1239504-1241655 GCF_000296735.1 Chrysochloris asiatica
CGGGCTGCGAACCTTAAGGTCAGCGGTTCGAAACTACCAGCCACTCCGCGGGAGAAAGATGAGGCTTTCTACTCCCGTAAGGATTTACACCCTCAGAAACCCTGTACAGGGTCGCTATGGGTCGGAACCGACTCGAAGGCACTTAACAACAACAACAACAATGTGAGCACTTGGTTGAAGTTTGTGGTGACTTGTGTGTTGCCGTGATGTTGGAAGCTATGCCATAGATATTTTCAATACCAGCAGGGTCACCCGTGGTGAATAGGTTTCAGTGCAGCTTCCAGACTAAGACAGATTAGGTAGAAGGAGAAGCCAACCACTTCTTAAAGGTTATCCACTATAAACATTATGAACAGAAGCAGAAATGATTTGATAGAGTGCCAGAAGACAAGCCCCTTAGGTTGGAAAACACTCAGAATATGATTGGGGAAGAGCTGCCTTCTCAAAGTAGAGTTGATCTCAGTGATGTCAATGGAGTAAAGCTTTTGGAACCTTCATTTGCTGATGGGACACAACTCAAACTGAGAAGTAGCTGTAAGCATCCATTAATAATCAGAAAAACTGGAAGTTATAAAAATTAATGGAATGCATAAAGATGAATAGTCTAGGTATTAGTAAGCTGAATTGGACTGGTATTTACTATTTCAAACTGACAATCTTATGGTTTACTATGCTGGAAAGACAAACTGGAGAGGAATGACGTTGCATTCATTATCAAAAAGACCATTTCAAGACTTATCTTGAAGTCCAATGTTGTCTCTGTTAGGACAATAGTCATATGCCTACAAGAAAAACCAGTTATTTGGTTTAAAAAAACACTATTATTCTAATTTATGTAACAACCATTAAAGCCAATAATGATGAAATTGAAGAACTCTAACAACTTCTTCTGTTTGAAATTGATAAAACATGTAATCAAGATGCTTTGATAATCACTAGTAATTATAACAACAAAATTAGAAACAAAGAGGAATGATTGATAATTCGAAAATATGATGCTGGATATCACATTTTAAAACTTTGTAAAACTTTTTTTATTTTTTTATTTTATTGTAAATACCTTTTTCCAGCAACGTACATGGTAACTATACATGTGGGCCTCACTTGCTGGATCCCTTGAAATAACTCTGAGGTCTTTGAAATAAATTAACTACATTTATGAGAAGAGATGATGAAGATGTCATTATCATCAGCCAGAACAAGACCAGAAGCTGACTGTGGAACAGTTGCTCATTTGCAAGTTCAGGTTGAAGCCGAAGAAAATTAAAACACGTTCACAAGAGCCAAATATGACCTTGAGTATACCCCATTGAATTTAGTGACCATCTTAAGATCAGATTTGATGAATGTTAGACACTACTGATTTAAGACCACAGGAATTGTGGGATGACATTAATAACATACATGAAGAAAGCAAAAGGTCACTAAAAACACAGGAAAGAAAGAAAAGACCAAAATCATGTTGGAAGAGACTCTGAAGCTTACTCCTGAGTGTAGTGGAAGAAATGATGAAATAAAATAACTAAATAGAAAATTTCAAAGACCAACTTGAGAAGACAAATTCAAGTATTACATTGAAATGTACAAAGATCTGGAGTTAGAAAACCAAAAAAGAAGAACAAACTCAGCACTTCTCAAGCTAAAAGAACTGAAGAAAAAATTTTTTTGGTTGCAGTTTTGGAGGATTCTGCTACCATAAAGATATACAGCCTCGGAAACCCTGTACAGAGTTGCTATAAATCAGAAATGACTTGATGGCACACAACTACCACCACCATGGGCAAAATATTGAACGATACTGGAAACATCAAAAGAACATGAAAGGAATATACAGAGTCACTGTACCAAATAGAATTGGTTGATGTTCAATCATTTCAAGAGGTACCATATAATCAAGAACTGATAGTATTGAAGGGAGAATTCCAAGCTCCACTGAAAGCATTGCTGAAAAACAAGGCTCCAGGAGTTAATGGGGCAGACTGTGGAACAGACCATCAATTACTCATATGCAAATTCAAACTGAAAAGCTGAAGAAAATGAAAACAAGCCCATGAGAGCCAAAGTACAACCTTGAATTTATCCCACCTGAATTTAGAGATCATCTGAAGAACAGATTTGATGCATTAAACACTAAAGACTGAAGACCAGAAG